>NC_083236.1:3080103-3386613 GCF_032191835.1 Heteronotia binoei | reverse complement strand
AACAGTATCAGTTATGAATTTTCTTGCAAATTTTTATCAGCCTTTCATGAAGTGGAATGTTCTCTTGGCACTTTTAAACTAGAGTTGACATGCTTGTTTAAAGATGAGTCATTCCTGATATACACAATTCATTCCAGAGAAAGCTCAGATGTGTATTTTATATTTATCCTAAAATTACTTAGGGTGATATTGCATGTTTATTTGAGCAGGACAGCTCTAACTACTTGGTGCCACAGTTGTATCAGAAAGCAGAGAGTACAATAGTTGGGGTGTGCTCACAGTAGGTGGGACAAAAAATAAAAATTAAAAAATTAACTGTAGGTGGGACAGATTAACATGGATAGTCATGTTTGTCTGTCTGTAGCAGTAGAAAAAAACAAGTGTCCACTAGCACTAACAAAAATTGTGGCAGAGATGAGCTTTTGTGAGTCACTCCTCACTTCTTCAGATGCAACAAGAATGTGAGTCCATCTGTCAGTAGAATTGGAGAGCAGAGTGATTTCAGATGCTGAATGACAGTAGCAGGTGTGATTGGATTAGGTGTGATATGCAGAGGGGCAAGTAGGGATGGAGAAATCAGCATTGATAATGAGACAGGAAACCTTGGTCTCAGTTCAGTCCAGGAGGATGCATTGTCTTGAGCTTCATTAAGAGTTGCAATTCAGTAGGCTCTCTTTCTAATCTCGCTTTGAAATTCCAATAAAAAATATTATTCTGTTTGTAGTTCCTGCCTGTGTATGTACCTTCAGAAGAGGAAAGGAACAATCCTTCTTTGTATGCAAATAATGTGAGACGAGTCATGGCAAAGTAAGTGAATTGAGATTTAACAAATAGTCACATTGATTTTATTTGCTTGTGATGTTGTGTAAAGATGAAACACTGTAGAAAAAGGATTCCTCATACTTATGATAAACTACTTTGCAAAGGAAAAACTTGCCTTTGTTGGGTTGTGCTGAGAATTTGAGCTAGGGTTGGAAGGAAGGCGATTCCTGAAGGCATCTATCCCTTTCCCCAGCCCCATTGACCACAGGCTGCCACATTTAGTCCTGAAGCAAAGTTATTCCACCTGTATTTTGCCTGCTACAGCAGCAACAATTGGGATAGAAAAGACGTGGTGATGGAAATATCTTCTTCTTCCGATCCATCCATTCACAGGTTATTTCCAGAAGCTGACCTAGAGTGATGTGAATTTCTCCAAACTTGACTCAGTTTCCATCATTTCAAGCTGAATAAAGCCTGAAGAATGAGGATATTATTTCTAACTTAGCCAGTTGCCAGTATCTGGAACTTGACAGGCACAATGCGTTGCAGTCGATAATAAATGAAAATGCAGTGGAAAGCAGGACTCATACTGGGCAGTATTAGCAGTACAATTAGATGTACTGTAATGGTGCTGATAATGATTAATCATCTCTAATACTTCAGCAGTGGAAAGGTCTCTACCATCCTTTTCCAAATTAATCTTCATGAGGAGAATGACAGTGTACTGTTCAGAGATACAGTGATAGAACTGATGAATTAAACAAGAATTGAACTCAAACTTAGTGCAAGTCTGAGACAGCATCTATCATACTACATTAGCTGTTGTCATTATTGTTTGGGTTTTTATCTTATCAGCATTAACCTACTGTGGAGGAAGCCTCTAACAAACCTTTAGAAGCATGCATCCACCCCACCTTGCTACCCAGCTGAGAGGTGAATGCACAGAAGGGAGACATGGTGATTAAAGGTTGTGACCCAATCTGCCCTCCTTGTGTAGGTGTTGTGGCTAGAGTGCTGGATTAGAACAGAGGAGACCAGATTCAGATCCCCAGTTGTCATAAAACATGCTGAGTCATCTTGTGCTGGCCTAACACACCTCTTAATATGGTTGTGGGGATCAAGGGAGAACATGTACCCTGTCCTGAGCTCCTTGGAGAAAGGGCAGGATTAAAATGCACCAAATGAGTAGCGTCCCATTTTCAAGTTGTGGGGGTTTGTGTACTCTGTTGGAAACTTGTTTTCCCTTGAAATGCTGTATCTCAGCATGTTTTTTCAATAATACTTATGCTTTAGATTTTGATCAAAAGCAATTCTCACTTTATGTGAACATTTAATAAAATACACTGTAAGTAAAACAAATGCCCACTTCCTTTATTAAAGGGCCTTGGGAGTTTCAGTAACAGACTATACTTTTGAAGATTGTCAGCTAGCATTGGCTGAAGGGCAACTCCGTCTCCCTTCGAACAGCTGCCTCTTAGAATTTGCAAAACTTGTGCGAAGCCTTGGGTGAGTAGGTCAATTGAACGTAAACGTTTACAATTGCATTGTTTAAGAAAGCTTTGTAAATTTCTAACACATTTGAAATTTATTAAATTAGGTTATAAGGGAATGCATCTTTAACAGTACTTCCTTCCAATTTGGGATTATTGCAGTCATGTATACTAAAGTGGCTTCAAAATTTAAGCTCCTCAAACATTGAGTTAGCAACTAGTTATAAAGGGAAATCATTAAGAACTTATTTACTGAAGGAATTCCCTTGCTTGTGAATGGCTTATTTTTGGTGTAAGAGACTTCTATAGACTCATGTAATTGCTCCACTTTAGTTATTTATGTAACAATGATGGTATAATGATAGATGGTATAATTTTCTGTTGAGTTAGTCATTGTTAAGAATTCAGTAGGTATGCATTAAGAAAAACTAAAATGGAAGCAGAAATTCTTTAATAGTACTTATTTGTGTACTGTACCCATAATGAACTGAAGACATTATGCAAAATAGAATGTTGGTTCTTATTTCAGTTGAACACTTGGCCATGGATTTTATGATTAGATAAAGCCATTGGCTTCATTCAGACAACATACTCTCTGCTTTTCATGATAAATTTGAAAGCAGCTTGTTTGCCATGTTTGTGTGTTCCTTCCCACCTGCCATTGTGGATAGAGCATGATTGACAGGTTCCTGGTTTTAAAAGTCTTCTCTCAAACTCAGGTTTGCTATGATGGTTGAATGCTGGAGTCTTGGCTAATTGAAGCTTGTTTTCCACCCACAAACCAGGATTCTAAAGTGGGATTTAACTCTTGTTATGGATATGGCTAGCTCATCACTGTGGTTCTTGTGCAGTCCCACACAAGTGCTATGCACATGCAAGCCTGCTGCCAAGAGGTTTTTTGAAGCTTAGGTCACTTAGCTTCTCCCCACACGTTCCCCAGAGAGCACTAAGATCTAGTTCTCAAAGCCTTCTAAGGATCCCTGGACCAAAAGAGGCCAAACTAAGAGTAACAAGAGAGCAGGCCTTTTCTGTAATGGCCCCCCACTGGTGGAACCAATTGCCGGAGGAAGTGCGAGCCCTGCGGGACTTTAATCAATTCCGCAGGGCTTGCAAAACCACTCTTTCTGCAAGCATATGAGGAACCCTGAAAGCGATATCTCGCCATCGAAATACGTCAACTGAATAGCACCTTAACTTAATTTTAGCTCTAATTTAATGTAACTGTTTTAACTATGTATTAATTGTATTTTAAAATTGTTTTATAAATCATGGTATACCATGTCGTGTTAGCCGCCCTGAGCCTGCTCCGGCGGGAAGGGCGGGATATAAATAAAAGTTTATTATTATTATTATTACTTAGAGGTACTCTGTCTCCTCCCACACACTATTTCCCACCTATTCCAGCATGATACGGCGAAGACGGAACACCTTTCCCTTAATTTCCTCAGCACTAAAGACATCTGGCTGTCCTCAGCTAGCGCTAGGGCCTTCTTGGTCCTAGCCCCAACCTGGTGGAACTCTTCCAAATTCCATTAGGGCCCAGCGGGACCTTGTGCAGTTCCATGGGGCATGCAAGGCAGAGATGTTTTGCCAAGCTTTTGATTGAGGACAGCAACGGTTTCCTTCATGTCTGGCACCCTCCTCTGTTCTTCATGCTTGCTTCCCCCTGCCCATGAAGTGGCTGGCAGTCTGTAAATTTGGATAATTAATGCATTAGCAATGGCTATCTGCTTTTATAATAGTTTGTTCTTATCTGGTAAATGTTTCAATGGTTCTGTACATTGCCTTCAGCAGCAGGGATTGGACAATTCACAAATCAAATATTATTATTATTATTATACTTTTTTGCCACTGCTGAGAGATGCTAGTCAACAAGAAGCTCCATCCTTCAAACTACAAAAAAAACTGCCAAGAGTTCTGCCTCATGTTCTCTCCCACAGGAACCAGTGCCCTAAAAGTGGTACAAAAAGTGCTCTTCCAAAAATGCAGTTCCCATGTATTGAAAATACCTCACTCAGACAACCATGAACAATGCCTTTTATGCCTCAGAGAAGAGTACAGTATTGCACCTTATCCAGCAGTGCTCAAGAAGAAAATCCAAGCAATGCACCACTTTATACCATTGATGGATGGATCTGAGCTTCCTTGTTTGCAATTATTTTAGTCCAAACTTGGCCGCTCCAGACCCAAGTAAAAATGCAGTGAAGACCACAGGCTGTGCCCTGCTATTCCTGGAATACAGCTCCCTAGAACCACTGCTGAAAAAAGTACAGCACAAACACACCTGGAAAAATCTGCTAAGTCTACCCCTTCACCTGCTCATTATAAAGACCTGGTCCCTCACAAGCCATCACTGCAATTGGTCAAAGGGTCCCTGTTCCAAGAATACCTTCTCACACATCATTCACTGCCCTCTACCTTTCTGCTTTAGAAGGGGAAGTACAGGACTCAGAAATTTCTATCCCATGTTGTCAACCACCATCATCTTACCATTCAGAACCACAGAAAGCTTAACAATTGGCTCCTGATCACCATGCCAAGACCTCCAGCTTGACTACTGTGACCATAACACAGAATAAAAGGAGTGACTCCAGAAGTGTGGCAAGATGTAGCACAAGCAGTCTGAGGCTTTGATTCAAAGTCTGACTTAATAGAAAGCTTAAAAGGATAACTGTCGTCAGCTACAGATGCTGATGAGAAAGAAATTGAAAACTTTTATACAAGTGTCCAGGAAGAAATCCATCACGTACCTAAGCAGGATGTGCAGATAAACATACGTGACAGGAACACAAAAGTAGAAAACAAAGCAATCAAATATTGTTGGAGGATTTTGACTAAGAGCATGAAATGAAGAATAAGAACATAAGAAAAGCTAGTGGCCCATCCAGTCCAACACGCTTGTGTCACACAGTGGTCAAACACCAGGTGCCATCAAGAGGTCCACTAGTGGGGTCAGAACACTAGAAGCCCTCCCACTGTGCCCCCCCCCCCCAATCACCAAGAATACAGAGCATCACTACCCAAAACAGAGTTTTCTATCTATACCTGTGGCTAACAGCCACTGATGAAGAGCAATTCATAGAATTCTGTGAAGACAACAGTTTGTTCATTGCAAACACTTGTTACAAACAGATAATTGTATATGTGGACATCATAAGATGGCTAATATAGAAAGCAAATGTATTACACAATTGGAAGCAGAAGATGCAGAATCTTTACTAAAGCAAGACCAGGAATTGAGTGTGCTGTATAGACTATGAATTGTTTATATCAAAATTAGCACAAAGTTGAAGAAAAACACAAAGAACATTCAAAATGCCAAATTACAATCTAAATGATATTCCTGAAGAGTTCAAAGACCACATAAAATGTAGATTTACTAAGTTCAAGTGAACGTGAACCATAAGAACAATGGGCTGAAACCACAGGTATTATCAAGGAAAAATGTGCAAAGACTATTTCTGTAGTTAAAAGAAATGAAAAGCTTAGATAAATTACTGTTTCAGTTTATTTCAATTTATATCCCGCCCTTCCCACCGAAGCAGTTCAGGGCGGCTCACAACATAAGATCTAACATTTTGGTTTTAAAAAATACATCGATTTACAACAATTAAAACAATAAAATAATAAAACAAATAAAACAGCGATCTGTCAGAATACTACACTACAACCTTCTATAAGGTTTCCAATGCCAGTTAGTTATAGGCCAGCCGGAAGAGGGCTGTCTTACAGGCCCTGCGGAACTGGCCAAGGTCCCGCAGGGCCCTCACCTCTTCCGGCAGCTGGTTCCACCAGTAAGGAGCCGTTACCGAAAAGGCCCTGTCCCTGGTGGATTTCAGACGGGCCTCCTTTGGCCCGGGGATAACAAGCAGATTTTGAGAGCCCAATCTCAGTACTCTCTGGGGAACATGTGGGTAGAGACAGTCCCTAAGGTAGGCAGGTCCTCGGCCATATAGGGCTTTAAAGGTAATAACCAGCACCTTGTACCAGACTCGGTATATTATTGGCAGCCAGTGCAGATCCCGGAGCCCTGGCCGGATGTGCTCCCATCTTGGGAGCCCTAATAACAGCCGGGCAGCGGTGTTCTGCACTAACTGCAACTTCCGGGTTCGGCACAGGGGCAGCCCCATGTAGAGGGCATTACAGTAGTCCAACCTCAAGGTGACTGTTGCATGAATCACTGTTGCTAGATCATCATGCTCCAGGAAAGGGGCCAACTGCCTCGCCCGCCTAAGATGAAAAAATGCAGACTTAGCCGTGGCTGCTATTTGAGCCTCCATTGTTAAGGAAACTCTTAAATTGCAAAGGTACAGAAGTAAAAGGTGACAAGAATAGAACCAGAAGTCTGAATACAGCATTCCAGTGACTGGCACTTAGAGACAAAGAGAAATATTATAACAATTGTAAAGAAACAGAATAATAGAATAGGAAGAACAAGAGATCTATTTCACAAGATCCAAGACATCAAAGAGAAATTTAAAGCACAATTTGGCATGCTGAGAAGTCATTTAAAATGCAGCAGCAGATACCCTGTCGAGCCTGTTGGACGCAGCAGCTAGCTGGGCCCTGGAGCACCCCAGACTTTTAGCCTTGGGGAACTTCAGTGCTCATGCCAACAAGATTGCCCCTGTGCAGGCTATGGACTTAGTGTTGTCCGTGGCAGCACTGGGACTCTCTCCAATTGTATCAGCTCCCACGCATCTGATCTTTGGGGGGAAATGCAGACCTAAATGCTATTGAAACGGTGTCATGGTTGGATCACTTTGTCCTGAAAGTGATCCCAGCCCCTCCCTGTTCAGGTGGTGAGCTGATTTATGTCAACCACAGAGACTGATAGATCCTGTTGGTTTCCAGAATGCTCTGTGGGACCCATTGCCCACTGGCAACTTGCATGACCATCTCTCTGAAACCATCAATGAAATCACTCCCCATCACCCTCTCTTCTCCCGTATTCGATTAGTGCCTTGGTATGATGAAATGGGAGCCGAGATGGCTACAGCAAGAGTGGCGGCAGATTCGTGACAAAGTTGCAAGAGCATCTTATGGGATGCTTATGAAAGCCTATGAGGTGGCAGTGAAAGCTGCAGAGGAGGAGTTCTATGCAACTTCCATCATGTCTGCAAGCTCTTGCCCAGCAATATTGTTCAGGTTAATTAGGTTGCTTACATCCCTCTCACAGGGAATTCAAAAAAATAATAATTCGGCTATTAGCTGTGAGGCTTTGAAAGCTATTTTGCAGATAAGATCTTGTCACTCAGCCAGGACTGGCCAGCTACTTGTTGGTACAGTATGGGAACTGAAGGCCCCTTCAGGTCCAGTAATAGACCACTTCAGCTGATTCTCCCAGGATGAGGTTACAGGATCCTGCATACTGTGAAGCCCACCACTTGCTCCTTGGACCTGTGTTTGTCATGGCTAGAGAAAGTTGGCTGTGATGAAATATGCCCCCCACCCCCGGCAGATACCATCAATCTGTCCCTGAGCTCTGAGACTTTTCCAGGGGCTTTGAAAGAAGCAGTGGTGAGACTGCTCTTGGGGGGGGGGGGCATGTCTAGATCCTGGGAAAAACCACCTCTGGATTTGAAGCTGCCCAGTCTCAAATCTTCCATTTCTGGGCAGGGTGGTAGCTGAACAGCTCCAGGCCTTCCTGGATGACTCCTCTGTTCTTTGTCCATTTCAGTCCAGCTTTTGCCCTGGTTATGGGATGGAAACAGCATTGGTTGCCCTTACGGATGACCTTCATTGACATCTGCATCTAGGTGTTGTTATTCTGTTATTCTTAGATCTAATAGCAGCACAGTTTATTACAAGTGTATTGTAATCAACACAGTTTATTACAATCTGATGACCCACCAACTCACCAATGTGGGGATAGACGGGACATCCCTCCAATGGCTGTCTCATTTCTCCACAGTTAGGGACAGAAGGTGGCTCTTGGGGAGGGGATGTCACTACATTACCATTTGGGGGCAATCCTTTCCCCTGTGTTATTTAACATTTACATGCACTCCCTCACCCAGATGGCCCGAAGCTTTGGGCTGGGCTGTCACCAGTACACTGATGACACCCAACTATCTAATTATGGATGGCCAGCTGGACTCTGCCCCAGACACTTTGGCCAGGGTTCTGGATGTTGTGGCTGCATGGCTAAAGCAGAGTCAACTAAAATTGAATGCAGTGAAGATGGAGATCCTGTACCTGGGTCACATGGCAATGGGGTTGGTGATCCAATTCCCAACTCTTGATGGAGCACCACTAACACCTAAACTTAAGTGTTTGGATGTGAACTTAGATGCCTCACTCTCAGTGAAGGCCCAAGTCACAGCAGTTGCCAGATCTGCATTTTTCCATTTGCAGCAGGTTGAGCAACTGGTCCCCTAATGTCTCCCATGTGACTTAGCTGCTGTGATTCATGAGAGGGTCACTCCAGGCTGGATTTATGCAGGGCTACCCTTGAGACTGACTTGGAAACTGCAGCTGGTCCAGAATGCTGTGGCATGTGTCCTTACAGGGACACTACTGAGAGCACATATACATCCCGTGCTACACTAGCTGCACTGGCTCCCAAGTGAATTCAGGATAAAGTACAAGGTTTTGGTCTTAACATTGAAAGCCCTATGCAGATTGGGACCAACATATCTGCAGGACTGTCTCTGCTGATATATCCCCCAAAGAGTCTTATGCTTCTCTAACCAAGATCAACTGGTGATATCCAGCCCCAAAGATGTATACTTAATTCTGGCACTGGCCTGGTGGAGCGCTCTCCCTAGTGAGATCTGGGTGGGATTTAGTGCAGTTAAGGGCCTGTAAAATGGAGATGTTCTGTCAGGCGTATGGTTGAAGCAGTGTTAACTTATCTACAATGGTCTCTCCTGCTTTGCTGTAGTCCATCATAACTGCTCTCCTCACCAACTCATTTACCTTATCTTGTTTCATCTGCAGCTACACATAACCAGAGTCTTCAACTCATTAAATAATGCAGCAGATGTCACGGGCAGCCCAATCCTGACTTCTGTGGTGGCCAGCCATGGCGTAACTGAGGCGCCGCTCATTGACTCCCTAAGGGCTTGGGCACATTCTGGTGTAGAGAAGAAGCGTAGGTTGCCGCGTGTCAGACCGTCACCATGGCAACTCAGCTGGAGTGTGGACTCCCAGCACGCAGGCAAGGTGGACGCAGCAGGCGGAGAGCCAGCCCAGGCCCCCCGGATTGGCCAGTGCTGGCGCAGGAGCCATAACAGATGACAGTTGGGGTGACAGAGAACTGAGCCAATCATGGGCAGACGGTCAAAGGAGAGAAGTCCCACCAACACAGGGAGGGAGCAGGAGTGAGGCTGGGCATGCGCGTATGCGTGAGAGAAGCCTGGCTCGCTGCCGAGGTGGGGGTGGGGGGAGGGAAGGGGAAGTGTGGAGCTGCAAGATTGGCCATTCCCATGGCTGCACCCACCCACTGTCAGGGACTCGTGCCAATGGCAAGCAGGCTAGGGGAGTCATGTCCCCTCCCCGCGAGCCATAAACAAACAGGGAAAACACAGTGTAGGAGTCTGTAAGCAGGAAAAGCAGGGGAAATGTATGGATTGGAACAGAGTTTTGGCATGCCACCAAGTCCCACAGGGAAGCCCTCCCTAGCAGGGACACAGAGTCTCACCCTGCCGCCCTCCACTACTTGCAGAAAACTGCTCCCCAGTGGCAGCAGGACACGAGTGTGAGGCATCAGCCAGGTGCCCATTGAATTGCCTCCCCACTCCCCTATGATGTGTGCCATGGGATGAGGGAAGGAACTCTCCGGCACTCCTGTCCAGCCTCTCGCGCAGGTGGTTCATAGTTCACGTCCCTCCCCCTCCCCAAGAAGCAAGCGAGCCTGCCCTCCAAGACATTTCCCTGGGGAGCCCACGGATAGAGTGGCAGATGGGAGAGGGAGGGGCACAGGGAATGTGCAGCAGACACTAAGCAGGAGAGACAAAGCAAGAGAGACAAAGTAGGACTTTATTGTGTTGGAACCGAGTGCAGTGGTATCCCAGGTACAACTTGGACAGTCTCGCCGGGGGGCGGGGCTCCACTCAGAGTGGCAGGCAGGAACAACTGACCAAGTGGGGGGGGCAGTTGGAGAGCCACACACGGAAGCCTCTGTGTTGAATTTTCATCTGCAAAACAGAGACAGAGATCAAGAGCACCTGCAGGGGCGGCATCTGGAACAGGGGGCTGTGTTTCAGCCGGGGACTTTCTTAAAGGAACAAGCTGTGATCCACCTCCCCACAGGCATTGGATCAGCTGCCAGGACCCCCCCCCCCATGCCCTTCCAGGGTGGGAATGAGGCAGAGGACAGACCAAGGGAAGGGGGCTGGCAGCAGCACAGGGGGGGACAGCAACCACCCCCTGCCTGAGTCTGCTGCATGGTCCAAGTGCTGGAGATGCTGTCACACCACCCGGCTTCAAGCGAGGGGAGGAGGAGAATTTTGGGGGTGCACTGTTGCACTTACCCAGCCATGGGCAACCGTCCTTCTACGCTAAGCCTCCAGAGTCCGGGTACCTGTTGAGTCCTGGAAACAAGAATGGTTAACCCTAGGGGAGAGAACTCGCTCTCCTTGCAAATCATAGAGCTCGCCTTATACTAACTGAGCAGCCTTGCTGTGCAGTGTCCACCACCAAAGTGCCCTGGCCCTTGCTCTAAGTCCACACATCAGGGAACTCCCCGGCAGAGTCCCATGCAGCATGCCCTGCCCTATCTAAAGAGTTGTGCAAGCCGGGACAGAAGGCTTTGGGGGGGGGGGGGGCAGCTGTGATTGGGTGCTGCAGAGGGAGCTCATCCTGCCCAGGGCATATGGAGATTGGTGTACTATTTAGTCGGCTCCCACAGGGGTTTCGAGGTTGTGCCAGGAGCTGCCGCAAACTTTGTTTTCGGGATCCATGAGTCTCTGTGGGATATGCCTGCATTCCCGTCGTCGTAACTTTGCACCTCTCGTGGGGGGTGTTCCCTGACTGAAAGATCTTAGGGAGCCGACTAATGGTGGCCACGCCCCTGGGGCCGCCCCCTTGTACGCCAAAGAAGCAGTATATGCCCCAGTTCTGCCACTGGCTTGGCGTGGCATCACTTCATCAGACACCATAAGCGGGTGTAAAGACCTGGCGTAAAGACCTGGCGTTGCAAGCTGTGGCAGGTTGGCTCAGGCTGAGTAGGTTAAAGTTGAACCCAGCAAAGACAGAGGTCCTTTGCCTGAGTCGCGGCAGTCTGGATAGGGAAATCCCCCTACCAGCATTTGATGGTGCGCCATTGCAAATGGTGCGCAAGGTCAATAGCTTGGGGGTGCTGCTGGAGCCTGCCTTGACAATGGAGGCCCAGATAGCAGCCACTCCTAAATCTGCTTTTTTCATCTTAGGCGGGTGAAGCAGTTGGTCCCTTTCCTGGAGTGCGGCGATCTAGCAACAGTGATCCATGCAATGGTCATTTTGAGGCTGGACTACTGTAATGCCCTCTATATGGGGCTGCCCCTGTGCCGAACCAAGAAACTGCAGCTAGTGCAGAATCCAGCGGCCAGGCTGTTATTGGGGCTCCCTAGATGGGAGCGCATACAGCCGGGGCTGTGGGAACTGCACTGGTTGCCAATAGTGTACCGGATTTGGTACAAGGTGCTGGTCATTACCTTTAAAGCCCTATATGGCCAAGGACCTGCCTACCTTAAGGACCGTCTCTCCCCATATATTCCCCATAGGGTACTACGATCTGGTTCTCAAAATCTATTGGCAATCCCCGGGCTGAAGGAGGCCAAACTGAAAGTTACTAGAGAAAGGGCCTTCTCGATCTCGGCCCCCCACTGGTGGAACCAATTACCAGAAGAGGTGTGGGCCTTGCAGACCCTTGCTCCATTCCGCAGGGCCTGCAAAACTGCTCTTTTTCAGCTGGCCTTTATTTAATGATCCTACAGCATACTGGTGAATGAATACTATCGCCATGGAAAAACTGTACGGTGCATAACACCAAGTTCCTTATATTAATTTAATCCTAGAATGTTTTTAACTATAATGATGATTAATTTTATAAATGGTTAAGTTATAATATGTATGTTTTATTTATTTATTTATTACATTAAGCTTATATCCCGCCCTCTCCGCAAGCGGACTCAGGGCAGCTCACAACATTACATTACTACCATTAAAACCAATAAAACATATAATACATAATTACATATTTAAATTATTTAAAACCATTTCATGGTGCTGTATTAATACAACACAATATAGGCGGTTCTCAAAATTCGGTGATGACCACCAGTACTCTACATGGTGCTCTATATGATGTCCAGCGGCAGCTCTCTCTCAGTTAGATATCGAAGGCCTGTCAGAACAATTCGGTCTTACAGGCCCTGCGGAACATAGGCAGATCCCGCAGGGCCCTTATGGCCTCCTGGAGAGCGTTCCAGAGTTCTGGCGCTGCCAAAGAAAGCCCTGGTTCATGTCATACGCATACCAGGGATGGACAGTAGATTTTTCGTCCCTGAACGCAGTGTTCTCTGGGGGATATATGGAGAAAGGCGGTCCCGCAGATAGACAGGTCCCTGACCATAAAGGGCTTTAAAGATCAGTACCAACACCTTGAAACGAACTCGGAACACAACAGGAAGCCAGTGCAGCTCTTTCAGCACCGGCTGAATGTGCTCCCATCGAGGGAGTCTCATTAACAGCCACGCCGCAGCGTTCTGCACTAGCTGTAGTCTCCGGGTTAGCGTCAAGGGTAGCCACATGTACAGAGCGTTACAGTGATCTATTCTTGAGAAGACCGTAGCATGGATCACTATTGCTAAGTTGTTGTGCTCCAGGAACGGGGCCAGCTGCCGTGCCCGCCGAAAATGGAAAAAGGCGGATCTAACAGTGGCTGCTACTTGGGCCTCCATTGTAAGGGAGGACTCAAGGAGCACGCTCAAGCTCCTAACCTTAGGGGCCGGTATTAATGGTACCCCGTCAAGAGCTGGCAGATGAACCTCTCCCCCCGGACCACCCCAACTCAGATAGAGAACCTCCGTCTTCGTCGGATTCAGCTTCAGCCGGCTCGGCCTGAGCCAAGAAGCCATGGCTTGAAGAGCCAGGTCTAGATTTTCTGGGGTACAGTCGGACTGGCCGCCCATCAATAGATAGAGCTGGGTGTTATCTGCATATTGATGACAACCCAGTCCATACCTCCTGACAATCTGGGCAAGGGAGCACATATAGATGTTAAATAGCATCGGGGATAGGACCGCTCCCTGTGGCACCCCACAACTGAGAGAGTGCTTCTGGGATGCTTCCTCCCCTATCACCACCCTTTGTCCCCGATCTTGAAGAAAGGAGGTCAACCACTGTAAGGCGGACCACTGAATCCCCACATCGGCAAGGCGGCTAGTCAGTAGCTGATGGTCAACTGTATCAAAAGCAGCTAACAGGTCTAATAGCAACAGCACCGCTGAGCTGCCCCGATCCACATGTCGCATGAGGTCATCTATGAGAGTGACCAGAACCGTCTCCGTCCCGTGACCTGGTCGAAAGCTGGACTGGAATGGATCCAGTGCGGAAGTGTCCTCCAGGAATCCCTGTAGCTGAGTTGCCACCGCCCGCTCTATAACCTTACCCAAAAAGGGAAGGTTTGATACCGGCCGATAATTTGCCAATACGGTCGGATCTGCAGATGGTTTTTTTAAGAGGGGACGGACCACTGCCTCTTTAAGAGGTGTGGGAAAGATCCCTTCTACCATCTGTTGACAATACCTTGTAGTGGTTCACGTAGCCACGTCTGGCTAGCTTTTATAAGCCTGGACGGGCACAGATCCAACCTACAAGTCGTAGGGCATACAGCCAAAAGGACCCTGTCGACTTCCTCCAGGCTGAGTGGACTGAAGGAATCCAGAATTGGACCAGAAGACGCACTCGGTGCCCCATGTTCTTTCACTGTATCAACTATGGCGGGAAGGTCATAGAGAAAGAAGTACTTTTCTCCCTTTCTCACAATACAAAAACTCGTGGGCATTCGATGAAATTGCTGAGCAGACAGGTTAAAACGGATAAAAGGAAGTACTTCCTCACCCAAAGGGTGATTAACATGTGGAATTCATTGCCACAGAAGGTGGTGGTGGCCACAAGCATAGCCAGCTTCAAGAGGGGTTTAGATAAAAATATGGAGCAGAGGTCCATCAGTGGCTATTAGCCACAGTGTGTATATATATATAATTTTTTTGGCCATTGTGTGACAGAGTGTTGGACTGGATGGGCCATTGGCCTGATCTAACAAGGCTTCTCTTTTGTTCTTATGTTCTTAAGGTTGCGTCGGAGCGACGAGCCCTTATCTGCGAAAAAACTCGCAAAAGCCTCACAGCCTATTTCCAATTCTCTAATATTTTGTTTACCCTGTGATAGAGTTGTTAATGACCGAATTATACTAAACAATTGTGCTGGACATGAGGTCGCAGACACAATTCTGGATGCAAAATTAGTCTTTTTTTGCAGCCTGAACTGCCATCTCATAGGTCCGCATAAATGACCTATAGGATGTTCTCGTAGCTTCGTCGCGAGTATGTCGCCATTGTCTCTCCATGGTATACCATGGAGTGGATCGTGTACAAGGATGAAGAGGATGTCGGGGAGCGATCTTGTCGATGGCTGTGGAGAGCTGGTTATTTCAGATCTCCACCAGCTCATCCAGCGAGTCGCCAGAGGGCCAGGGATCCCGCATGGACATTTGAAGCTGCAAGGGGTCCATCTGGCTACGCGGGTGAGCTAAAACTTGCTCACCGTCTAAACGGGGAAGGGGTGGCATGTCCACACGAGCCTTCAAGGCCTGGTGGTCAGACCATGGCACTGCCTCGGCAGAAATCTGATCCACTACAACTCCCGCCGCAAAGATCAGGTCTAGTGTGTGCCCAGCCCGATGCATGGCCGCTGTTATATATTGGGAGAGTCCTAGTGCTGCCATGGAAAGCACTAGGTCCGTCGCCTGAGTAGAAGCCGTGTCCTCGGCATGGACGTTGAAGTCACCCAGGACTATAAGTTGAGGATGCTCCAATGCCCAGCCTGCTACAGCCTCCATCAGGGACGGTAAGGCACTGGCCGGTGCGTTAGGCAGACGGTACACCAGCCAGATTGCCAAACTCTCCCCAACGTCCCACTCCACGCCCTTGGTCTTTGGCGGCGGAAGCACCCTGAAGGAGCAATCCGTATGAAAAAGGCCACCCCTCCCTCCCACTAGTCTGACCCTGGTGAAGGACGGAGAACCCAGGCGGAGCTACTTGGGAGAGAGCAACTGTCTCCCCATCCCGCACCCAGGTCTCCGTCACGCAAGCCAGGTCCATATCCTGCCCAATAAAAAAATCCTGCAGGACTCAGGTTTTATTGTTTATGGACCTGGCGTTGCACAATACCAGGGACGGAGGTGAGTGTTTCCACTTGGCCCTCCTACCTGTTATCCTTGGGATGAGACACAGGCTGGAAGGGGAGCGAGCTCTCTTGTGTCTCAGTCTCCTTCCGTTCCAACTTTGCCTGCTCCCACCGCTATGCTTTCCCCTCCCCAGGAGCACTGGAATCCTCTGACCCGACATCAGCTACCAACGATCTTACAGAGTACCAGGTCACCTATCTCGAATCAGTAACAACATACACAATCACGTATTCTGTTCCTCCCCTCCATTCAGCCTAATATTCTCTTACTGATTACTAATACGTCTTATGACCTAGCTAAAAACGTATTCTAACCACTACTAGTTATCCCAGCCAATTAAAAAAAATTCTTATTAAACCAACCCCCCCTTCCCCCCCACCTTCAATTAATTGGCCAAATTTATATCCCAATTCAATTTAGTGGATAAATACTCAATTAGGTCCAAATATAATCAATCAATTTACAATCAGTATTAAACCTCAAAAATAATAGTAATGAGTGGGTGGGATCCTTAGTTTTTAGCGCTATAATCAACAGTGGCGGATGATTTGTTAGCTGGAGAACAGATTTTAAAGTGCTAGTGTGCTCAAAGTTCTTTAAGTTCTTAAAGTGCTAGACGGAGTTAGCATACAGAGTGTTCTCAGTCTCTTTAAAGTGCCAGTGCAGAGCAGAAAGTGCAGAGGTATCGCAGGGCAGCAGAGTGTAAAATCACAGTCCATCAAAGTGCTTCGAAGTGCTGGTATGCAGTGTTAAAGGAGTTCTTAAGGCACCACAATGATCGTCTTTTATAAGATGCCAATGCAGATATTAAAGTGTAATTTCTTCGGTATTACGTTTCCATCCGTGTCACACTCGCCACCGAGTATAGAGCACCATTTAATTGTTGAAATGCTTGTGTTGTGAGCTGCCCTGAGCCTGCTTCGGCGGGGAGGGCTGGATACAAATTAAATATTATTATTATTAAAGTGGTGCAAGTCCCGTTTGTGCCAGCGAGGAGGGAGTTATAGTGACGGAACTCCCATTTCCGCTGACATGGCAGTTAGTTGGCTCCCAAAGCACTTTCAGGCCCCCCCCCCTTAGGATTGCACTGTTAATGCTTCATGTATTAGTATTGTTTATCAGTTACTAAAGTACTATCAGACTTTAAGGACTGTGTTATATCTTAGCTTTTTGTATGTCTTAAGAGTGTTAACCCGCCCTGAGTCTGTAGTGCGGGGAGGGGGAGGAAGGAAGGACTAGAAATTAATTTATTAGTGAACAGAACAAATTAATTAAGTGAACAGAACAAAATAAAGGAAAGATGGGAACAATACACAGAACAGATGAAAGAATGACAGATTCTGTCCAAGAAGAACCTGCAGTTTTAGAAAGTGAAATGAAAGCTGCACTGAGTGCAATTGAGGGAAAAGGATTCATTTGAAATGTGATGCTGAATGAGAGTTTTATGGATACCATGAACTATCAAAAAGGCACATAAGTGGGTTCTAGATCAAATCAAGCCTGAACTTTCCCTAGAAGTTAAAATGATTAAGGCTATTGTACTTTGATCTCATAATGAGAAGACAATGGAAAAGAAAATGCTAAGAAAGGTTGAAAGCAGCAAGAGGAAGACTCAATCTAAAATGGATTGAAGCTGCGGTCCTTAGTTTGCAAGACTTGAGCAAGGCTGTTAACAATAGGACATTTTGAAGGTCATTAATTCATAAGGTCAATGTAAGCTGGAAGTGACTTGACAGCACTTAACATACATAATGACCAGGGGTGAGATCCGTATGCTCTTGTTTCTGATCATGGAAGCCGGACTATCCTACAAATGAACCAGACGTATCTCCGGACCCGCACAAAGATCTCAGATCTCTGGGTGATTTAGCCTTCAGTTATGACCAGCCTACTTATCAGGACAGAGAGTCATAGTATGCCTCTTAACCCTCACCCGAGGACATCCTGCTGGAACTGTCAATATACTCTCCTAGTGAAACCATGCCTGTGTATAACAAATAAACCAGCTTATTTGAATGGCCTGATCACTTGAAATTGATATTTCATGTGTACCTCCAATGGTGACAGATCTGGTATTTAGTATTATGCATTTTGGGAATATTAGGTCTGTCATCTTCCCTGTGATGGAAGGTTTATACTGGAAGACACAACTGGACCTTGACTGTGCCCAGTGTTAGTGTTGTCTTCCACTTCGGTGTATTAAAAAGCAATTCAGAACCAAGCAGGAAGGATGTCATTTCCTATTTCATCACTCCACAGCTAGTTGGTCATATATCACATTCAAGAGAACAACAAGGGCACCCAAAATTCAGCCGCTAGTGACAAAGAAGACCACAAATTAAATCTACATCTCCTCTACTCGTGGCTTCAGTATCACCAATTAGTGTAATTTAGTCACACAACTTAGAAACTTTGGAGATATATTTCTCTTTTTCTTTCCCTTTCTTTCTTTTTCACTTTCCATTTTATCTTTTTCTTTCCTTATTTATATATGTGTGTGTGTATGTTTAACATTAAGTGAGAAGGTATAATTTACCTTTTCCTTTGCAGTTATTCAATATACTAGAGATAAAGGCCTGTTGTGAAGAAAAATATGGGTTCTAGAAAGAGGCTCTGGGTAAATGTCCTCCCATCCTGGCTGTCTTCCCACCCACTCTAGTGAAGACATTCACTCCCCCCCTCCCCATCAAGGGGAGCTGACTGCCATCTGGAGAGCAGTTGTAATTCTGAGTGATATCCAGCCCACATCTGGAAATTGGCAACAGTGGTTCTCCAGGAGAAAATGGTTTGTTTGGAGAGTGGTATGTATGGCATTGTATCTGTCTGAGATCCCACCTTTCCTCAAACCCCACCATCTCCAGGCTCCACCCATTAAATCTCCAGGAATTTCCTAACCTGAAGTTGGCGACCATATCTCTTTCCCTTTATTTGTCCCTCTGACTTCAGCTTCCTATAGCTTCCACCTCCATGCAGCCTCTACATAGGAAAAGGACAGTCTTTCTCCTCAGTGTCAGGGGGACAAAGAAGCTTACATCAATCTCCTTCCTCCCCCCCCCCCCTTTGATCTGCACAACAACCATGCAAGGTAGGGGAGGCTGGAAGTATGTGACTGGTCTGAAATCACCCAGTCAGCTTCCACAGCAAGAACAGACCCTGCTCTGAAACCCTAACTCATATGCCATCCTCAAACTCCACCACAGAATCTCCAGGGATTTACCACCAACCTGGAACTGGCAGCCATAGTTAGGACTGGCCCCAATAAGTTCTCCCTCAGAGGCCTTTAGTGATACTTTTCAGAACAACTCTCTTTCTCTGATACCATTGACTTCAATCTCTGTCTCTCACTTTCCCTCCCTATCTGGCTCTCTCTGTACCTGGCCTACTATGACAGGACACCATTTTTCCCCCATCACTGGATGTTTCCTTCCCAGAGGAGAATGAGGAGTCCTCAGCCAATCGAGAGAAAGCCTTCCCTCTTTCCTCCCTCAGCCAAGGAAGGCTTTCTTTTTCTCCTCTGCAAAGCAGTGATGGGTGGTTTAGCCAATGGGAGAGTAGGGAGAGGCAGCAGCTGCCAGAACCAAGGTTAGTTGTCTTTTACTGACAGAGTCAGCTTGACTGGCTAGTATTAGCCACTCAGGTGAGAGAGAGGAGTGGAGTCAACCAATGAGCTCTCTCTCAAAGACCAAAATAGGACTTGAAAGGACCTCCTCCATCAGCTTCTACTGAGAGAATAATGCTTGGTTGCTTTTTATTGAGAGAAGCAAAGTAAGTTGCCTAGTAACAGCCACTGCTTAGCAGTTTCCCCAGAGGGCCAATCCTCATCTGTCATGGGGCCACCAGCGGGTGGAGGAGAGCAGAGTCTGCCAATGCAATGCAATAGCATTTGATTGATGGTTTGACAGACCAAAGGTTGATGCACCACAGTCCCACCCAGTGCCAACCAATGAGGGAGCTCGGATTTGCCATGACAAAAGGGGAATTATATATAAAAGATATTTAAATCAAAAGCACTACATATATATGCTGGCAATTATGTTGTATTTTATTTCTACTTCTCTGTTCAATTATATGTTTTATTGATTTACTGTGATTCAAAAATCTTAATAAAATGTTTGAAAAGGCAAAAAAAAAAGTTCCAACCCTATAAGAACCTGGGATGAGGATGGATATGCAACATGCCTTCCCAACAACTTAATCTCCCCTGTCATTCAGTCCTCCCACGCCTCTCCATAACTCCTTTCAGAGGCTGATATTCCCTTTAGCAAGAAAGTAAGCACAGAAGTGCCTGCAGAAGATTAACATTTGAGGTTTAAATGCAGATACTTTGGGGTAAAAAAGGGGGGGAATGGGAGCTATCATCGACCTGAGAGGCCTAGACAAGTTCTTGTTAATAAAAAAAAGTTCAGAGTGTTATCCATTCCAGATGTCCTTCTGTTACTCGTGGGCATATGGTTTGTAATTGGATAAGTACTTCCATGTAAAAATAAGGCTTGCCTGACGCAAATATCTCCACTTCAGTCAGTTTGTGTCACTTCCAATACATGGTATTTTCTTTCAGGCTAGCCACAGCATCCAGAGTATTTACTATGGTGGTCACAGTGGTAGTAGCCTCCTTAAGAAGACTAGAATATGATACGTGTATCTTGATAAGTGGCTGATAGTAGCATATACCAAAACCAAACTTCCAGTCTAGCGGACTTACGTTTCACCATAGGGGTACTCAAAGCATTGAACCTGTTTGTCAATGCAAAGAAATCCAAGCGAGAATTCATGCACACGGCATCCTTCATAGGTGCTGTATTAGACTGCTCCCTAGCCAGAGCCTTTCCACTACCAGAAAGAGTCTTCGCACTCAGATCTATAAATTAACTTATTGCCAGAAATCATGCTTTGACCCAGCCATTCTCATCCAGAGTTTGTTAGGATTAATGGTCTCCAACACATCATTGGTATCCTATGCAAGGCTATGCATGTGTCCTCTACAAGTATGATTTGTCAGGAACTTCAACTTTCACAATCTACATCAGTTTTAAAAATTGAATATTCCAAGACAAGTGGTACGTTCCGTACATGGGTGGATCTAGGGTACCATCCTCCTAAGCAGGGGAGGGGGGACTCCTTTCCATCCCTCAGTACCAGAGGTAGCACTGACTACAGATGCCTCCTTGTCAGGCTGGGGGTCCCATATCAGGCAAGTGTAAGTCAGTGGGACTTGGTCTACCCCAAAAGTACTGTTCCATATCAGTGTGTTACAGCTCAAAACCTATTAACCATACATAGTCAGGCATCAGGAAAACATGTCCAAATAGCCATGGACAATTGCAGTCATGTGTGAATAAACAGGGCAACACTTCCTCTTACTCAGTTTGCCACCTAGCCACACTAATTTTAGAAATGGGTGATCTCCAACAAGGCCATAATCCTGGCCATCCATGGCAGGAGTCAACAACCATCTAGTAGACTTTCTGGTTGCACCACCCTAGTGCCATACAAACGGTAACTCAACTGGGCCTTTCTTGCCACGATCTTCCAGTGTTGAAGGGAACCAACTACAAACTCGTTTGCCAGGAGTCAAAATGGGCAATGCAGATTCTTTTACTCCCAGGGTGCAGTCCTTGGGGAGATGCCTTCCAGATCTAGTGGACAAGAGATCTGCTATATTCATTCCATCCCCTACCACTGGTCCTCAGGGTCCTCAACAAAATGAGACAGGAACACGTCAGCTATCCTAATAGTCCCTTTATGGCTGAGACAGGCATTGTTCTCAAACCTTTTGACCATGTCTCACAATGGATACATTCTTCTCCCTCAAGATCATAGCCTTCTACTGCAGGACTCATTCTTACATCCAAATACTGTCACCTTGCATTTAACAGCATGGGTCAGTCAGTTGACCAACCACCAACTGGTTCTTGGAACCAGTAGAAGAAATATTGCTTAACTCCAGAAAACCGTCCACCTGGTGCTTATATTCAGTCAAATGGTGCTGTCTCTATGCATGGGCCAAGTTCTGAATTATGTCCAATAGAGAGGGTCTTCAGATATCTCCTAAGTCTACTTCAGGCAAGCCTCTCATCTACCTCCATAAGAGTCCATCTAGCCACTCTATCATTATGTCATGTTAATGTTTGAAGGGAGGCAGTTTTTGCACAGGAAGAATCCATACTGTTCCCAAAAGTCCTGCTGAATCAATTTTCCCTCAGTTCACCCTCCAGAACCTCTGCTTTCACAACTTTCAGGGAAACCACTGAACCCCATGGCTTCCTGCTTCCTTCATAGAATCATAGAGTTGGAAGGGACCTCTAGGATCATCTAGTCCAACCCCCTGCACAATGCAGGAAACTCACAAACACCTCCCCTAACTATGAAAATAGTATTCCTAGTAGCCATCATTTCAGCCGGGAGGATCAGTGAGTTACAAGCACTGCAGCACGATCCCTTCCCTCCTGGTGGAAGTATTTGATGCTAGGGTAATCCTCTGCTTCTCACTCCAGTTCTTCTCTATGATGACCTCCAAGTTCCATTTGAACCAAGATGTGACTCTGCCCGTGTTGTACCCCCACAACCTCAGGATGACAGAACGCACCCTCCACTCCATAGATTTTTCTAGATCACTTCTCTTCTACCTAGGTAGGACAAAATCTTTTAGGAAAGATGACAACCTTTTCATTTCCTTTGTGGGCTCTAATCTGGGGGGGGGGGGGATTGTCACCCAATCCATCTCTGGGTGGATAGTCACACGTATCAAACTGTGTTATGAATCAGCACAAGTTGACTGTCTGGTGGACCTCCTCACTCACTCCACTCAAGTGCAGTCTACATCTGCTGCCTTCTGCTGTGGTTTCTCCATCTATTTTGTCTGCAGGGTTGCAGCATGATCTTCCTCAGACCCACAGCCATGGTGGGGCATCTCATGGCCATACCCCTTGACTTTCCAGCCACACCCACAAGTCCCAGCAAGCTTGTGCTTATCCAACAGCCAGAGAGGCAGGGGGAGCCCGGAAGGTCTTCTTCTCTCTCCCCACGCACACCTCTCACCCACTCCCCTTTCCCCCAGATTTCCCAACACCCCACCACCCCAAACTTTCTGGCTACACCCCTGGTCTTTCTGCACCTTTGCAAGACACCAGTTGATGGACATGGATTTCATGGGAGATGCAGCTGTTCGAAGAGCAGTACGGCAGTGCTGTACAGCTGCTCTCAACTGAGAGCTCACATCTTCCTTCCTTTGAATAGTAAGGTGGCTCACTGCTCTCCTGTGTAGGACTGCACAGTTACCAGAACAATGAAAACAGGGTTGCACTTACCTGTAACTGTTGTTCTTTTAGTGGTCATCTGTGTAGTCACACACCCCTCCCTCGTGCCCTGCTGTGAGCTCTTAACTGTCAGCGTAGGGACATTGAAGATTTCAATATGAAACAGGCTAGCTTTGTTGACAACAAAGTTTCTGTTTATTGATTACAGCAATGCATACCACAACGCAGGGTCGTTGATACTAATAACGAAAAGGGTGCAAGCATGAGTATATAAGGATACACATCAAAGGCTAGGGGGTTTAAATCATTTCCCACCATAAACCTGGGATTTCTTGGCTGAGAAGAGCCAGAGCAGTTATCTGTTATCTCCCACCTACATAGCCGCCTCTCCTCCGCCTCGATGGCCTCGCTTGTCTCTTCCAGGCGCCTGGGAACGGCTAGATGTTTTAC
The DNA here is from genome assembly GCF_032191835.1 of Heteronotia binoei. Classification (NCBI taxonomy): domain Eukaryota; kingdom Metazoa; phylum Chordata; class Lepidosauria; order Squamata; family Gekkonidae; genus Heteronotia; species Heteronotia binoei. The sequence continues at coordinate 3,363,259 of NC_083236.1, read as the reverse complement.
ATTTCAAAGGCCTGTTGGAGTCCTGGCCTCCCCACTCCCGAAGAGCCTTCTACAATTCTAGGGTTAGTGTAGCAAATGGCCTAATGTTAGTTCACAGTAAATAACAGGTCAAGTCATAAAACAAAGCTTCAATGTATACAAGCTGACATTAACTAAATATGTCTATCTCATTCTAGCAGCAGCAGTGAGAGGAAATGACAAAAGGGTGCTCCCCTCCCTCCTTATCATACCGGTGGGGGGGAGGAAACAGTGTATGGGAGGGGGACAGATTGTTCTGCGACAGGCCTGTGCATACACAGAACCAATGTATGGCCGCAAAGGTGACCGCTTGATGAATAACAGTAAGTACTGCAACCCTATTGAATGTAGGGGAACAGTTGCTGATCTTGACAAAAAGATAACAAGGGATGTTTTTGCAGACCTGAAACAGGGCTGGCATGGGCTGTCAGCTAAATATGCAAAGCCATTTGGGGGTAACTACCCAGATGTCCCTCTCTTATAAACAAAGGTATTTTTCAAAGCATTGTTTATATCAGTACAATAGGCCTTACAGGTATCAGCCTCCCCATCAGCGGCAACAGCAATATCTCTCATCTTATGTGCCACAACAGCAATTGAGATAACAGCATAGTAAACAGATGGGCACTCAGACCCCACAGTTCCCTCAAGACCAACCTAGTAGGCAAAGGTCCCTCCCCTGACTAGACCAGGTTTCTTGGCTTTGTTGATAGGTTGTCCTACTCCTTATAAATGGGTTAGCATAACCCAAGATAAGTGAATCTTCTGATTAATTAAAGTTGACTATTTCTTAGAGTTTGCATCATTACAGTCTATCTGCAACAGGCCTGTGCACACACAGTACCCATGTGTGACCACAAAGGTGACCACTTGATGAATAGCAGCTACCAGGACTTTATGGTAGAAAAAGCCCAGCAGGAACTCATTTGCATATTAGGCCACACCCCCTGACACCAAGCCAGCCAGAACTGTGTTCTTGCTTAGAAAAGGCCTTGGCAGTTACCAACAAGTCTTGACAAAAAAGTAATGAGGTTACCTGTAATCGATGCTTGTTCATATTCATGGCTACTTCCTTTGTTGTCTGAAGAGATCTTTGACCTGTTGTCTAAAGGGGCTTTTTGGAGCTTCTCCACATCTCATTCCACAAATTTCTATTCAAGATGTTTCTTAATAAATAGAAAAGGTGGTGGTAAGAGACATCTCTTAGACTTTAAAGCTCTTAGTAAACATCTAAAGGTGTCCAGATTTCTAGTGTTGTTGTTATCTGAGCTATTACTTAATTGAGCAAAGGGATGTGGTTCACAATCCTGGACTTCTAGGATGTCTATTTTCTCATCTGTATTCATGAATCCTTTATAAAATACTTAGTTTTTCAGTGTGAGGACACTTCTTATGAATACACGGTGCTGCCCTTTGGCCTAGCTACAGCACCAAGGGTCTTCCCAAAGGGTTCCTTTGCAGTGGTGGCCTGAGATTCAGAAACTGCATAATTTGCCCATACTCAAAACAGCTGGCTGTTTGCAGACTGTTCATTTGAGTCTCTGATCGACCGTGTTCATCTAGCCCTTAAAACACTAGAATCTTTCGAGTTTGTAGTTAATTAGGAAAAGTCTCATTTACAGCCAACTCAGTCTATTGGGGCTTTCCTGGATGCTGTTGAGGGATGGGCTGGTTTGCCTTTGGAGAAGGCACAGGCCTGGTCTACATTCAGAAGTTGTTGGGATTTATTTATTTATTTATCAGATTTATATCCCACCTTCCCCTGACAGGTTCAGGGTGGCTAACAACAGTTTAAAAGCATTAGCAGACATATTAAAATTAGATCTATAAAAACATATTAAAAATCCAAGATGGCAAGCTTCTGTTTTCCATTATATTAATTCAGTGAGATTGTTGATGCTGAAGGTAATAGCCACCTCTCCCTAACCATTAAAGGCAAGTTTGAAAAGTTCGGTCTTACAGGCCCTGCGGAACTGTGGCAGGTCCCGCAGGGCCCTGATGTTTTCGGGGAGGGCATTCCACAAAGGGGGGGCTGTTACCGAGAACGCTCTGGCTCTAGTGCTGGTCAATCGAGCTTCTTTCGGTCAAGGGATCTTAAGGAGATTTTGAGACCCTGAACGTAGTACTCTCTGGGGTACGTATGGGCAAAGGCGGTGCCGAAGGTAGACAGGTCCCAGGCCATATAGGGCTTTAAAGGTTATAACCAGCACCTTGAAGCGAATCCGGAACGCCACAGGCAACCAGTGTAATTCTTTCAGCACAGGTTGAATGTGCTCCCATACAGGTAGCTTCATTAACAACCTGGCTGCTGTGTTTTGCACCAGTTGCAGCCTCCGAAGTTGAGTCAAGGGCAGCCCCATGTAGAGGGCGTTACAGTAGTCTATTCTCGAGGTGACCATTGCATGGATCACTGTTGCCAAGTCATTGCGCTCCAGGTATGGAACCAACTGCCTTATCCACCTAAGATGGTAAAATGTGGATTTGGCAGTGGCTGCTACCTGGGCCTCCATTGTCAACGAACGCTTCAGGAGCACCCCCAGACTCTTGACCTTCGACGCTGGCGCTAAGAGCTTCCCATCAAAGGCCGGCAAGGGGATTTCCCTACCCAGGCCACTGCGACTGAGGCACAGGACCTCTGTCTTCACTGGGTTCAATTTCAGTCGACTCTGCCTGAGCCATTTCACTACGACTTGCAATGCCAGGTCCAGATCTATATCCATGGCTTCAACAACAGCATTGATGGCTTCAACAACAGCAGTGGTTCCTCAAATGAGACTACACATTGAGACCATTATAAAATTGGCTCAATTTGCAAATTTAAAATCAACTCTGACCCTCAGTGGCTTAGGTTGTCTATACCAGGCTAGATCCCATCCCTATCTCACTTAGTTGGTGGTCCTGGGATTCCAGTCTTTTCAAGGGCTAAGATTTGGGTACACCTTTTTAGGAGACACTTGAGTATGGATAACTCCTGTATGGTGTTTGAAGTTATAAGAAAATTAGTCAAGAATGTGATCCCTGTCAGATATGACAGGGACCTATTGTTAGAGATTACTTGGGAAACCTATACATAGGTGAATCTGCATTGCTACAGAGAGTTTTCTTTGAAGATGCTTCTTATCTTGGGAAACCTGCTTACTTTGGGGCAAGATAAAATGCTTAGGACTCATGTAATCATTCTCCTTTAATTATCTATGTAGAATCTATGAATGGTACTATAAATATTCATTTAAGTTAATGTTAATGAGTGTGTTTTTTAAAAAGATAAAATGTGAGCAAGAATGCTTTAGTAATATTTAACTTGTGTTCTATACCCCCAAAGAACCAAAAACATTATTGAGGTGCACCTGTTGTCAGGAGATAAATGATCTGTTACAGGAATTCTAACTACTGCCTCAAGATTCTTAGGAGGGCTTCTGAACTGCACACCAACATTTGAATTAAGCCTGACCAGAGTCATCTGGAACACTGTGGGGAACAGATTGTTTTCTTCTCCGTTTTTAGGTTAAAGCCAGAAAGGCTTGAAAAAGAACTTAATAGATACTTGGAAAGTGCCAGAAGAATAAAAAAGAAAAAAGTCAATCTCAAAGAGTTTGCTGCATACCTGGAAGTCCCAGTTTCTGACATGCTAGAAAACATGTTTGCACTTTTTGATGAGGTAAAAAACAATTTCACTGTTGTTACTATATTTAAATTCTTGATAACTTTTACAAGTTGTAATAATGCAATATTAATATTTATTTGGAGTTAATGTAGCTGTAATCCAGGAAGTATCCATTTATATTAAGAAAATTGTTCCTGGAAAAAATGACTGTTCTATCCCAGGGATCTTGTGTGCATCCCTTTGCCTGTTCTTTGAGTGTATAGTTTTAATTATCTATTTTGTTAGTTAAGAACATAAGAGAAGCCATGTTGGATCAGGCCAGTGACCCATCCAGTCCAGCACTCTGTCAAACGGTGGCCAAACCCCCCCATCAAGTGCCAGGAGGCTCACCAGTGGGGCCAGGACACTAGAAGCCCTTCCACTGTTGCCCCTCCCCTCCCAAGCACCAAGAATACAGACCATCACTGCCCCAGACAGAGAGTTCCATCTATACCCTGTGGCTGATAACCACTGATGGACCTCTGCTCCATATGTTTATCCATTCCCCTCTTGAAGCCATCTATGCTTGTAGCTGCCACCACCTCCTGTGGCAGTGAATTCCATGTGTTAATCACCCTTTGAGTGAAGAAGTACTTCCTTTTATTAATTCTAACCTCATCGCTCAGCAATTTCATTGAGTGCCCACAAGTTCATGCACTGTGAGAAAGGGAGAAAAATACCTCTTTCTCTGCCTTCTCTATCCCATGCATAATCTTGTAAACCTCTGTCATGTCACCCTTCAGTCAATATTTCTCCAAACTAAAGAGCCCCAAGTGCTTTAATCTTTCTTTATAGGGAAAATGTCCCTTTAATCATTCTAGTTGCCCTTTTCTGCATTTTCACCAATGCTGTAATATCTTTTTTGAGGTGTGGTAAGCAGAATTATACACAATATTCCAAATGAGGCACACCATCGATTTATACAGGGGCATTATGATACTGGCTGATTTATTTTTAGTTCCCTTCCTAATCATTCCCAGCACAGCGTTGGCCTTTTTTTATTGCATTTGCACACTGTCTCATGATTTTCAGTGAATTATTTACCATGACTACATGATCTCTCTCTTGGTCAGTTTCCACCAGTTTAGACCCCATGGGTGTGTATTTACAGTTAGGATTTTTGGCCCCAGTGTGCATTACTTTGCACTTGATCATGTTGAACCTCATTTGCCACATTGACTCCCACTTGCCCACTTGAGCCAGTTTGGTGTAGTGGTTAAGTGTGCGGACTCTTATCTGGGAGAATCGGGTTTGATTCCCCACTCCTCCACTTGCATCTGCTGGAATGGCCTTGGGTCAGCCATAGCTCTGGCAGAGGTTGTCCTTGAAAGGACAGCTGCTGTGAGAGCCCTCTCCAGCCCCACCCACCTCACAGGGTGTCTGTTGTGGGGGAGGAAGATAAAGGAGATTGTGAGCCACTCTGAGACTCTTCGGAGTGGAGGGCGGGATATAAATCCAATATCTTCTTCTTCATCCTCAACAGATCCCTTTGGAGTTCCTCACAGTCCTCTGATTCTCACCACCCTGAACAATTTAGTGTCCTCCGCAAACTTAGCTACTTTGCTGCATACTCCCAACTCCAAATCATTAATGAACAAGTTAAAAAGCATTGGACCCAGTACTGAGCCCTGCGGTACCCCACTGCTTATAACCTTCCCTGTGAAAATTGCCCACATTTATTTTTATTTCCAATTTATTAAGTTCTGCGATGAAAATACAATTTATCGTCCCCAATATTCCATCAATCTACTATAACATTCATCCCCATTTTTACAATAGAAAACATTCTCCGATGAAACCACAAGGACTTAATACACCTGTTGGCTAGCCAAGAATCATTTTCTATTCAGAATCTTATTATCTTATGTCGTTTATACTCACTTTATGTTTCCTATTAATTAGGCAGTTTTTGATCCGCAAGAGGACTTGTCCTTTTACCCCATGACTGTTGAGCTTACTTAGGAGCCTTTGATGAAGAACTTATCAACAGAGTTGTTGCTCAGCTTCTGCTGCTCCATTTTGGAGCTACTGTGAGATACTGTTAGTGTCACATTACTGGAACGTGCTCTGTCATTCCAGCAGAAAATAGTGTGTAACCATAAATACTGTTAAATCCATTGTGATTAGTAACAAGCATGTACTGATTATTTATGTTTTCTTTTGTTTAAAATGAGGATATTTTTAGGTATTTTAACTGTGGTCTTCAGGAATCTGCATTTGCAAGGCTCTGTGCAGAAACCTTCATATAAACTTTTGTGATGTGAAAACTTCACAGCATTTTTTTCACTGGCTGCCGTCTATGAAATCAGTAATATAACTTTGATCCTTTTCCTTTTGCAGAAGGAAAATGGTATGATTGACTTGCGAGAATATGTAACTGCTTTGTCAGTAGTCTGTAGACCATCCAAAACCATGCAAACAATACAGTTGGCTTTTAAGGCAAGTAGCAGCTTTACTAAAATGCTTCATTAAAAGCTTTCTCAAATCTACACTTGGAAAATAGCCAAATCAAACTCAACACTGCAACATTTGCCTGTACATTGACAGTTAATTTGAAGACACTACTGACTTCACAATTTCTGTATGATTTATCCAGTTTAATTAGGCATGATGAACTTTTTAACACAGTCACCAGGTGATCTTACTCTGCTTTAACTCCAGTGGCAGGCAAGGCCAGCTCCTGATTGGATCACTTCTGTTTGTTTTTGAGCATAGCGTCTTGCTGAGCAGTTCTGTGCCTGCATGGCAGCCATGTCTTAAAGGGCCAGGTGGCTGCAGCTGCTTTTTCAAGGACTAAGTCACCTCTCAGTTACCAGAAAAAGAGAGATCTCCCACAGTTAAGACTGGATCGTTAAAACAAGCAATTTGTGTAAAGGCACAAAATCATTTGCTTTTGTCAAGGTGTGGTATTATACTGGTATATAATCTGCTCCCATAGAGCAGAATTGGAGCCCAGTGGTTGGCTCCTAGAGCTACCAATCAAGTCCCATTTGCAACTATGCAGTGGGACACATCCTTCAAATGAGAATGTCTGCTAGATTACATTTGCCAGCATTTTTGCATAAGCACAGTTAATAGTATCTATTCAAGAACTGGTAACAAATTAGTTGGGTTCATGGAATAGACACTGAAGGTACACAGATGAGATGACTTAATCCTAGCATCTAGCAAGTCTCAACACAAAAATCACAAAACAAATGTTTTTTAAAAAACTGTTTCTGTTTAAAACTGGTAGCAGCAGCTGCAAGAGCCAGTTTCACTCTCTGCTAAAGATGGGCATAAATTGGGGAAATGGTGGTTTGTGGTTTGTTTGATTTCCCAAACCAGTTCATGGTTTGTTTGGTTTGGGAGGAACAGCCCCCTTGCAAGTTAGAGACTCCAAACTCACAGGAAGCCTTCAACAAGCTGTCCTCCACCAGCCCTCCAAGTTTGGCGAAGACTGGATTTGGATGTCTGAGTTATAGTCCCTAAAAGCAGGTGCCCCCAAGAAAGTTCAGCTCTAGCTTCAGGTTCTGTCCGTGAAACCACAGCAAAGAACACCTTCCCAGCCGGGAGAAGTGTTTAAAGAATTGTCCCACTGTGTGAGGGGAAAAAGGAGTCTCAAAGCTCCTCTAAATCAGCCATGTGACAAACAACTGAATTAACTATTTTTTTCTTTATTCTTCAAAGTGAAAGCAGCTGAGTCAGGGTATGGTATTATACTGGTATATAATCTCCTCCCATAAAGCAGAATGGGGCCCCCATGGTTGGCTCCCAGAACTGCTAATCAAGTTATGGACAGCTGCTTTGGGTGTTTCTTGGGCTCTCCATGTCCACCCCCAGCATTGCCTAGGAATTGACTGAATTGGTTTCAGGCTATCTGCAGAATGAACCACAAAAATAAGAATATAAGAGAAGCCATGTTGGATCAGGCCAATGACCCATCCAGTCCAACACTCTGTGTCACACAGTGGCCAAAAAAAAACCCCCAAGTGCCATCAGGAGGTCCATCAGTGGGGCTAGAAGCCCTCCCACTATGCCCCCCCAAGCACCAAGAATACAAAGCATCACTGCCCCAGACAGTTCCAATAATATACTGTAGCTAATAGCCACTGATGGACCTCTGCTCCATATTTTTATCCAATCCCCCCTTGAAGCTGTCTATGCTTGTAGCTGCCACCACCTCCTGTGGCAGTGAATTCCACATGTTAATCACCCTTTGGGTGAAGAAGTACTTCCTTTTATCCGTTCTAAACTGACTGCTCAGCAATTTCATTGAATGCCCATGAGTTCTTATATTGTGAGAAAGGGAGAAAAGTACTTCTTTCTCTACTTTCTCCATCCCATGCATAATCTTGTAAACTTCTATCATGTCATCCCGCAGTCGACGTTTCTCCAAGCTAAAGAGCCCAAGTGTTTTAACCTTTCTTCATAGGGGAAGTGTTCCAAACCTTTAATCATTCTAGTTGCCCTTTTCTGGAGTTTTTTCCAGTGCTATAATATCCTTTTTGAGGTGACCAAAATTGTACACAGTATTCCAAATGAACCAAACATACCACCATAGGAAAAATGTGTTTCATGTTTTGGCTTGGGAACAACACAACCAAGCAAACTAGTTCAAAATGAACCATGAACTGGCCTTATTCATGCTCAAACTGTGATTCATTTCTTGGTTCATGCCATCCCTACTCTTAGCCTAACTCATCTCACAGGATTGTTGTAAGGATAAAATAGAGGGGAGCCACTTTGGATTCTCCTTGAGGTAGAAAGAAGATATGTAAATGAAGGAAAATAAGAAAGTAATATAATTGTGTGAGAAATCACAGTAATTGTGCCAAGCAGATCAATCCACATTCACTCAGATGCATCCAAGTAGCTCTCTGAACAGTTGGCACCCAGCAAGCAGAGAATGAGGCGAACTGGTGTATGTTCAAGCATAATGAACTACACTTAAATGCCGTCATAGTCATACAAACTGGATCATCTTTTGTACTCTTTTAAAATGCAAAATTTGGAAGCAAGACATGATCCATGCATGCCTGCTTGCTACTTGATGAGTGCAGCATCAGATGGTGACCTATGCTTATAAAAGTGCCATCCCAGATTCATATCACCTAAAGTTATTATCAGTAGTTACCACATTCAACTGAAAGTCATCACATACTGTGTAGTCAAGTGGTGTGCCAGTTCTAACTGAAAACCACTTATAACTTAAAAGCTGTGAATGCCTTTGTGGTGGAATGTGCCTGCTCTGGCCTGAAGTCCCCATTCTACTCTGCCCTCCTAGATTTTTTTCAACACCTGGAGAGGCTTTACTTCCACTCTCAGGTAGCCCACTGCCACCACTTGACCTTTGTAAAGGATTGCCCACTGGGAGGGTCAGGACACAAGGGATGGGCACGAACCGATACACAAATTGCAATTTGTGCATTAATTGGGCTGATTCAGGGTTCATTTTGAACCAGTTTGTTTGCCCAAACTGGAAAATGAACTGCCTTTTTTCCTTGGTTGTCTGTTTGGTTCATTTTTTGCAGTTCATTTTCCCAGACAGCCTAATGCTGATTCAATCAATTCCTTGGCAACACTGAGGGTGGACTTCTGGGAGTCCTACAAACATCCATAGCAGTTGTCCATAGCTTGACTGGCAGCTCTGGGAGCCAATCACGGAGCTCCTGTTCTGCTGTACAGGAGCAGACTTCCTGACTCTGTTGCTTTCACTTTTGTGCACAAAAAGAGAAGAGTTAGTTGTTATGAGAGCTGAAGCTGAGCTTTCCTGGAGGCACCTGCTTTGGGTGGCTATAACTCGGACATTCCAAATCCAATCTTCAGCAAATCTGGAGGGCAGGTGGAGGAGAGCCTGCTGAAGACTTCCGGTGAGTTTTATACCTCCTGAACCAAACAAACCATGAACTGGTTCAAGCAACCATGTGAATCACAAAACAAAGCACTGGTTTGGGCAATCAAATGAACCGCGAATGAACATGAACCACCATTTTCCCATTCGGTGGCCATCTCTAGTCAGGACTCCCAGCTTCTCTTCCAAGTTCTGAGGCCTTGCCTCTGTGTGCGTCTGTGTCTAGTGCCTGGTCATCATGGGACAGTTTACTGCCTTGTGTGCCTCCTGGAGGAATAGCCACTCGCCAACTGCCTGCCTCGCCAACACTTTTTTTTTTAAATTATGTGTCCAAGACAGTGGAGGTTTATGGCAGAGAACCGTTGCCAGCACCAAAAGTAAAGTATTTACTTTAAAAAAAAGGTTACAAACTGACTTTTAACACAGCACCAAATTGAGCAAGGGATTCCAAAAGAAAATGGATAAGACACAAATCCTCTCTCCCTTTCTCTAAATATGCCCTGTCAGATGTTAAATTAGGACAGGCGTCTTTTTCTTAGGATGTTACAGATCCATCTTCTTTGTGTGGTCTCTGTGCATCACATCTATGGGATATAGTGCACCTGCACTGACCTAAGTCGGTACTTAAGCCAAAGGATTTTCATGGACATGCAGAGAAACCCCACCATGCGTGCTCACTGGAGTGGGCACAGACATCCTGCCAGTCCTGTTTTGACCGCAATACTGATCATTCTCCTTGCTCCAGTCGGTACTTTTTGTTAAATTTCCCTTTTTCCAATAGCCACTTCTACTCCTTTTCTTTATTGGTCTCTTGCAACTTCTCCTAGAATTATAATTATTATTATAATTAAGGGGGGTGGGGGGGAGAAAGTAGCAGATTTTACTTTCCTCAGTCCTTCCAGTGCCCTCCCCGCACTGTTCTTTCTCTTCTAATCTCCTTTCCTTGCACCACTCATGGAAAGGCACTGGGTGTTTCAAGCACTGATCCAAGTGTGGGAGTACACCCCCCCCCCCTTTCTGGATGATTACTCCCTCTGCTTCCCCTGCCTTGTGGAAACTCACCTCACAGATCCATGCATGCAGTGCGCTATGTTCTTCTGTGGAAAAAACAAACTACACACTGTTCTGCAGTGCTCAAGTCGACTCTCTCACCAACTACAGAGACCTGCACATCTTTGACTTCGGACAACACATGGCCCAACCAGTGATATTGGCGCCTGAGCCCTCTGAGAGCAAAACTCTCATGGCTCTTTTTCTTTTCCGATGCCAATCTCTCTCCCAAACAAACAAACTTGGCATCTAAGTCGGAGTCCTGAATACCTGTCAGAAAACTGCAGGGAGGGGCAAGGGATTGGAGGAGGACGACAAGCATGGCAAACTTGACCACAGTTGTCATATGCCACTCACCTCTCTGAAAGGATCCACGTTGGAGTCACCAGCCATCCCCATCAGCTCACTGCTTCAATGGCTAGCATCACCATCCATTGACTAAGCCCCCCAACACTGGATCCACTTTCCAGCCTGAAGCATGAGTGCACAATCTTCTCCAAATGGTTATGGTCTCCAAGCACTGACAGCTCCTCACCCAACCACAGTCCAGTGACACTGGCACCAAAACACCCTCCCACATCAGCACTTGACTTTGGGAATGGACATCTATCAGCAAAAAGGACAGCAACCCTCCCTTTGCCTGCTGCCACTGCTGCCTCCACAGTGTCCTTGGCTGTCCTTCTGGGAGATGTACAAACACCCCTCACTGAATGGGTCATGGAAACAGTTTCCCCCATCCCTCTGGGACTTCGGCCTACATTTCTGGTACATCACAGAACTGGAAAAGAGCAAGGGCCCCAGCTTCATCATGGATCTCAGGGCACTGAAGGGATTCATCACCTACCACAAATTCAACATGACTTCCCTACACAGTCGCCTCCTGCTGATTAAAGCAAGAGGCATGGATGGCCACTTGGGCTCTACAGGACACATATTTTCACATCTGCATATGCCTCCACCACTAGAAATATCTAAATTTGCAGTCGGGTGGACCACATCTGATACAAAGTCCTCCACTTGACATTCCAATGGACCCATGCATCTGCACCAAAACCATGGTGCTCGTCGCAACCTACCTTTACCTCCTGGGTATAACCCTCTTCCCAATGATAGATGACAAGCTGTTGGTCACAAAATCCAAACAGAATCTCACCCACAACATTCAATCCACTCTTGGCTTACTCCAATATTTGGGACGCACAAGGAACCACCTGACTGCCCCCCCCCCAATAATCAGGGCCCAGTTTATAGGGACAGTCATAAACACCAACTTGTAGGTTTTGTCCTCATCACAGAAAGAGCAGGACATCATCTCTGTCGTGGATCTGCCTCAAGCACAGTGAGGAGGCATAGCTCTCCGCGTTCAAGGTCTTTGGGGCCTAATGGTCTCAAACACCTTGATGTTGGTATTTGCCAAAATTTTCATGCATCCTGTATTTTCAGGTTCCTCTGATCATCCATTGACTCCCTATTGCTCTGCTTCTCCCTACCATCCAGCATCCTGGCCCCGAGACTGGTGGGAAATGGAATTCAACCTGCTCTCAGGGGCACCTCTTCACCCCCTTGCTGTATCCATGACTGTCATTAAAACTGCCTTACATTGGGTTTGAGATATACACACAATATGTCTTGTGTCAAGCCCATGACCTCCCAGTTTGGTGTAGTGGTTATGTGTGTGGATTCTTATCTGGGAGAACTGGGTTTGATTCCCCCTCCTCCACTTGCAGCTGCTGGAATGACCTTGGGTCAGCCATTGCTCATGCAGAGCTGTCCTTGAAAGGGCAGCTTCTGAGGAGCTATTTCAGCCCTACCTACTTCACAAGGTGTTTGTTGTGGGGGGGGGGGGAGGTAAAGGAGATTGTGAGCTGCTCTGAAACTCTGATATTCAGATTGAAGGGTGGGATAGAAATCCAATATCATCATCTTTTCCTTCTTGTCCTCCTCCCTCCCCCCACTGCATCAACCACTACACCACTTTCCTGCAACTGCTAATTGTAGAATAGGCTCTACGTTTCTTTATGCCATCTTGGTGATGTCTGTCTCCCTCCTCGCGTTCAATCTCAACCTGCATCTCCATCATCGGTTGAAGGGAGAGTGTTACCAGGACACTCGTGCCCTAGTAATGGGCATATGGGCAGATTTCTTAGACCTCCATTCTTCCTGATGGCCACCCACCTGCCTGGGGACCTTTGTGCTGTGGAGCAGCATCGCCTCCAAAGTGGAAGATCATTTGGACAGCTCTCTGCCCTGTATTCTGCCTTTGGGGTCACTCTCTGATCAACACGATTGCCACTGCCTACGATCAGAAATGTCAGCATTTTTTGCTCCAGAACAGGAGTGGATGCCAGTTCTCTAGGAGACAGTTTCTGAGTGAGGCCAACCTCTCTCAATATGTTTCCATGTCTACCTCAGACCACTAAGATAGTCCACAATTTCTTGAGGAAATCATTGATGGCCATCATTTCCATCAATCGGCTAGTTGAACTCATGGCTCTACATGATGATGCCCCTTCACTTCACAACACTGGTGGTTTTTCTCTCTCTGAGATATCTTTTTTCTCAGAAGTAGTGTCTGAATTCCATCCTAGTGTGGACATCTCTCTTACAGCCTTCTTTCCTGTGTCCACAATGTTGAGAGACTCCACTCCCTAGATGTCAAAAGGGCTCCCCCTATTTCTTCCTTCCAGAGGCTCCCCCTATTTCTTCACAGAAAAGACCCTGGCCTGTTCCTCTCCTCCATTTCTCTAAAGCTGGACCATGAAATCTCTTCTCAGAGACTCTCCTAATGGCTAATGGGAATTATTTACCATCTCCTACCCAAGGAGCTGTTTCCTTGCCTGATTCAAGGCCATTCTGCTAGGACCTTAGCTAAATCTAAACCTTCCTCTAGGGGGTTCCATTACATGAGTTTTCCAGGACTGTGACCTGGGCATTCCAGCATACTGTTATCATCACTATGCCTTTGGTGCCTCTCCACAGCAGTGTTACCAAATGGGAAGTGTGAACCTGCAATCAGCTATGCCTGGTTGACGTCCAGCACTTTCCTTCAGATGTAGTCCTTGCTTGCTTATCTCCCATAGGTGTGATGCACAGAGACCATAACAAAGACGAACAGGTTGCTTACCTGTAACTGATGATCTTCAAGTGGTCATCTAGAATCTGGGTGTGAAAATGCAGTAGAATCTGGGTGTGAAAATCCTTTGGCTTGTTAAATACTGATCAGAGTCAGCGCAGGTGCACTCTCCCATAGGTGTGAATGCACAGATGGCCACTCATAGATCATCAGTTACAGGTAAGCAACCTGTTTTTCTCTTGTGTCTGAGGGGGGGGGGGGCTTAGAACACACAGTGGAGGTTTTTGCTCCCCTCAAACCTCTCAAGCAAAAACGCATTTCTTTGCACTTTAGAGCCAGAATATCTGCAGGAAGACCTCCACACCTGGGGAGGTATTGCTCAGGCATGCTATCAGCACAAATAGGTTTGTGGACAGCATCCTTAGAATTCTCTGCTGTTGTGTCACAGCAATGGAATAGATTCTTGAGGGAGGCCTATCAGGCTGCAGATCTTATTGGAATTTAGACAACAAGTGAAAACTACTTTATTCATGAGCTGTTAATGTTAGACCGTTTTCGCACACAGCTTACCTCGCAGTCACAATCCTGTTCCCTCCGCAGCGTCCAGTCGGATTTCCCACCATCTGCGCCGAAGTTACAGGAAGTGCCGCGGCTTTTGCATAGCAAACATAAACTGGGTTTTAGCGTTTTACATTTGCTACGCAAAAACTGCGGCACTTCCTGTAACTTCGGCGCAGATGGTGGGAAATCTGACCGGACGCTGCGGAGGGAACAGGATTGTGGCTGCGAGGTAAGCTGTGTGCGAAAACGGTCTTAGTTTCCTTCAGCAGGTACTGAAAGAGCTTTTGATTAGTAACTTTTGTTGTGGTTGGATTTTGCACATATATGTATTATGACATTTTTTATTTAACACTATCTTAGGTGTCAGTTTTTTAAAAGTAACAGATTTTTTTTAAAGTAATGCTGCATTCTTAAACTGTATTTTAATTCACAAAGTGGAATTTTGATGAGATGTGGGAGTAGGATGAGTTGTTTTAATCAGTTACTAAAAGGGTCATGTCATGTTGAAACCATTGCTGTCAGAAAAGTGGAAAGCCTCTTTGGTTGTGGGCTGGGGGTGTAACTCACACAGGGCTTGCGGACCTTTTGTGGACTGGTTGTGGCCTGGGGGTGTAACTCACACAGGGCTTGCAGACCTTTTGTGGGCTGGGGGTGTAACTCACAAAGGAGGACCTTTGTGCTGCTGCAGAGGTGAGTTTCACATATTGATTCAGGATAACCACCTGCATCTTTGACATACCTATGGTTAATCAAATTAGTGTAAATGTGTTGCTTTGTTGGAGCAAAAATAATCTTTTATACTTGTTCACAGATGTATCAATCAGAAATGGGAGCACTAAAAGAAGAAGATTTAACTTGCATTTTAAAGACTGCCATGGGTGTCTCAGACCTTAATGTATCAAACTTGTTTAGAGCTATAGACAAAGAAGAAAAGGGTACAATTACATATGGTAAGTTTAGGAAATTATTGAAAAAATTCATAGAAAAAAGAACTTTTCTATAAGAATCAAGTATACCGAGGAGCATCTGGAGGAGAGGGTTAGTACATCCAGGCTCAATTGAAGGTGTTTCAATGTCTCTATTTAATTGTGTGTGTGTGTGTGTGTGTGCGTGCATGCATGTAAATAAAAGTTTGTTTTCATTTTTAACTGGCTTGGATCCCAAGTTGGATGAGAAGGCAACTTTAAAAATGTCATATATATACCATATTAGTTCTGTGATTTACTGTCAGCTCCTCTCCAACACTGGAATGGCATATATATATCACAGAGCACGTGTCTTAATTCAAAGTACATGTGATGGCCACAAGGGCCTAGTATCTTCTGAATAGGACTGTTTCTATGTCCCAAGTCTTAGACTGGGATCCTGTGCCTTGTTTCTGCGTGTTTAGTACTTTGTCAGTTGTAGGAGTAGACCTCCACTGCAGAGATTATTTTCCAGCTCTCAAAACACAGTCGTCTTGCATAAAGGGATACAGATAATGCTGGAGGAACATATTCTCCAGTCGAGACTGCCCTTGCAACAGATGAGGTGCAGTGTGGATGGAAGCAAGGTTTAGGATCCAAGTTTCAAAGCCCAGCTAGCAGCCTGGAGGTGGAGCTGCAATGGCTTAAAGGAGTATAGCTACCTGGCTTCCATGGTCTTTGCACTGCTGGCAATTTAGGCACTCCTATACACATACTGAATCACTGAAGTCAGGAGAGTCCCTGGGATGCATGGACAGTCAGACATTTGTCTGTTTCTTGGGTTTCTTCAGGAGGGTTAAATAGAGACCTTAATGCAGGTACACTGTAGCAGCCACCGAGTGCAAAGAAAAATACTGTTGTTTGCTAACCCTCCTTTTTGTAGATTTTGAAATGTACTATCATCATCAAATCACCCTAGAAACATTTTTCCTAATTGAAACCAGAGCTGGATTCTTGGGACCCCCATTTGAATCCATGACTAACATTCTTCTGAAAAAATTAACTTTAAAAATGTTTCTTCATTGTGACCGTTATATGCACTCAGCAAGTATGGAAGTTGGGAGGGTTGTGTGCCAACCCTGCCTTGTGCATTTTCATCCAAAAGAGGCATGCCAGCAGTTTTCATGGACTACAAGGGCAGGGAGAGGCTACTCTGAGTGAAATTTGTCTGCAGAGTTACCATCAAGTACCGGTGCTGAATTCATGCAAGTTTGGTAAAATCAACAATGTTCCTTCTGCTGAGGTGGCCTTTGTGAGGAGGGTCCTGCAAGAGATCATTTGGCCATCACCTGAATATCTTCCTGAGAAGGTTCTGTTTTATCTTGTCCTTTAAAATCTAGAATGACCTGCCTTTGCTGAAGAAAAACTGAAATTCTTGCCATGAATTCCTGTTTTTGGAAGAGCTGGGAGAGTTAACACTTTCAAGTTGTATTGATCTGTTCCTCTGAGTGGGATCTTCCAGTGAGGATGTAATGACAGGCTGATGTCTTCACAGAGAAGTGAAGACACAACACAGCTAAATACTGGCAAGAAGAGGATTCCTGCTGGCAGAATCTCCCTAGATAAAAGGGAGGTCAACCACACGTACCCTATAGGTTGTTTCTTGGAGTTTTTCTGCAGAAACTGAAGTTTTTGCCACTGGCTTTTGAGTCTAGAGCAACCTGGGGTCCTGAAATTTACAACTTTGCTCACAGCTGTATTTGGAGTCCTGACAAGGATACAAAGTCTGCCTGCCCCAGCATCTTAAGATTTATGGATATAATTATCTTCAAACAAAAAAAGATTTTCTTGAAGACAAAGACGCAATAGCTTGATATGAAGTAACCACGTTTGTGGGAATTATAGAAACTTTTAAAAGGATTTGTGGAATTAATAACAATTGGAAAAAGCTTAATTAAGATGTTACTGGAATCATAGAATCATAAAGTTGGAAGGGACCTCTAGGGTCATCTAGTCCAACCCCCTGCACAATGCAGGAAACTCACAAACACTTCCTCCTAAATTCACAGGATCTTCATTGCTGTCAGATGGCCATCTAGCCTCTGTTTAAAAACCTCCAAGGAAGGAGAACCCACCACCTCCCGAGGAAGCCTGTTCCACTGAGAAATCGCTCTAACAGTCAGGAAGTTCTACCTAATGTTGAGCCAGAAACACTTTTGATTTAATTTCAATCCATTGGTTCTGGTCCTACCTTCCGGGACCACAGAAAACAATTCCACACCATCCTCTAGATGACAGCCCTTCAAGTACTTGAAGATGGTGATCATATCACCTCTCAGCCGCCTCCTCTCCAGGCTAAACATCCCCAGCTCCTTCAACCTTTCCTCATAGGACTTGGTCTCCAGACCCCTCACCATATTTGTCGCCCTCCTCTGGATCCGTTCCAGCTTGTCTATAGCCTTCTTAAAATGCGGTGCCCAAAACTGAACACAGTACTCCCGGTGAGGTCTTACCAGAGCAGAGTAAAGCTATACCATCTGGACACTATACTTCTGTTGATACAGCCCAAAATTGCATTTGCCCTTTTAGCTACTGCATCACACTGTTGACTCATGTTCAGAGTATGATCCACTAAGACCCCTAGTATGTGGAACTTTATCAAAAGCCTTACAGAAATCAAGATAAACGATGTCTACAGCATTCCCCCGATCCAGCAAGGTAGTCACTTTCTCAAAAAAAGAGATCAGGTTAGTCTGACATGACTTGTTCTTGAGAAAACCATGCTGGCTCTTAGTAATCACATCCATTCTTTCTAAATATTCCAGGACCGACTGTTTGATGATTTGTTCTAAAACTTTCCCAGGTGTCGACATCAAGCTGATGGGTCAGTAGTTACTGGGATCAACTTTTTTCCCCTTCTTGAAGATGGGGACAACATTCGCCCGCCTCCAATCTTCCGGCACTCTCCTGTCCTCCAAGAATTCTCAAAAATAATAGCCAGAGGCTCAGAAATTACATCCGCAAGTTCTTTGGACTTCCGGGGTTGGAAAATGCCGAGCTGAATTGCTTCTCAGAAGGGGAGCAGACTGGGGCTTCTGTTCGGGGTAGTGGAGGCAATTTAATGCCTATTGCCTACTTTTCTCAGTCAGAGATCAGTCCAAGATATGCACAGGAAACTGAGGAGATTTACCTTGGCTAAAAAGAAGTCCCGGGGGGGCTCCTTTGAGGGGTGTCCGGAGACAAGTTGCATATTCGTCATCTGCAGAAGTTTCCAGGGTCATTTATTTAACATAAGCTCGACAGGATCCTAACCTTCTTTGAGACTGCTAAACATCTAAAGCTATACAAGACCGGTGTTGAATCTGGATAACTGCAGAAAAAGGTACTGATGACTATCTTCATTCCGGGACTATTTAAAGTTAAACAAAATAAAATCAGAAGGTGGAAAATAGAGATTCAGAAAGTTTGGAAGAAGAAGGGGAGAAGGGGCGAAATTTGAACTTTGTAAATTTAAAGGACAGTGCTAAAAAGTGGAAAGGAATTTATTGTTTTGTCTGCTTGCGGTTTTGTTAAAAAAGCCCCATCGTCACAGATTTGCAGCTCTCACAGTCAACACAGGAAATACGTCAAACGTTGCGAGATGTTTTTGCTAGTGAAAATGGGATTTGGTGGCAAGGAAAGCAGGAAGTGTTGGATGGAAAAGAGAAATCATTGAAGCAGCTAGCCTACTCTAGGACTATAATATCATAGAAAAACATCAGCGGCCATTGCTAGGAGGTCAAAATTTAAACAAAGTTTTTAAAGTGTTCGGGACATTAAAAATTGGTGAAGCTGACAGAGGTGACAATTATAAGGTAAATACATTATCGCTGATAATTATTTTAAAAGCCTTTTGAAGGAAAACATTTTTAAAGGGAAGCAGAAAGTTGCAACCACCATTTTGGAAGAAATAAAAACTTTAAAAATTACCATATTTTTCGCACCATAAGGCGCTCCGGACCATAGGACGCACCTTCCTCCTCGGGGGCGATCCGCTGCCTCCGCCTCCGATCCCGGCGCTTCCCCCACGCCTGCCTGCCTAGCTCCAGCTTCTTCCAGCAAGTGCTGGGATCGCTCCACGCTGCCCCCCCACACAAACCCAGCGCTTCGCGAGTGCCGGCTGCGGAGGGGGCAGCGTGCTTCCTCCGTGCCTGTCTGCCTGGCTCCAGCTCTGACGCTTACAGCAAGCGCCAGGATCGCTCCCTCTGCCCTCTGATCCCAGTGCTTGCTGTAAGCATCAGAGCTGGAGCCAGGCAGACAGGCACGGAGGAAGCACGCTGCCCTCTCCACAGCCGGCCTCGCAAAGCGCTGGGTTTGCGGAGGGGGCGGGTGCTTCCTCCGTGCCTGTCTGCCTGGCTCCAGCTCTGATGCTTACAGCATGCGCCGGGATCGGAGGGCAGAGGGAGCAATCCTGGCGCTTGCTGTAAGCGTCAGAGCTGGAGCCAGGCAGACTGTCAGACATTGTAACTTACTAGTTTAAAACGCTTTGAACTGTTCATGCTCCCTTGCCCTAACTAACTCCATCTTGAATGGCTCTACTAACCCTTTTGCTTAGGAGTTTGCATTTCAAACACTGTTGCAACAATAAACAACTCCCATGGGAATTCTTCACATAGCCCTAACAAATGTAGACGGACTTTGAAGATAGCTATGCGCCTCAAGGTAACCAGCAGGGGCCCTTCCTTGGGAAAGAGATAAGGGAGCATGAGAACCATCTATTGCCTTCCAAATGTGTGAGAATGACTTTATTGTTTAGCTTTTGATGTTAGAGGTTAAAATGGCATGTATCGCTTTGAAATGTATCAATTCCAATTCGTCATTGCTACAGACAACTAGTTCTCAAATAAAATGGATTAAGCTGCTACAAACTATGGTCCGTTTACTTTGAAGTTCCAAGTCTGACATTTTGGAATTGATCCGCCTTGGAGCTTATCCAGACCGGCAACTTCCAGCTGGATGGCTGCCAAAGTACTGGATAACGGAGAGTCCACCGAACCGATAGATGAATGGTCAGTCCCATGCGGAGTCACTGTGACTCGAAAGAGGGCGAAATCACCGGTGCACTTCTCCATTCTGCTCTACACCCCAAAGCAGTGGCAGCCGCGCAAATCAACGGCCCTCATGGACGAAGCGGCCGGGCGATATACCACTCTGCTCACTGACACGGGAGCCGAGGGGGAAAATGGAGCGGCAGGAGGCGGTAGCCTGGAGGAAGGGGACGGCCAAGTCCCGAGGGGAAGCGATGAAGCCCTCCTGCTCAGAAATGAGATGCTGCTATGGGCGAGAGAGATCCAGAACGAGGTCCAAGCCAGCCATATGCAGATCACAAATGAACTCCAGAGACCACTGGACCTGATCTGGGAGCAACTACCGAGAGCCCCAGGCGATCAACCGCCGGCAGGAGGACCTTGGGAGCCAGCCGGGCCTGCACCGGACCAGCCAGCGGTCCTGGCCGAGCCCGTCCCTGAGCAGCCAGCGGTTCCAGTGCCAGCACCCACGCCGGCCCCCGTTGGGCTGCAACCCGTACCTGCCCCCGTGCCAGCACTACCACCAGGGTGGCCAGCAGGCCCCCCTGCCCCAGGGCCACAACCCTGGGATGGGGCGAGGGGAAGGGAACTGCTGTTAACTTTTGACGGGGACCCAGAAGAAGTTGAGTACTTCACCATCCAGTGCAACAGCTTCATGACACACTGGGGGGTGACCTTCCTGACGGAGGTGAGCTGAGTGGACTACCTAGGCTCCAAGCTGAAGGGGGCAGTGAGGAGGTAGTTCGTGAGCCTGTACGCAACCCGGGGTCCCGAATTGGCCACAGTGGCGGGGTTCCTTCAAGCCATGCTGCGCCAGTATGGGGACCCCCTGCAAGAAGTGAAGGCCCTCGCAGCTTTACGAGGGATGGAACAGGGGTCAAGAACAATCCGGGAGTACGCCGCCGACTTCCAGGCCCACTGCGCCAAAGTGAGGGGCTGGAGCGAGCGCATGAAGTACGAGGCTTTCCAGAACGGCCTTAACGCGGGCATACTTGACTGCTGCTACCAACAAGGGCGCCCCGAAACGCTGGTGGGGTGGATCCAATTAGCGGGAGAGGTCGAGACCAATCTACAGCATGTGGTGATAAGACGCCAGCAACAGCAGGCGGGCAAGGGGGGGACGCACCCCAAAGGCTGCCGCAAAACTAGAGCCGAAGAAACCGACGGGGCCTGGGAGCAGCCCAGCTCAGGCCTCTGGAAGGCGATGCTTCCGCTGCAGCGACCCCGGACACCTGGCCGCCAACTGCCACGAGAAGCCGCGCACGTCCACCCCGGTGGCGAAGACCCCAGCGGGAGGGCCCAAGAAAGGGGGAAGCAAGCCGAAGGAGCCCAGTCGGGGCAACGTCGCCGCATCCCTGGCGATTGACGAGGATATTATAATGGTCAACGACTCGGGAAAAGAATCGTGGGATCCAGAGTCGGCGGGAAACGACAGCGACCTATACTGAAAGGTGCCACGCGGCAAGTCGTGGAGCTGACGGCACCACTACGGGTGAGCATAACGGGAGAACTACTTTTTGTGCCAGTAATGCTGCTGAACCCCAAATTAAAGCAGTTCACGCACACCCGAGCCTTAATAGACTCCGGGTGCACCCAGGAGATCATTACCCCCTGGTTAGTGGAAGCCCTAGGACTGGCAAAGACCCCGCTCCCTCACCCCATCCAGTTTGAACAGATGGACGGGACCGCAATGAGAGGGGAGCCGTGCACCGAAGAGACTCAGGGGGTGCCGGTGGGAACCCAGGACCATTGGGGGCTAGAGATTTTTGTGGTGGCCTCATCCTCCTCCTTCGACGTGGTGGTGGGGGTGGGTTGGCTAGCCCGACACCAGCCGGACATTAAATGGGAAGCCCGAACAATAGACTTTACAGACTGGTGGTGCAAACACCACCACTGGAGGGAGGAGTGGGGCCTCACACCACCCCCGGCAAACGCGTGTTCAGTGAGGAGGAAGCCAATGAGCTGCCGCCCCACCGGGACACGGACTGTGCAATAGAACTGATCCCAGGGTAAGAGCTCCCCAGGGCTAAGTTATACTCGATGGGATGGGCAGAGAAGGACGAAAACTAACGGCCAAACAGATCCGGTGGGCAGGGTCCTTTGTCAAATTTGATTTTGTGCTTAAGCACATCCCCAGCTCGAAGAACTTCCTAGCAGACGCACTCTCCCGGCTGCCCCAACATGAGAGCCAGCGGGAAGAAGTCATTGACTCAATCATTCCCCCCTCCGCCTTTGCGGGGGGAGTAATGACCAGGTCCGGGTAGAAAACAGGGCAACCGGACCCGTGGGGAGGCAGCAAACTAATAGAAGAGACCGAGAAGGAAGGGGGGAAAGACCAAAAGGCATAGTGAAAGGGGAAGGGGGGTTTTGGTACTACGAAGGGAAATTCTATGTGCCCAAAGCCCTCCATGCCGATATCTTGCAGCACTGCCACTGCAGTAAGCTAGCCGGCCATTTCGTGTATGTGAAAATGCTGCACCTTGTGAATCGCCAATTCGGGTGGCCCCAGATGAAAAGAGACATATCAGAGTTTGTTGGATCTTGCCCGACTTGCATAATGGCCAAGAAGCAAGGGGGGAAACCCCCTGGCCTACTGCAGCCTCTGCCCACCGCATCCCGACCCTGGTCAGTGGTGTCCATGGACTTTATTGTAGAACTCCCGGCTTCACAGGGGAAAACAGTGATCCTGGTGGTGGTGGATACTTTTTCCAAGCAAGTGCACTTTATCCCCTGTAAGCAGCTCCACACGGCCAAAAAGCTAGCCCACTTGTTCTTCCGTCACGTGGTTAGGTTCCACTCCTTCCCCGACAAGGTCATCAGCGACCGCGGCCCGCAGTTCGTTGCCAACTTCTGGCGGGAGTTTTGCAAAATGGCGGGGATAGAGCAGGGCTTAAGTTCCGCGTACCATCTGCAGACGGACGGACAGACGGAACGCGTGAATGGCCTACCGGAGCACTACCTCCGCTGCTACATCAATTACCAGCAGTCAAATTGGGTGGAGCTACTGCCGTTTGCTGAATATGGGTACAACAATAGCGTGCATAGCTCTACCAAGACCTCCCCTTTCCAGATCGTGAATGGCTATGAGGGCAAGCCGTTTCCAGCTCTACCAAGTGCAGAGGGAACAGCGCCCCCTGGCTCCTGCCAGCAATGGTGGGAAGGAGTGCGAAAAGGGTGGGAAGTGATTCAGGAAAACCTGGAAAAAGCCAAAGGATTATACGGCCCACTTTGACAAAAAACACTAACCCCAGTGGGAGTTCAAGGAAGGAGAAAGCGTGTTTCTTTCCACCAAAAACCTCCCTCTCCCACAGGCATACAAGAAACTAGCCTACAAATTCCTAGGGCCTTTTAAAATCAAACGGGTGATTAATAAGGTCACGGTCGAACTGGACTTGCCCAAGATGTTTAGTAAGATCCACCCTGTGTTTTATTGCAGCCCTCTTCGCAAGGATCCTGGAGCCACATCTTGGCACCCCCACCCTCCAGAGCCACCACCTATTCAAGTGAAGGGCCAGACCCACCATGAGGTGCAAGAAATTCTGGACTCCAGGGTCCGGGGGGGGGGGGTGTTGGTGCGATGGAAGTACTTCCCCAATAGTTGTGACGAGTGGGTTAAGTCAACAGACTACGAGCCCCCCAACTACTAAAGAAATTTTACCTACTGCACCCAGACAAACCCCGAGCAAGAGCTTAGGGGGGGCAGTATGTCAGACATTGTAACTTACTAGTTTAAAACGCTTTGGACTGTTCATGTTCCCTTGCCCTAACTAACTCCATCTTGAATGGCTCTACTAACCCTTTTGCTTAGGAGTTTGCATTTCAAACACTGTTGCAACAATAAATAACTCCCATGGGAATTCTTCACATAGCCCTAACAAATGTAGACGGGCTTTAAAGATAGCTATGCGCCTCAAGGTAACCAGCAGGGGCCCTTCCTTGGGAAAGAGGTAAGGGAGCATGAGAACCATCTATTGCCTCCCAAATGTGTGAGAATGACTTTATTGTTTAGCTTTTGATGTTAGAAGTTAAAATGGCATGTATCGCTTTGAAATGTATCAATTCCAATTCGTCCTTGCTACAGACGACTAGTTCTCAAATAAAATGGATTAAGCTGCTACAAACTATGGTCTGTTTACTCCGTGCCTGACACAGACAGGCACGGAGGAAGCACGCTGTCCCCTCCACAGCGGGCGCTCGCAAAGCGCTGGGTTTGCGGTGGGGGCACCGTGGAGCGATCCCAGCGCTTGCTGGAAGAAGCTGGAGCCAGGCAGGCGCGGGAAAAGCGCCGGGATCAGAGGGGGCGGCAGCGGATCGGGCCCCCCCCCGGAGGAAGGTACCTTCGCTCCATAAGACGCAAACACTTTCCCCCCCACTTTTTTTTGGGGGGGGGGAGTGCGTCTTATGGTGTGAAAAATACGGTAATATCTGAGCCCAGGAGGCTCTGAGGACGGTGAAATTAGGCTTATTGAAAAGGGCAAGTCTTACTCTATCAAACCTGATAGTTTAAATTTAATTTGGAGAGGTCAAAATTTTCGGTGTTTTTTTAATGTCAGAGCATAAGTTAACCCGTGCAAGGACTACCTCAATGGAGAAAATGCAAGAGCAATTAGAAGCAATGGAAGCCAGGATGATGAAAGGGGTGAGAGACATGATAACTGCTTCTAAAAAAGAAATTAGAAAAGACATTGAAGAGCTAAGGAAAGATATAGAAGATCTCAGAAATGAGACTGTGGTAACATCAAAGAAAGTGCAAGAGGTGGAAGAGAGAGTGAAAGTACATGATTCCACCTTGCTAAAAATGCAAGAAAAGGTGGCAATTCATGACTGCAAATTGATGGAAACCCAGATACGTCTGAGAGGAGTACCTGAGGATGAAGAGACTGATTTGAAAGGATATATAATAATTGCAGAATTTTTGGAGGAAGATCCTGAAGGAACTAGAAGCATGTATGACTATATGTATAGAGTGAACTCACTATATGCCAAGAAAAATAATCTACCAAGAGATGTGGTTATAAGATATATGACAAAAGAAATGGTGGGGAAAATCTTGAATAAAAATTTTGAAAAGAAATTGATAGTGGGAGGCAGCAGAGTAAGAATCATGAAAGAATTCCCAAGAGAAGTGATAAATGACAGAAAAGCATACAAAAAATTGACAGAAAAACTACGTGACAATGAAATGAGGTATGTGAAATGAGTATAATACCTGAAGGTCTGAGCTTTGAGCTGCAAGGTAAAAGGATTACAATTACAAGCACACAGGAACCGCGTAGGTTTTATGAAGAACATAAAGAATTCGCACCATGATGGATTACAAATTATTATCTTGGAATGTAAATGGACTAAATTCACCACAAAAAAGAAAGGCTACGTTTCATTGGATTAAAAAGCAAAATTGTAATATAGTTTGTTTACAAGAAGTGCATAAACAAAAGGATTACACATTTTTATGGAATAAACAGCTGGACTAGAATTTTATTCATTGGCTGAACAGAAGAAAAGGGGAGTGATTTTCTATATTAAACAAGAATTGGAGCCGAAATTAGTGTTTAAAGATAAAGATGGAAGATTTGTAGTGGTAGAAATAAGATTAAATGCAAAAAAAAGTTTTTATTGGGACTGTATTCACCAAATGGAGCAAAGGATGCTTTTTTAAAAGACATTATACAACAATTTGATGAACTGACTTAGGACCAAGTTTTGATAATGGGGGACTTTAATGGAACAATTAAAAACACACTGGACAGGTCTGGGGGTAAAAAAAATAATGAAGGAAAATTGCCAAAGTCTTTCTTTTAACTGGTTAAACAAAAGAATTTGGAGGATATATGGAGGGAATTTAATCCTGAAGTGCAGGACTATACCTTTTTTTCAGCAAGACATAAAACTTTTTCTAGAATTGACATGTGGGGCACTAAAGACTTAGGCCTTATAACAAAGAAAATAGAGATTTTACCTAAAATTGGGGCTGACCATAACCCAATAATGTGGATTACAAAATTGTCTTAAGAAGCTGAGAAGATGTAGATTGAATGAAGATTTACTACAGAATAAAGAAATAGTGACATCTCTAGAAAATGAAACTAAAGCTTTCTTTCAAATAAACGATAAAGAGGATATAGAATTTCAGACGGTCTGGGATGCTTATAAAGCAGTAATGAGAGGAATATTGATTACAATGAATAACAAAGGAAAGAGGGCAAAAGAAAAACAGATGTTGGACATTCAAAATGAAATAAAGAAAAAAGAAGGGGAACTGAGAAAAAGGCCAGGGAAAAAGAAGATTATAAGGGAGATTACAATATTACAAATGCAAATGAGACATTTGTTAAATAAAGAACTGGAATGGAATCTGAAAAGATTGCAGCAGAAATCTTTCGAGGGAGCAAACAAACCCGGAAAATATTTGGCCTGGCAACTGAAGAAAAAGAGAGAAAGTAAAATTATTAACAAAATTGTGGTGGATGGAAGAGAGATGGTAGATCAAGAAGGAATAAAAAGAGAATTCTTTAAGTATTATGCCAAGTTATTTAAAGGTGTTAAAATAAGAAAAGGAAAGATGGATGAGTACTTACAAAAGATAAAAATAGCACCCTTAGCAGAAAATATGTGAAAAGTTTCCAACGATCCAATTGAAAAAATAAGAAATTGAAGCAGCAATTAATGCAATGAAAAATGGAAAAGCACCTGGGCCAGATGGATATACAGCTAAATGTTTTAAAACCTTCAAAGAGGAGTTAATACCAAAACTTCAGAAATTGATAAGAATAAAAGGGAAAATACCAAATATGTGGAAGGAAGCTGTTATTTCGTTGATTCCAAAGGAAGATAGAGATGTTACGAACGTAAAAAATATTAGCCCAATTTCACTATTAAATAATGACTATAAAATATATACAAGAATCTTGGCAGAACGGTTTAAACAATATTTGATAAATTTTATAAAGGAAGATCAAGCGGGGTTTCTTCTCAAAAGGCAAATAAGAAACAATATCAGAACTGTTGTAAATATTGTAGAATATTATGAAAGACATCCAGAAAAGGAAATAGCATTATTCTTTGCGGACGCAGAGAAAGCATTTGACAATCTAAATTGGGATTTTATGTTTGCAGTAATGGAGAAAATCGAGCTGAGAGAAAGCTTTGTAAGAATGATAAAAGCAATATGTACTGAACAATGTGCAAGGCTATGTATAAATGCTGATCTTACAGAAGACATGATAATGTCCACTTTCCCCACTGTTGTTTATAATGACTCTTGAGATATTACTGATGCAAACTCAAGAAGATAAAGAAATAGAAGGATTAAAAGTAAAAGGATTTACTTATAAATATAGAGCATTTGCAGATGATATAATGTTTATAAATGAAAACCCCATACAAGTCACACCTTTGTTGTTAGCCAAAATACAAGAATATGGGGGGTTGGCGGGACTTTGTATTAATAAAGAAAAATCAAAACTTCTATGTAAAATATGCAAATAAATAAGCAACAAGAATTGCAGAGACTAACGGGCTGTTAAGTTACCTCCAAGGTAAAATATTTGGGTGTGGAGATAACAATGAAGAATATTGATTTGTCAAATATAATTATGAGAAGCTATGGCGTAAAATGGATGAAGATATGTTAAAGTGAAATAAACTTAATTTGTCACTGTTGGGTAGAATAGCTGCAATTAAAATAAATATTCTACCAAGAATAATGTCTTTGTTTCAAACTATTCCAATTGTGAAAGACAGTAAACAATTTAATAGATGGCAAAGAAAAATTTCAGAGTTTGCGGGGAAACGAAACCAAGAATTAAAATGAAAATTTTAACAGATGCAAAAGAGAGAGGTGGATTTCAATTACCAAACTTAAAAATTATATCATGAAGCAGTTTGCTTAGTATGGATGAAAGAATGGATAATGTTGTTAAACAAAAAACTCTTAGCATTGGAATGTCATGGAAATAAATTTGGCTGGCACGCTTATATGTATTATGGGGGGAAAAAGATAGACAGCTTTTTCTCTCACCATTATATAAGAAACAGCTTGCTAAATACATGGATAAAATATAAGAAATTTGGAGATGAGAGAAAACCGTTATGGATAGTGCCAGCCGAAGTGATAAAAATAACAACTTGAGACGGGTGAAGAAAAGTGGTTGTCATATAATCAAATATTAAAAATACAAAGTGGTAAAATAGAATTGAAAACTGCTGAAGAGCTGAATAATAAATATGATTGGTTTCAAATGCAACAAATAAAGAGTTTGGTGGAGAATGACATTAAAACTGAAGGAATAAGAAAAGAGCAAACAGAAATGGAAAAAGTTCTGCTTGGAGATAACGAAAAATTAATTTCAAAATTATATAAATTACTTTTAAAATGGTCTACAGAAGACGAAGTAGTGAAATCTCAAATGATTAAGTGGGCAGTTAATGTAAATAAAGAAATACAGATGGAAACTTGGGAATATTTGTGGAAGAACTCTATGAAGCTTTCAACGTGTCATAGTATTAAAGAGAACTGTTTTAAAATGATGTATAGATGGTATATGACTCCTAAGAAATTGGCAAAGATGAATAATAAGATGCCAGACAGATGTTGGAAATGTAAAAAACATGAAGGTTCTTTCTACCATATGTGGTGGTGAAAGAGCAAAAAAGTATTGGCAAATGATTCAATAAAAAATTTCTAGGATCTTGGAATATGAATTTAAGAAAGTTGCAGAGACTTTTCTTTTGGGATTACAAATGAAAAAATTTCCAAAAGAAGATAGAACTATAATTTGGTACTTGCTTTCAGCTGCTAGGACATTATATGTGCAGTTGTGGAAGCAAGAAAAAATACCAGAGAAATGGGATTGGATTGTAGTTATGACATGGAATGAAATGGACAAACAAGAATTTTAAGAGACTATGATTTAGAAGTTTTTAAGATGGAGTGGGAAAAGTTCAGACGATATGTAAAAAAAGAGTGGAAAATAAAACGACATTGGACAATTTTTGATAATGATTAAGTCTTAGAAAAAAGAATAATATTAATTTTTGTTTTTATTAGTTAAGGGTACCTTTAAACATTAGTACTTTAAGTAAATAACACCGGCGGGGGTCAAGTAACAGGGGGAGGGGTGAGTAGAAAGTAATATATGGGATAGATAAAAGAAGTTATTAATGATGCAAGAAATATAATTTGTTACCATATGTTACCAAATAAAATTGTTTTAATCAAAGAAATTACATCCGCAAGTTCTTTTAGAACCCTTGGATGCAATTGTAGAAAGTCTCAGAACAACCAGCAAATTCCACAGAACAATCAGCACAGTCAACAACCATCTTCCTTATCTTCACACCCCTTCCAACCCTCCCAGCAATTAACACAGAACAATGGTCACATTCAACAGCCAGTTTCGTTATCACTACCCTTCCAGGAAGCCCCACCAAACAATGGGCACATCCACAAACCAATTGCCCTTTCATCACACCCCCTCCAGCCTAGAAATAGCAGCTCTCCAGCAGCCCTGGCCCCACTCAATGCACAGCAGCCAAGAAGGTCAGAGCGCCTGCTCCGGCTGCAACGCCACTGAGGATGTTCTCCGCAGCTGAGAACGAAACGTCTGGAAGGAAAACTTTCTCCAGTAGAACATGGCACTTGAGCCCGAAAGATTCTACAAACCCTAACTTTTTCCTTTCTTAAAAACAAAAAACATTTTTCTGTTTTTTTCTTCAGTTAATGCAGGGTGATGGTAAAGTATAAAAGGCCTATTTATTAATTTATTTGCTTTAAAAAAATGTTTAAATGTGGGCAATATTGATCTTAAACTCTCAAGAGTTTCTCCGTGCAGGCTGTTACCTGGACAAGATGAGTGGAAGATGCCTCTTCGATAAAAGACTGGGTCAGAAACAGTGTTATATGCATGTCCCCATCAGAGGTTATCCACACACCCACTGGTTTATTTTTCCAAGAACTGAAGCCTTGATTGTGGCTGAATTAAAAGTCTTATTGAGACATCTATCAGCGTTTAAGATCAATATTGGCCACAGGACTGTTGGAGCGCACTAGCACTTTAATCTACCGTGAGAGGAGCGGGAGGATCGTCTTTCTAAATCTTTGAAAGTTTTCTGAAGCAACGACGTACTTTAAGACTTCAGTGAACGGTTTGCTGTAATTTATGGGTCGTGCTATGAATATGATCTTATAGATGCTGTAGAGATTAGTGTTTTGTAAAATTACTACATTTTCCATGAAATTTGTTTTGGCTGCTGCTTTTTGAATTCTGTTTAAAGTATTAGAAATTGTATTTATTGTTTTTCGTGATTTTCCACAATTATTTTTTGTTTGTATTAATCCTCAGGTGGGAGCAGGGGATCTCCTGGTTTGGAGGCCCTCCCCCCGCTTCAGGATCATCAGAAAGTTGGGGGGGGGTCTGCTGGGCACTCCATTATTCCCTATAGAGACCAATTCCCATAGGGTATCGAGAATTGATCTGTGAATATCTGGGGCTGGGGGGTGGGGCTGGTTTTTGAGGTAGAAGCACCAAATTTGCAGCATAGCATCCAGTGCCTCTCCTCAAAATACCGTCCAAGTTTCAAAAAGAATTGGACGATGGCACCCCAAAGAAGGTGCCCCTAAGCCTTCATTATTTCCAGTGGAGGGAAGGCAGTTAAAAGTTTTGTGGTCCCTTTGAATGTGATGGCCTGAATTCCCTTTGGAGTTCAATCATGCTTGTCACAACCTTGCTCCTAGCTCCACCTCCAATGTATCCTGGATCCACCCCCCAAAGTCTCTTGGATCCACCCCCAGATATTTCTTTAATTGGACTTGGCAACCCTAGGGGAAACTGAAAAGGGAGATTGACCTCAAATCCTTAGCCTGGGCACATTTAGTTTGGAAAGTTTCCAGTTGCTTCTATCTCCTTTCACCCCTAATTCTTTGGTGGGTCTGTAACTTGTATATTGTATAATAGCGTTATTGATCTGAGAGACGTACAAAAATTGCACCAAACATTAGAGAATAATATGTCAAGAATTTTAATGAGCTTGAAGTGTAAGTTTTCTTCTCATCTGTTTCTAGATGATTTTGACATGTTTGTAGAAATGTATCCAGACTTCGCTGAAGAGTATTTATATCCTGATCAGATGGAAACAGAAAGTTATTTGAAGAATCCTGCTCCTAATGGTTTCTGTACAGACTTCAGCCCAGAAATTATAGAAGACAGAAGAAATCCCTTACAGAAGAAACTGAATTAATAACCACCATCCTCTTCTGGTGAGAGGAGTATGTGCAGTCTTGGACTTCTCATAGTCTCACAACTGTGTAACCTGAAGTTTGGGGGGTGATGTGTATGAGCGTTGTGTGGGTGTGAATGTGTGTGAATGAAGATCTTACTGCATTGGTGAGTATCTTCAGACTTCCTGTTGGGAAGATCTTGTTTTTCCATCAGCATCTTGGAAAGAATGTAAATGAACTTTATTATTTGTGTACTTAAAAAGATGCTCACTTAATTTATATTCCATTGTTTAGTTTCATGTACAAAGTGTCCTACAAAGTGTGCATGTATAAAAACTATTGTAGCTCCTATGGTGTCAAGTGCACTTCGGTGATTAGTGTTATCCCTATTTAGGGAATTGTATGGGGGTGAAATTCTTCCCTTAATCAGTAAAGACAGGCCATGAATACTGTATGTGCCAGTCTTCTGAGCAAGGCAAGCTCAATTTGCCCTTTCTGTTTTCATTTCAGTAAATAGTTCAAGGGGAAAATATGCAAAAAATATTTTTAACTAAAAAATTATTATTTTCCTTTTAAGATGTCTTTCAGTCCATGCTAATACTGAAAAGGGGAAGGAGAATTTCTGTTCCAAGGGTTGTGTGCTTTTTATGTGAAATTATTAAAATCTACACAAGGATAACCCAAGTTTTGCACCAAGAAAACAGAAATCCAGGATCTCCCCAAGCTGTGTTTTTGCATGCTTTGCATTATTCTGCTTCAGTTCCAAATTAGGAGAAGTCTAGTACTACAGAGAATTTAGAAGCACTGCCCTTTTCGAATAGCTGGATTATTCTCCCCCTCCCTGCCCCCCTAAAAAAGTTTGAGGTTTCTTTGCTAAGATAGGCCCAAACTATATGTTAGTTTGATTACATAATTCCAGTGGAGAACTTGCAGCTGGTGTCCTGCCAGTCCCTGTGGCAATCATGTGTTCAAGTATAGCTTGGGCCTTACTTTTGGACTTACTTTCATGGCCTTGAGGGCTAGACACATACTGAATTCTGTACTAAATCTTCATTTGTGCACTTCTGGATGCGGTCTTTGACTACACAAAGCTCTTGGCATTTTCCTCTTTTCTGGACATTGTTCCAATGTGACACTTAGAGAAGGATAATTTTTCAAGGTGCATTTTAGGCAGCTTCAATGGACCTGACTATCTGCACAGAAATGAAGTGTTGCGCAACCAAAACAGAACCGGCATAAACTGTTGGAAATATACTCTCCTGATACAGAAATCAAAAGTTACAGCTATACAGTGTTTAAAAAGGACTTGCAGCCAGTCCTGACTGTACGTGTTTTTGTACTTCTTCCTGCTTTGCTAGTCATTGTGAGGCCCTGTGTCTTGCATTTCTTAAACTTAAGCAATCTGAGAACCTGGTTTCAGTTTAAATTTTTCCATGGACCCGCAAGCCCTCTCCTTGTCTTTCACGGGCTGCTTTCAAAGTGCACAGCAAGCCACAGATGCCACATGGAGGGCTCCTGTCCTCAGAATTATAAAGTGAGAGCCACATCGGCTAAACATTAAAAGGAAGTTTAAGTACAACGTTTGCATCATCTACAAAGATCCTGCAAAGTCAATGCTCCCTTGCCCCACAAGAAAATTTGGGGGGTGTAGGTTAAGAGCAAAATGCACAATCCTCACTGTCCAAGGTAACAAGCCACCCCTAGCCCCGCTGAACTAACTCTCGGCTGATAGACTGTGGGACCAGGCCTCTAGCCCTACAAGGTGTTAACCAAGAAGTCAGCCCTGCAAAGAAGAACACTTGAAAGTTGGTCACCAAAGTAGGAACTGGGTTTGGATTGAAGTGCCAAAACACAAATAACACCATAGGAGTATAATTAATAAGGCTTAGTATAATAAATGTGCAAAAATATATAAAATATAGAAATAGTACAAAACAGGAAAGAAAATAATAAAAAACTAAATAGCTAGCCTAGGGTGATAACAGACTGGCATTATGGGGCGGTTGGGAGGCATCTTGAATTGGGCCAGCTCAAAAAGAGCCATCCTGAAGCTGTCCCCAGGCTCCCCTTCAAGCTGTCCCCATCCCGTCCTTGGGGCGACATGGGCATGTTCAGACTGCTGTTGCGCACCATTCCCATCACTCAGCTTCCCCATACATTTTCAGTAGTCATGTGCATGCACACACATATATGCACTCCTGCACACTGAACAGTTTTTATTTTTAAAATGCTGGATGCGACTTGGGGCGGCTTGGCAGTTTCACACCACCAAAGCACCTTGCTTGTGCCCTTCCACTTCCAGATGTCAAGGAGGCAACTGCCGTGCGGCTCAAAAATTTGCTGCCACTTCAGAAGTGGTAGTTTTTTTAGTCGCACTGCGGAGGACAGAGGACAGGGTGAGTATGGAATGAGGACGGGTGGCAGATGTTGGTGTGTGGAAGGATTTTTTGGGTCATTTTCAGAGGCGTCTCTGAGTCGGCCCCAAATGCCAGTCTGTTAGCAGCCCTAGAGTACTTATTCAGGCTTTATTCCTCTGCCTCAGATGTTCCCTGGCCAAACTGAAGACACAAAGTCTAGATAGAACTGCAAAGTCCGAAATCCAAGAGCAGATGTTCAGCATTGCAAGTCCAAATCTCTCATCAAAAGATGTCTAGAAGTGCCAAACAAGAATAAGTGGGCTTGCTTTATGCCAGACTCCTCACAGCTGACCTGATCCTGCTTGGCCATCAGGTGTGTTACTAAGACAGTGACCATGATGTACCTTTGCAGCTGACACGTATTCACAGTCAAGCCACTTTCCCATTTCCAGGGTTCCTTGTGCTAATCAGATGGGATGCGAGTGCAAAAGTCAGTCTAGGTCTCTGGCCTTGAAGTTGCCAGGCCTGTGATCTCCCTTGCATCTATGTCTGACTCCATCTCATCCCTTCTCTCTCTCTCTGAAACTGCAAGACATCATGACATTCACTTCCCAGAGAGGAGCCATTAGTAACTTGACTAGGCCCAAAAGACTTAACCAAACTTTTTAAAGGACAAGAAAGGACTAAAGGCCAGTTTCTTGACAGGTCTCAAAGGAAGGCTGTTTTAGAGGGGCCACAACTTAAAAGTTCTCATCAATCTTAACCCTTGACTGGAAAACATTTTGAGTAGAAACAGTTATGGGTTAATCTCTATCTGAAGCTAGCAAAACAGATGGAAAAGGGGACTGGAAAAACTTTCAGAGATGCTCACAGAAACAGAAATGGGTCAACATCATACATGACCTGAATTTCTAGTGCTGAAAACCACAACTGGCAATTTTCTGTGAATGGTATCTCTATGATAAAATCTTTTTCTTTGGACAATAGAATAAAAACCAGTTCAGTTTTATTCCTTAAGCATTTGATTACTATTCCAGTTATACCTGCTTGATACCATTCAGTGTATTAGACTTTCTATGCCTGGGTTATTAGATTCCAGCAGCCAGCCAGCATATTTTTGGCTAGTACCCTGAGAGGATCTGAAAGCTAAATAAATGGCTGTTGGAGATGACCCCACCCCCCATTCCTAGAAAACTGAGAGGGCTCAGTTTTTGCAGTGGCCAGATGTGTGGGAGAAAGAGGCTTGCCCTCTGTCCTTGCAAAGAAATTGCAGACCCTGTGGAAATCACTTTAATAACCCAGGGGTCCGTGGATTCATTTGAGAAATTCTGTTCTAAAATATATTTTCTCCTGTGTTAGTCAATTCCCATTTTTCACATCAAGTCCCACCTCTGTATTTTCCACTGCTTTCACCATCTGCTCAGCAGTCATATTGGACTTATAGCTGTCCCACCTTCACTGCATGACCTGCTTTGCCATCCCACATGCAGCATATGAGACAGTCTGGAGACAGCAGACTCCCTGTGACCGCTGAGTAACCACATCATTCAGTGATTTGATGTACTGCTTCATGGCACAGTTTAATAAGACAACATTTTAAAGAGAGATCAGACTTCATGTATATGTTTTGCCTGTTCTGTCTGGAGAGTAATGTCCCAGTTTCTGTGGATAAAAATAGCAGGGCCTATCTCTAAACCTGAATATTTGTGCAGATAGTCTTACTGAAGCTCGTTGAGATGGTGTCCCAAGACTGGGACTAAAAAAGAATAAAGACCATGTCTCTACTTTAAACAGCTGTTATGATCTGGGAAGCGAAGCAGGGTCAACTCTGGCAAAACTTGGATGGGAGAACTCTTTGAAGCGGTGGAGGTGGCAGCAGACTTAATTCAGGCACCTCTCTGAATATCCTTCAGCTCCCCAGTAGGGGTCAGTCACCAGAAGTTGTCGTGACTTCCAGGTGCAACACACACACACAAATACAAATAAAAAGCTGTTATGATCACTTCAGACTTTTTGCTGTTAGTGGGAATAGCCTTTGACTCATTTCAGCTCATTTGTTGGTATAGAATTCAGTCTGTTTGGGTAAGGAGTCTTGTAGCAGTTTTTATACTTCCAGTGTCATCTAAATGAATTCTGGTGTAAGATATTTTTTCATAAATTTTCAAAGCATAAGGGTTTTACATATAGTAACAGGGTTTGGGGCATTGTGCTACCATTTCAGATTAACCAATATTTTGCTATTGATTGTCTTTATGAGTTTTTAGGTTCAGCAGTTTCAATGTAGACTTTGCAAGCTGTGTAGAAAAGAAGACAATGTTGTTTCAAAAAATCCTTCTCCTGGAATGCCTCTGGAATGTTTATAAATGGTCCATGTAGAGTCCAAAATAGACCATAAATACTTTATTTGAAAATTATATGGGTAGGGTGGAATAAGGTAACTGCAGATGGAAGCTATATTCAGTAGGTTCCCTCTGAAATTAGCCCTAAAATGATGCTTATCTTTCTAACTTACCCAGTTTTCAAATTTAGGTATGTAGTGAATTTCATGAAAATAATCCTTTGCATAGATCAGAGTGATTTCAGCCAAGGTGGAGGTGGGTAGCTGTTGTTTTCTAGAAGGATGCACTAACTACAGCACATCAGTTGTTAAACTGAAGGTTGCCTGAATGCAATTCTGATTTTAGAAGTCCCTCAGAATTCCCCACTTTGCCTCAGAATTCCCCACTCTGTTACCATATAATCCTTAAACACCTGCACTTAGAAATAGGTCTTACTGAGTACAGTAAGATTTACTCCATAATAAATGTGTTTAGGAGTGCAGCCTTTAGGGTATATGTCATGACCATTTCTTCCCATCTTATGATAAAAAATAGTTCAAATTTTACTAGTTAATACAGAGAAAACATGATAACATCAAAAAAAGTTCTCCCTCCCCATCCTGCCCTTCCTTTTCAAGTGCCAGAGCACCCCCCACACACACACATGTGCAGCTGTTTTGCTACTTGAAAAGGTGTTGGGGGGAGATCACCTAGTTCCCCCGAGTCTAGGCTTCCCAATCCCCAGGTCCCAGCGGGGGATCCCCCGGTTTTACAGGCTTCCCCCCTCCCCCAGCCAGCTGGCCGGTGGGGAAGCCCTGCCCCCACAGCCATTATGCACCTCCATGAACAATTCCCATAGGGAATGATGGGGAATTGATTTGCGGGTATCAGGGGCTCGGGGGGGGGCTGTTTTTTGAGGTAAAGGTGCCAAATTTTCAGTATAGCATCTAGTGCCTCTCCTCAAAATACCTCCCAAGTTTCAAAAGGATTGGACCAGGGGGTCCAATTCTATGAGCCCCAAAAGAAGATGCCCCTATCTTTCATTATTTTCTATGGAAGGAAGGCATTTTAAAAGGTGTGCTGTCCCTTTAAATGTGATGGCCAGAACTCCCTTGGAGTTCAATTATGCCTGTCACACCCTTGCTAGTCGCTCCGCCCCCAATGTCTCCTGGCTCCACCCCCAAAGTCCCCAGATATTTCTTAAATTGGACTTGGCAACCCTACCCGAGTCACAGCAATTTTTAAATTGTAGCATTTTTAAAATGGTCAAATTCTTCTCTGAAGTCATGGAAAATGGGGGGAGATTCCTGCTGTGTAGCACCAACTCTGATCCAAATCAGGGGCCTTCATTGGTGTTAGTAATAAGACATGCTGAAGATATATTCACTGATGTTCCAGCATCTCATCTTAGTGTGTCTCTTGTGTTAATTTAGTTTAGTTTATTCGATTTATATCCCACCCTTCCCGCCAAAGCAGGCTCCGGGTGGCTCACAATACACAGTAAAGTCACAATTAAATTAAACATTAAATTAAAACAGTTAAAACAATTTGGTGCTAATTTCCATTTAGTTACAGATGGCATTCAGTGTTCTTAGACAGCCAACTAGATCTAATATCTCGGCGGTCTTAGTTAAAAGCTAGCTGAAATAATATTGTCTTGCAGGCCTTGCGGAAAGGTGTGGACTTTCTGCTTTGTTTGCTTAAAGGGAATTATTTTGCTTATACCATTTTGTCCTGTATTCATTAGTTGTCATTCCAGGTAGATACTTTGGTAGGCTGGTGAACGATCAATAAGTCAGGTATAGACAAATGTTTAAATTACTCCATTAGTGCCCTGAAGATGAAGGTATATCCAGTTTTGCTATAGTGTTTGTTCCTGAAAATTGCTACATGCAAAAAACCAGTTGTCCCTTAAGAAATGACGGGATAGTAGCAGCAGACGTAATTGCTAAACTGTGCATTTGTGGTAGAATTTCCATGAAGCACACTATGAGTTACACACAAAACACAGATGTTGCATTGTATTCCGGTATGCCTGCTAGCAAAGACAATACACTTTCTCAGACTGAAGGCTAAATCTTTCCATTTTGTTTGCCTTTCTGCCGCATTTTGTTGTAATTTCTTAACACTGCCAGTTATACAGATATAGGTGTTGAGTGCAGTTTATGACAAACCTTAATATCCAAGAATAGGACGGAGCAATTGTCCTTTCTAGAGTATTAAAAATACAGAACTAATTTAGGTTAGACTTCAAAAAATGGACATAAACACTTCATTTTTAGGA
Source organism: Heteronotia binoei (assembly GCF_032191835.1). Lineage (NCBI taxonomy): Eukaryota > Metazoa > Chordata > Lepidosauria > Squamata > Gekkonidae > Heteronotia > Heteronotia binoei. The sequence continues at coordinate 3,324,933 of NC_083236.1, read as the reverse complement.
TAGGTTACTCTGATTAGTGTTGCCTGGATGATTTCTCTAATTGTTGTTTCTTGTCTTTGCCATGCAATTTGCAGTGAAAGAAGTAAAAGCAACATTTGCAGGAAATCTGTCTGCCTTACTTTTTTAGTAGCATGAGAACTGTGTGTTTTTTTTTCAGAAATGAACAGTAATAGATTCATTTAAACTAGCAGTTCATCTTTGCGGCTTCTGTACAGTTCCACATGGGGCTGCATCATCACAGACCAAACAGTGGGAGGAGCTAGCAAGCTCAAAAGTAACTTCTAATATCCCGAGAGTGCTTGCTCTCCCTCTGCCACAGTGATCTTCCTGCCAAAAGTCATGCAATTTGGAAGGAACCAGCATTCTTCCCTCAGTTCTCTTTTTGCCACCACAGAGAGAGGACAGTTGTCAGTGAGTTGAGAGTAGTACATTCTGAGAGAAATTTACCTCAGAACTTTCTGGTCTGAACGGCTCTTTTTAAGAGGTGTGGTGAATGCAGAACCAAGATGGCTCAAAATGACCACACTTCAGGTCTTTTATGCTTTGGTGAGGGTCATAACACCTCGTCCTGCCAGGCCTGTTGCCAGATAACTTCTTGAACATAAGAGGGCTGAGTGGTGCATCTCAAGGCTGCCCTGTAGGGCCGTGGGCATTAGCCACACCAGTAAATGTTCCTCAGAAGGAGACAACTCCTGTGCAGCACAGGTCAGCAGAGAAATGGCCTCATCCACCATCAGGGAGTTTTGTGCCTCTGGTTGCGCAAGCCCCTAAATCCTCTGAAGCATCAGCTTCCAGAGCAGGCTCTGAGCCTCCCACATAATGGCTACAAAAGAAAGACAAAAAACATGGCCATGAACAGCATTCTCCACCCCAAGCCCATAATCTCAACCTCCCATCGACATCAGTATTGGCTCAGTGCCATCAGTTGTTGTCGCCTCAACACCATGCAACATCATCTGCAGGTGCCAGACACTGCACAACATCGAGAGGTGGATTGCCTCCAAGCAATTTTGGACTCCCCACATCATAAATCACCCTCGATTCCATCCATTCTAGCACCTCCCTGTGGTTGGCATGGAACAACACGGTCCCATGTGTGCCTGCACAGAAGACCACTCAATGAACAAAGCTTACAGGTAAGTTCAATCCCTGTTTTCTCAAAGTTTTTGAACTGCATGCACTCTCCACCTGCCTCCTATAAAATGCAAGACTCAGTCATTGTTGAGGAAGAATCAGCTAATGTAGAGAAAGTTTATATTTATTATGTTTAATAATGTGATTATAGCATTAGTGAACAATCGGATGCACTTCATGCTAGTTTAAATGAATTATACAGAGGCAAATCCAGTCCTCCCAAAGTCACCAATCTCAGTTGACTATGTCCTCTTCTGGCCACAAAACCTATCTCTGCAAGAACCACAATCTGCTTTTGTGTCCGCACCTTTGCCCTGGCTACTATTTGGATGGGCAACCTCCAAGGAATACCAGGGGGGTGACACAGGAGCAGGCAATGGCAAACACCACTGAAACATCTTTTGCCTTAAAAACAAGTCTAGTTCACCACCTAGTGGTGCATAACTCTAAAAGAGCTAGAATTTCTGGATGCCAGACAGTCTTAGAAACTCCTGGCTATACTATACACACTGCCATACGATAATTATTTATTACTAGGAATAAGGCCTATTGTGGGAATGAATACAATGGGCTCTAGAAAGAGGCTCATGTATTTTATTTGTAAAGAAAAACTAGAATTCAAGATGCAGATGCATTTTTTGACACAGTTACTTCAGGCATTTCTTGTTTATGAGTTGTCCGTGTGCCTGTCGTTTGGGAGTCATGTTTTGCACCTCTGCAGTATGGAAAGGCATGCATGTGCAGAGATTTAGCGTCAGTTTGCTGTGGCAGCATAGCATGACAATGATCACGCAGATGTGGAAGCTCAGCATTATTTTTGTCTGCATGCTTGTTGCCACCTTTTCCGTCTTTATTTGGCCTTGAGGCATTTAGCATCAGCATGTAGTTGTGGTAAGAGCTGTCTTTTTTTGGCCTGGCATGGCTGCGTTATGGTATACTATAGAGCTGGGGTGTCGAACTCATTTGTTACAAGGGCTGGATGTGACATAAATAAGACCTTGTTGGGTTGGGCCGGGCCATGCTGGGCTGGGCCATTTGTGTACCTATTTAAGATTAGGTAGCAGAGGTATAAACTCGATAAAGGACACGGACAAACACAAGTATATAGCTTTAAAAACTTAAAACATGCTTAAAACGTTAGCACTCATTGGTTTTAAAGATGCTTTCTTTGTATTTCTCCCATGGGATCCAGGGAAATGGGCAAAGGGAGCTCTGGCTCTTTCCTTCCTTCCCCAGGACTGGGGGGGGGGTGCCTCAGCCAATAGAAGGAAGAGAGGTTTGACTCAGTAGCTCTGCTGTGCAACAGAGAGCCTGGCAAAGCAAGCTGTTCCTCCCCTTTTCCTCCCAAGGGAGGAGCCTCAGCCAATGGAGAATATAGAGGTTTTGCTCTGTAGCTCCTGTGCAATTGAACAAGCCTTGCAAAGCAAGCTGTTATGCAGAAAAAAGCAAGGTATAGGGAGAAGGAAGTAGATGACAGCCAGTTGCTTGGGGGCCTGATAGGAGCCCTCTGGGGGCCTGATTCGGCCCCCGAACTGCATGTTTGACACCCCTGTTATAGAGTATGCACCTCAAGGCAGCTGTTTTCTGTAGGGGAAGTGATCTGTGTTGGCTGGGGAACACCATGATTTCCAGGAGACCCTCCAGGCCCACTGGGAGGTTTGGCAATCCCAGTAAACTTTATAGGGGAAGACTGGGAGATGTACCTAACCTCAAGGCACATCTGATGATTGTCCTGGTGTTTCCCAGTGTCGACACCAAACCCTTTAGAATGTTGGGGTTGGCACTTAAACATTGATGTGGGGGGGGGAGAAGACTGGGCATGTGCAATTGCACACAGGGGCACCTGTGCTCCTGTAAGCTATAGGTGTAGTGAGCAGAAACCCAGGCCATCCTCCCAGTATGCATTGCTGAACGCCTTCTGAAGCTGTCCCTTCAGAAGGAGAGAACAATGTCATTAAAGATGAACCCTGTCAGTTCGCTCTGAACTGTGCCAGCTGCACTTCAGCCTCCAACCACAACACAGTCCCCCGACTCCCTGGCTCCAAAGCTGTCCCCCCTGGAAGGCAGTAACAGCAGCATCAAAGATTGGCTCTGCCAGGCTGCAGAGAAGTCAGCCACTGCCCCATGAGCCTCCAGGTGTGCTGATGTGAAATCATCCTGCTCCCTCCCCCTGCTTCCCCTAGCTGATCTCCCTAATGTGGCACAAATATCCCTTTAGAAATTGGGACACTAGTGGAAAAGGTTGGCCTTTTGTGGTTCCACATAAGGGCACCATGGACACTGCAGTCTCTGGGCATGGTGACCAACAACTCAAGGCCTCCTTCCTTGGAGGGTCTTCCAAAGATGTCTGCAACTGGAAGGAGGGAAAGGCATCGGGAAACACTGTCCTTGTCTGGCAGCACAGAAGGCTGTCTCTTCCACTGCAGCCTCCAGCTGCGGCAACTTAAAAGGCCAAGTTGTTCTCCCTGGGCAAGCTCATAAAGAGCCTCCGGATCTCTCCATCCCCCCGGAAGGAGGGGACAGCTTCATTACAGAGCACTGCAGCAACCTAAACTCCACCACCGGTGAGGGAGGGCCAGTGCACTTGTGTCAAAAGTGAGTCATTCGCAACACAGGGACATATTAGGGGCTAGACAGCTGAAACCTAATATTGTCAGAGCATTATAGAAGTGTGAGAGACAGAAGCTGTCAAAACATTGAGTTAGGAAGAGAAAGGAGGACTTGAGAGTGAGGAGTGTGTGTGTGTGTGTACACACATATATATATATACACATACATACATACACACCCTTTGGTGAGCCTTCCTAAGATGGAAGTGCACCATATCTTTTAAGAATTCTGGAAAGGGGAATTAGTTTTCTGTACTTCAGCACTGCCATGAATTCCCTCTTAATGTACGTAAATGCTGCCACTAGGAATTTAATTCCAAACACTTTATTTAATTTTTCCGCTGAGTTGTGTCCGAGCACTAAGGCTTTTCATTGGCTATGTGGCCCTGAGGATGAGATTCTTAGGTTGTTAAAATCATAAGACTCCAGGCTAATAAAAAGCAAAATAAAACTTCATTTGTTTATAGTTTAATTCTTCAGTGAATAATAATGTCAGGTTGAGGTGTCACTCTTTCACTTCACACACTCCTCACTCTCAACTCCTCCTTTCTCTTCCTAACTCAACTTTCTGACAGCTGCTGTCTCTCACACTCCTATAACATTCTGACAATGTTATGTTTTGGCTCTCTGTCTAGCCCCTAATAAGTCCTCTAAAGTATTCTACTTTTCTTCTCTAGAATCTGAATACCTTCCACAGCACTCGTATGGGATTCTAATCAGAAGACTGCTTCTCAGACTCTGCAGACTGACCACTGACCACTACTGAGTGTTAACTGCTGTCCCTCTGCTGAGAGTTCTCTGCTGACTGATTCCTCTCTCTCAGTCACCAACCAATCACCTCACTCACTCATTCTCACCCTTTCTCTACTGCAACTTACAAACAATTAAAGGAACACACATATATAAATTCAAATCATTACAAACATATCTAGTTTTCTTGTCCATTAAACTGAGCACAGATCTTTCACTGTATTTCTGCCCATTTACACCTCTTCCTGGCACTGAAAATATTCTTAAAACTACCAGCAGTATCCCTCTTTTAGTGTCAGTTTCATCTCCAGCAATCACCAGGTGATGTAATATAATATACTTCTGCAACCCCACTACATACTAATCTTTACACAAAATCCTTTTCCATCATTGTCGTCAGTAATAATAATAATTCAATTTGCTCTATCGCCCTATCCCAGTCCAAGCTGGGCTCCGAGTCATGTACATCAGATATAAACACAGGTTAAAAACAGCATAAAATCCAGTTTAAACCAATTTTTAAACATTTAAAAACCCCAGTGGTGTCCTGCTGCTTGTGTTCTTCTAGATTAGCGGACGCCAACCTTTTTGGCATCAAGGACCGGTTTCATGGAAGACAATTTTTCCACAGACCGGGGGGGTTGGGGGTGGTGGTTTTGGGATGATACAATTGTACACTATTTCTATTATTAGAAATAAATAATATTTATTTCTCACCTGTGTGGCCCAGTTGCTATCAGGCTACAGACCAGTACTGGTCCACGACCCGGGGGTTGGGGACCCCGTTCTAGATCATCGGAGCATATTGGAGGGGAGGGGGGAAAGTCCAGGGATGCAGGTAGTTCAGGCAATCACAGTTTGCCACTCGTCTCTATTTAAGATACTGAGAATTCTGGCCCCTTTTTACACACAGGGTCCTCACTCATTCCCAGAGACACGACTAGACAGGGCAGCCCAGTCCCTTTGCCAACCATCCTCAGACAATTCACAGAGCCATTGGGATTGGGAACCAAGCACTGCTTCACTTTTATGCTGCCACCGACTATTTGTATGCATGTGAGTGAGAATTACAGAGTTGGAAGGGGCTATGCAGGCCATCTAGTCCAACCCCCTGTTCACTGCAGGATCAACCTGGAGCATCCCCAACAAGTGTTCATCCAGCCGCTGCTTAAAGACTGCCAGTGAGGGGGAGCTCACCACCTCCCTCGGTAGCTGATTCCACTGTTGAATGACTTACTGTGAAAATGTTTCTCCTAATATCTAGCTGATACCTCCCCACCCTCAATTTAGACCCATTATTGTGAGTTCTCTCCTCTGCTGCCAACAGGAACAGCTCCCTACTCTCCTCTGAGTGACAGCCCTTCCCATCCTTAAAGAGAGCAATCATGTCCCCCTCCTCAACTGCCTCTCCTCCAGACTGGACATTCCCAAGTCCCTCAGCCATTCATCATATGGCTTGGTCTTCAGGAGAGAGAGTCACACACATACATATACATATACTGTGGCCTGATAGTGTTGTGTATGTGCTCCCTGATTACACATCCAGTCTGCAGGATCTCCCTGAGGGAGATCATCAACTCGTCCCTCTCAACAGGGGCCTCGAAGGAGACAGTGCTCCATCCTCTCTTGAAGAAACCATCTTTGGACCCTATGGTCCTAGCAAACTACCGCGCAGTCTAAAACTTGCCTGGGCAAGGTAGTGGAGAGGGCAGTGGCGATGCAGTTCCAGGCTTTCTTGGAGGACACTGACATCGTGGATCCATTCCAGTCCAGTTTTCACTCTCCTCATGGGAGCAGGTGCACCTGTTCGCCTTGGTGGCTGATCTCCAGAGGCATATGGATCAAGGTGGTTCGGTGCTGCTGATCCTTCTTGATCTGTCAGCAGTGTTCAATAGGGTTGACTACAGTGTGTTGGCCCACCGCCTCGCCAACGTGGGGATACAGGGTCTGGCTTTACAGTGGCTGGTCTCCTTTTTCCAAGGTCGGGGACAGAGGGTGGTGCTTGGGAGCAAACTATCCCAGCAGCACCCATTACAATGCTGTGTGCTGTAGGGAGTGATTCCTTCCCCAATGTTATTTAACACCTATATGCACCTCCTCACCTAGATTAACCAGAGATATGGGTTGGGGTGACACCCAGCTCTATCTGCTAATGGACAGCCACCCAGATGGGTAGGGCATTGCAAGCTGTGGCTGGATGGTTGTAACAGAGCTGGCTGAAACGGAATCCATGGAGGTCCTATACCTGGGTTGCGGGGGGCTGGGATCAGAGATCAGGCTCCCATCCTTTTACACAGCTCTGTTGGTGCCTACATCATGGGTGAAGAGCCTGGGGATACTCCTGGATGCCTGACCATGGAGGCCCAGGTTACCACTACCGCCAGATCTGCCTTTTTCCATCTGAGGCGGGTCAGACGGTCCTGTATCTCACCCCCTGTGACCTGACCACAGTGACCCATGCAATGGTCACCTCCAGGCTAGAGTATTGTGACTCTCTCTATGTGGGGCTGCCCTTGACCCTGCTCTGGAAACTCCACCTGTGTAGAACACTGCTGCACGGATGTTGACGTTGTCGCCTGTACAGGCAGGGATCTATGCTGTGCAGCGTGAACTGCACTGGCTACCTTCTCAGTACCAGATCTGGTCCAAGGAGCAGACCTTTAAAGCGCTATATGGCCAGGGGGACCGCTGTAGGACCTCCTGGACCTGGACAATAGGCCTGCCTGTGAGGCAGAATTTGTCATTTTAGCTTCCAATGTTTAGTCTGTAATTTTAGATTCCATATATTTTAATCTTGTTTTAACTGTTGATTGTCTCCGTTTATTATGTAACCTGTTCTGAGCCTGTTCTACGGGAAAGATGGGCTATAAATCAAATAAAATAAATAAAATTAAAAATTAAGCAAGGAGTTAACTTTTAGTTTGGTTTAAACAAAAAAATGGCATGATTCAGGTAGAGGATTACGACGTTTCTCCACAAACTTTTGAACCATTGTTCTATTCAGGATTCTTTGTTACAAGCTGTCTTTCTCTCAGACAGGATCGGGCTGTTATTCTGCTTAAGATTCCAGCTCCATACCCCTCCCCCAGCTTTAACTCTCTCTAACAGCTTTACCTGTTAGCCTCTCACCAATGTTCTGCCAGCTCCCGTTTGGTTGCTGGAAGGGGAGAGGTGGAATATAATCTGTCCATCACAAACTTCATGCCATGAAAAGCTTCATGTGGCAACCATAATTATTTACCAACCTTAGAAATGGTTTGCCTTCTTCAGCTTGGATGACTACTACTCCTTTGTCCCACTGTGGGCAATAGACTATCCATGACCTGTGACTAAACATGGACTGGCCATAGAGCACTGACCCTGTGTGAGAAATTCCCTATCAGTTGTATAATATCTTGAAAGAAAAGTTTTTCTCCTCTTCTTGGTCAGTTTCAAATCCAATTGCATTCCAGCAGCTTTTTCTTCCAATACGGTTTCAGGGTTTTTGTCAAGTAAAATTTCTCTAAAGCCTTTTATTCTCTGTAGTCAGAATGTCTCTAGCCTCTTGGTAGGAGTAGTCATAAACCGCCTTGGTGTGAATGAAAGTCTTCCCAATGTACCCTTTTTAAAATTCTTTGTGAAGACCGGAAACTTTGGAAGGAAGACTGTAGATGACTAGTGTTACGCTACACTAAGCTGCACACCTAACAAGTATTTTAACACTAGGATTACTGTGGAAACAGAGATTCTTCATGTGGTTTCAGGCACCATATGAAACTTTTCCGTGGCTGTCATGTGGCTCTTTCTCATTTGTTTCTATTCTGTTTCCAAAGCTCAGGGTTTGTGTTTGCCAATTATTTGTCATCCATGGACCATTTTGCCCTTCTACCACCCTCTCAACTGAACATCATATTACAGCAGAAAGCTGAAGGTGACAGCAGTCTAGAATGGTGGTCTCCACTACCATAATTAATGCTGTGGGGGGGTTGTACGGCAGAGGTGGAATTGTAAGATTGGATGTAGTTTCCCATGTGTAGTTTTGATTCCAGGCCATACTACTACTTCCTTTTTTGCAAACACTTGTATTTACAGTTTTCCTTTGCAGAGAATGAGGAAAATATCCCTACAGGGCTAATATGCTTAGCATGGGTTTCAATTGTCTTTGGAAATTATGTTCAAGGTCCAGAGAGCCTCATAATTAATTCTGCACCCCATCACCACATTGTTCCATACTATATGGCAAATTGCATTTGAATCTTAGGAGTGTTTGCAGTGGGAAACAAGTCTTCTTTCCCAAGGGAGAAAGTAAAAAATCCCACTGGATATATACAGATCTTTTGATGCATATGGAATAGGCATTTGCATCCCAGGCAAAACAGAGCACCCTGATTGGTTGGGACTGTGCTGCATCAACCTTTGGCCGCTCAAACCATCAATCAAGACTATTTCTGTGCCATTGGTTCAGTCCATTCCTTTTGGTTCTGGCAGTTTCTGGCTTTCCCTACTCTCCCATTGGCTGAGCTGCCTGTTGCTCTGCTTCACAGAGGAGAGAAAGAAAACCTTCCCTCGGTTGGTTGAGGGAGGTAGGAGGAGAGAAGGAGACAGATAAAGCCTCCTTCAATTGGCTGAGGGCTCCTCCCTCTCTTCCTTTGGGAGGGAAACAGCCAGAGACAGGGGTGGGGGATGGTGTCCTGTAGCAGCAGACCAGATACAGACAGGGATAGGGAGAGAAAATGAGAGGCAGAGATTGAAGTTCTGTGCTTAAGACCAACAATATTATCAGACAGTGTTGCTGTGAAAGGTCTCACTAAAGGCCTCTGAGGGAAAACTCATTTGGGCCAGTCCTGACTAGGGCTGCCAGTTCCAAGTTGGTAGGGAATTCCAGGAGATTCTGGGGTGGAGTTTGAGGAGGGCATAAGAGTTAAGGCTTCAGAGCAGGGTCTGCCAGTCCCCGGTTCTTGCTGAGGAAGCTGACTGGGTGATTTCAGACCAGTCACAAGCTTTCAGCCTAATCTACCTCACAGGGTTGTTGTTCAGATCAAAGTGGGGAGAGGAGGAGAATGTCAGCTTCCCCCCCCCCCCCCGCCAAGGTGGAGAAAGCTGCCTTTTCCTACACAGCAGCTGCAGGGAGGGGGAAGGCAATAGAAAGCTGAAGTTAGAGGGGCAGATAAAAGGAAGGAGATAGGGTTGCCAACTCCAGGTTAGGAAATTCCTAGTGATTTAAGGGTGGAGTCTGGAGAGGGTGGGGTTTGAGGAGAGATGGGACCTCAGACAGGTAGAATGCCATACACTGCACCCTCCAAACCAGCCATTTCCTCCTGGGGAACCACTGGTGAGGACTTGAGATAATTTAGAATTACAACTGCTCTCCAGATGGCAGAGATCAGCTCCCCTTGAGGTGGGGGTGGGGAGTGAATGCCTTCACTTGGGTGGGTGGGAAGGGTGTGGGGGCACTTGCTCAGAGCCGCTTTCTAGAGCCTGTTGTATTTATTTGTAGTCACTCAATATTTCTGTAAGCAGGAGAAGGGAAGAGCAAGGCCAGAATTCAAGCTACAATGTTTATGCTGACAACAGCAAGCTAAGGATACAGGTCACTAGAACAGGGGTCCCCAGGGTGGTGCCTGTGGGTGCCATGGCATCTGCCAACCATTTTTAGAAAATGGGTGGGGCCGGGCAGGGCTTTTGCCCTGCAGTGCTTCTTGTTGGTCACTGGAAATCTGATTGGCAGTACAGATTTTTTTAAAGTTGCTTTGACAGTGGTTGCCACCACAGCACAAGGACCTTCATTGTACGACTGAAGGCATATGCAAGAAAATATTTTTAACCAATACATATGATTTAAAAGGCATCCTGCTAAACAGAGTTTCTGCCTGAATGTCTGAGAAGTTACTATTAGAGTTATGCATGACCTCACTTCCTGACATTTGGTGATTGGCTCTGCCTCTTGTGGCAGCCATTTAGCAAGTGCACCCGCCAATTTGAGTCAGAATTCCAAAGATGCCACAGGCTCAAAAAGTTTGGGAACCCCTGCACTAGAAACTGAACACACCTAATTTTGCAAGTCATCTCTCAGCCTAGGACTTTATAAAGGGCATATTTTAACACCCACCCAATGTTAAGGCAGTGTGTGCTTCAAATAATGAGGCAACTGCTGTAAAAAATCTTGAATACTCTCACTTTCCATATATCTTGTCTTGCACTGTGAAAATCAATCTGGTTGCTACTTGGAAGGACAGAAGTATATAAAAAGTGTGCATTATATTTGAACATTCCTAAATTTTAAAAATGGATAATATCCTTAAATGGATAGGATTTCACAAGTAATAAGATAACATTTGAAATATCAAAATGGTGTATTAGTGAAAATTTCTTGTATTTTGTTTACATTAAGATTGTACTTTTTATAATTACTTTTTGGAGGAGTAAGAGCCCTTTAAAGTAATAATTGTTATACATTAGAATTTTAATATGTACTTAGCTTCTCTTAAACAAATACTGATGTTTATAACTAAAGGACCAAGGCTAAGCAGCTACATCTATGGGCCTACACACCTACTAGCTTTATATGAAGTACTTTATACTTCCAAGTTACAGCAATTTATTGAAACTCTCCAAGAATGTGGCAGTGGGACCATTTTCTAAAGCTTTGTGTAATTCCTGATCCCTCCATAGGCATTATAGAAACAGGCTTATGGGTGTGGAGGGGTGTCTTCCAAACATTGAACCATTAGTTTAAAATATTTTAAATCTTTTTAAAGTATCATGAATGTGGGGTCAAGTTGGGGTGTTTTGTTTATATATTGTGTCTAATATTAATACATTTATAATATTTTTTAAGATAAGCAACTCAGTTTAGAGAGAAATTATTAATCTTGTTAACAGATTGGATACTGCTTTGCTACTGCTATACCCAGTGTGGGTCACTGCCTAAAAGTTGGACCAATAATACTTCCTGGTAGGATAGCTCCTATTTTCTGAATTATGCTACTTAATGAAGTTACACCAACCTACTGAGATTTCGTTGAGACTTAAATTAGTGCTGTCTACATTGCATGGCAATCAGTGCAGCTGAACAGAGTCTTCTGTGTTGGAAGAGAGAGGAAACACTGATTCTGGGGACACGTTTCTACTGCTGTATCTTTGTGTTCTATTACACATACTATATTGTACTGATTAAGCTAGAAATCCTCGAACAAACACTGTTTCTTATGCAGATGTACTTTTCCACTGGATTTCCGTTGCATACATATACAGAGACCATTGTTTTCCAGGATTAAGGAATAAAGTAATAACTGTAGTTCAGACAGGAACACTTCAACTAGATTTGCAGCCAAGTCCCCAAACTTGCTATGCCAGCAAATAAAACACGGGCTGTGGGCAGCAACCAACTGTTGTACCAGTGCAGCATCCTAAACAGTGATGTCATGGTGGCATTGTGTGTTAAGCCTGGAATGCAAGTATGGTTGTGTTTCAGTGCTGAAAAACTTCATTACATTGTCTTTCTCAAAATACATAGGAAATCTGACAGTCTTTCAGAGAATTTTTTTTGTATGTTGTTTCAAGTTTATACAGTCCTTCTGTACCTGATATCAGTAATATTCACTGATTTCCTAAAGGAAATACCTCACTTTGAACAATCTCTTTTTGTAACCATTAAGTGAGTGGAATTTTGGTGTCTTTGTTACTGATTGTAATGTGCTATAAACTGAACCAAGCCAAGGAACAAAGTAGTAATAATGGCTTTTATGGTGTACCATTATAAAACATGCTGATTTTATTTACAAAACAGCTGGTGTTTATTTATAAAATGATAAAAAGGGTCTCCTTTCTTTAATTATGCACTACTGCTCAGTTTGCTCAGTTTGATTTTTTTTCCTTATTGACTGATTTATTGTAAACATCATTTTAATTGTGGAGACAAATTAAAAGAAAAGGGGAAATACAAAATGTTTGGGCTTTCCTTTCACATATGTTTCTTAAATGTTTTGATGTCAATATCATATGAAACAAGAACCACAAGCATGAGACATGTATAGACAGAGCCCAATCCCTTGAACTTCTGTCGGGCCTGACGGTGCTTCATATTAATGACAGAAGACATACAGGGAGTCTGGTTCCTAGGCATTCTATCCCAAAGAGGAGCTGTGCTTTTGACCTCATGGTCAGTATTGACAAAGCTAATGTAGAGATTGGAATGTTGGACTTCAGCTGTTCAGATATCCACCATACCATGGATCTCAGCAAATAACTTGGGGACAGTTCATTTTCTCAGTTTTCCATGGGGGGGGAAATCATCTAATCCATATGCATCTTGGAGGGAGGTTGGGTATATGAATGAATGAGAGTCTTTTGAAAGATTTACTAAACATTACTAACCCATTCTTAAAATATGCTCTAAAACTAAAGCTAGTGTTAGGTTGCCTTCCCTAGATCTGCAAAATGAACTACCAAAGGGATCCAGGATTTCAATAAAATGCCAGAAGACACTGCAGCTACCTAAACAACCTCATTGACTAAAAGTTGGTTTAAATGCTTAGATCCAGGTGGGCAGCCATGTTGGTCTGAAGCAAGAGAACAGATTTTGAGTCCAGTGGCACATTTAAGACCAACAAAAGCTTATTCAAGGGAAGAGCTTTTGTGTGCATGCACACTTCTTCAGATACATAGAAATGAAAGCTAATGTTTCGTATATATAGGCAGATGCTTCTACATAGATGAACAGCAAATTAGCATACAACTTAATGAAGATGTTTTGACATATACAAAGACTGAATAGCAATAACAAACTAAGGTATGTTTGGATTTAATTACGGGGGGAAAGCAAAAGACCTTTAGGAACACACTGGAAAGGGACATTGCTGAAATACATTTAGACCCCCCCAGGACTTAACAGGGATATTGGATTCTTATCTTATTACATATGCTAAACTCATCCAGTCTTTACATATGTATGCTTACCAAGAAGGGCTAAACATCCTCTGTATTTTAGTGTATTTCGTTTTTGGAATAGTGAAACATCTTCATTAAGTTGTATACTGATTTGCTATTCCCCATGTAGAGGCATCTGCCTATATATATGAAACATTTTAGCTTCCATTTCTATGTATCTGAAGAAATGTGCGTGCACACAAAAGTTCATACCTTGAATAAACTTTGTTGGTCTTAAAGGTGCCACTGGACTCAAAACCAGTTCTACTGTTTCAATGCTTAATTCTGCATTCATCATCTTAGTAGCAGATAGGTTAGTGCTACATAGAATAAGTTCAGTATTCCACTGTTAGCCTAGTCCTCAATGTGCTTAAATGGGAGCCCTGCCTAAATTATTGTTACAGTTTGGCTGAGACTGTTTCTCAGACCCAAAGATTCTTCAGTTCCCTGTTCTCACCAGTGTCCACACAGTTGCTTCATGTGCGCTTTGCTCTGCCAGATGCCAGCCGTGTTCTCCTGCTGTGCCACCAGAAGGGTTTTCTTTGGCTTTTAAAAATCTGTAATTGCTGCTGCATTTAGTGCAATAACATGTCTTTTGCTGAGATCTATTCCCCCCTTAAATAGTTCCATATGAAAAGCGCTAGACTAACTTTAAAAATGAGAACTGGGAATTCAGAAGAACTAGCAGGTCATGACAATAAACCTACTGTGTATCTGATACTGAGCATAATCTTGTATTCCAAACTCACTGTGTTCATTCTCAGATGGGTGAGTGGGATTCATATATGTACACCAAAAGTAGGGGGGAGGGGGATCTGCAGGACCTGCATTCCTTTTTGTGCTTCACTCACTTGGCCACCCACTGGCTGACCAGCCCGTCTGCCTACCCGTAAAGTTGCTGGCAATGGCTGCCTGACTCACGTCACGAGGCAGTTCTAGCTGCCCTGCCACCTCCTCCTGCATGGCACATGCAGTGGCAGCTCCAGCTCTTGCCCAGCTTAAGTGGCAGTGGCTTCTGCTCCTGCACTCACCCCATACCCATCCTGAAGGGGATATGCCATTATTTCGCTTGCACACGCGCTGGCAATGTTCCTGTCTTTGTGAGGGATTTGGGGGTTTGTGTTTTTCTGCAAACCTGGGGCATCCCCCTGGTCTGCAATAGAATACCACTATCTAAACGGGGTCTTATTCTCTGCGTCTGTCAATCTGCATCAGAGGCCAGGTTCACTGGAGAGCAGGGGTGGCCAAACTTGCTTAAAGTAAGAGCCACATAGAATAAATGTCAGATGTTTGAGTCACATGACATGAATATTAGATATTTGAGAGTCGGAGGGAAGGAAGGCAGATAGAAGGGAGGTGGAGGTGGAAAAAAGCAACTTTAAATGCCTTCTCCAAACTGGCCAACGAGGGGGGGGGGGCTTTGATAGCCACACAATATGTGAAAGAGCCATGTGGCTCCCAAGCCACAGTTTGGCCTCTCCTGGTAGAGAGGGTTTTTTTAAACCCTCTTGATGTCAGGATGCAAATATTGGCTGTGAAAAATGGTGCAAGATGTGGGCAGGGCTTTCTAAAATGCACACTGCCATCTAAATGGCTTCTAATGCACTTGGTCTGCATGTTTTCCAGAGCAATCATATGAAACTAGGTTTAAGAGCACATGACAGGGCTGGGGAACGCCTGGAAGACAAGGGATTACAAGCTGATACCATGTTGGTGCTCCAAAAATTACTGCAGTTTAGAAGCTAAAGCATTGGAAAACCTCCCCAGGGATGTTGTTATGGCTGATTATAGAGACTGACTAAAGCCAACAACTCCTTTTTGCAGAATCTATAGAAACATTTTTACAGTTAAAGCTGGCTAGGCTTCATGCCCCTTTTTTTGTACCACCAACACTGAATTAAGTCAGCGTTATACTAGCATCAAAGTTGGTTATCTCCCTAACTCACTGCTGAGCTAAACCTGGAAATGTATTTACTATTTTGAGTGATTACATGTAAACTATTGCTATAAGAGTTAAAAGGAATAATCAGTAAGAAATAATTCCTACATCTTACACTCAAGAGAGGTGGACAGTCTTCATTGGGGTGGTGGGTAGGAACCCACCATAAGTACAGATTTCTGGTAGTTTGGAGTTATGAGGATATATATATATATATATATATACACACACCTGAAGGTTCTATGTTCCCATTTCACTGTGGGGGGATTATCTAGATACATTACAACAACTAAAGTCCTTGTCCCAGAAGTGAGGCCCAGGTTCTCTGGATCTGCAACTGAACTTCAGACGACAGCCATTGGGTGTCCTGGGAGGAAATGGTGGACTCTAAAGCTACTTCCGCTTCCCAAGCTCGGCCCTCCCTAGCCTAGGTATTGCCACCACATCTCCAGGAATTTCCCAAGTGCAAGTTGGCAACCTCAATATGCATGTATTGCTTGCATAATGTCTTTGCTGTCTGCCTATAGCCCAGGACAATGAACTCAACTAGTTCCCAGTCCTAGGGCCTAGAGCAGGGGTGTCGAACTCACGTTATGAGAGCCGGATAAGAGAGACCTTGTTGGGCTGGGCCATTATCAGGCTGGGCTAGGCCATGTGTGGACCTTTTTAAGATTAGGTAGCAGAAATATAAATTTTATAAAGAACACAGACAAACACAAATATATATTTTTAAAAGTTAAAACATGCTTAAAATGTTAACACTGATTGGTCTCAAAGGCGCTTTCTTTGTATTTCTCCCATGTGATCCAGGGAACTGGGCAAAGGAAGCAGGGACTGAGGGGGGGGGGAGCCTCAGCCAATGGAGAAAATAGAGGCTTCGTTCTGCAGCTCCTTGAGCAAGCCTTGCAAAGCAAGAGAGAGGGAGACGGAAGCAGATGGCCTGATTGGGCCCCCGGACGTCAACAAAAGGCTTCTGACGCTGCTGGGCTCTGCGCCCCTCCTTTGCCTGAGCAGGAGCCCCGCGGCTCTTCCTGGAGAGAAGTGAGCTGCGCCGTTCCAGCACTCGGCTTTGCCCAAGCGGCCAATCGGCGGGCGGTTCGAGGCTGGCTCCTCCCTCCCACGGCGAGGGCGGGGGGCGGACTCGGTTTCCCGGCAGGCCGAGCGGCCGTCCTTTCCGCGCAGGCGCGGCGCGGGGTCGGGCGGCCGATGCGGCTACGGGAGGGCGATGCTGCCGAGGCGCAGCTCGCTGACGGGGCTGGCGGTGGGGCTCTTCGCCGTCTACGTGGCGCACACCTGCTGGGTCATGTACGGCATCGTCCACACCCGGCCCTGCCTGGACGCCGAGGGGAGCGACGGCTGCATCCGCCCGTACCTGGCGCGGCGGCCCAAGCTGCAGGTGAGCAGGCCCCGCCGCGGCCCGGGGGTTGGCAGCCGGCGGGGCCCTGTTGTGGCTGCAGCGCCTCCCGGCAGGCCTGACGTCTGCCACCCGCAGGCTCCTGCCCTCACTGGCGCCTCCTTCTCCTCCCCCTCGCGGCAGGCCTGAGAATGGCCGGGGGGGGGCAGATTTGCACCTCAGTAACCACTAGCCCCCCCCCCCCCGCTCTCTTTTATTGCCCACCCACAGCAGTTAGGGCTGGTTGGGCCACCTCAGCCTTCCCCAGAAGGAGGCCATGGGGTGGCTCCTCCCCACTCACTCCCTTGTCAGGCTCTGGCCGCACAACCAGCAGTCTCGAGGAGTCCGAAGAGCTTTGCATGCTGGACAGTGCTGGATGAACGTGGCAGTGGTCGCTCCCTTCTGCTGTACACAAATCTTTACTTGGTGGGATTTGAGGATGGATAAAATGACCTTTGTGCCACTTTTGGACTCTGGATTTTCTTTCTGAAAGGTGCTCCCGCATCCAAGCTTTTTCTGTGAGAGTGTGATCAAAATTTGGGCCTTGTGTTGGGGGGGGGGCAGCTGCTTGCTCCAGAGAGCCCCCTTTCACTTACCCTGGCTTGTGATGCAGCTGGAGCAAAGGAACACTAAAAGAGCTGGGAGAGAAGAAGGAAGGAAGGAATGATATAACCAGTTGGCTGTGGCTTGCGCCTAATGGCTTCCCCAGTGTGGCAGCATGTTGTTCCAGTCAGCAGTGCCCCATGCGCCAAGGACACGAGCTGGAAAAGGGGGTTGGAGCAATAGGTTTGAGAGGGAGCAGAAACCCATCTAGTCTCGCCCAAGCGGCACTGGCTTCATCTGCCACAACATGGAGAGCCTCCTGCAATGAGAAAGCGGGGGTGGGGGGAGTCAACAGAGTGATTCCAAGGGCCAAAATAATGAGGTGACTTGGGAAAGCGAACCAAGACGACACTTTCTCAGCCTCGGATTGTTGAGTTGTTATTTTAATTGTAGGCCACCTTCAACAGGGCTCTGCTTAGTAAGCACAGAAGTCCTCTACTTCACAGGGTTGTGGTGAGGATAAAATGGGAAATGTCGCAAGCCGCCTTGCGGCCCCACTGGGGAAAAAAGTGTAAATGAAGTGAAATAACTAAAACATGGTGAGGCAGGAGAATGTTTTTTGTTCTTTCTCAGCAGCATGATGCCTTCTGCCAGGTCACGCCCCCTGATCCTCTGGGGGAATTTGAAATGTGGGCTGCCTGGGAGAGACATACAGCACAGTTGTGTTCCATGTCTGTGCTTTTGGTTTGGCTGCTTCCCAGACAGGCCGGGGGGGGGGGGGGTAGTGATGTCATGCATGCACACACACAATTTTAAATGTCTCTCAAGTATTGTACAATGAAAACACACCAAAGCTGCAACAATGCCATTCAGGTAACCAAATAACTGATTCTGTGTTAAGTAAAATCCATCTGCTGCAGTTATCACAAAGGAAATATTTTAATTTGTCATTAAGTATATTTTCTTACTGTGCATGTTTACATTTTGGAAGCCACCTTGGGCCTCAATGAAAGACAAGTTATAAATATTTTAAATTTCCAAATGAAGTAATTTGTGATAGTGATGACCAAGATGCAGCCTGTTCATTTTCAGAGGCCAGCAGAGTTCAAGCCAGAAAGAAACAGGTCTGTCTTCTGCAGGCACTCACAGTGTGCTTCTCTTCTGTTTCAGCTAAGCGTTTACACGACCACACGATCCAACATAGGTACTGAGAATAATATCGATCTGGTTTTGAATGTGGAGAATTTTGACGTTGAATCCAAGTTTGAAAGGTATTATGGATTTCTGTATAAACTATAGGCAGAACATCATTAGTGCATGGCATTGCTTTTGTGCAACCTAGTATGTACAGCACACTGCCAGTCATGCTCGGCAGGCAGAGATCTAGTTTTCATCTCTGTGCTTGTTCCCACATCCTGCATCAAAGCCATGCCCCAAATCTTATTGCCATTTCTCATTGGTGCTCATTTGTTTAGCACATTAGTCCTATCCCATGCCCTGCAATGGTGCCTTCCATTGCTGCTGCCCAAGTCTGTGGAACAGCCTTGCAGGAGAAGTTAGGAAGCCGAGCCTTTCGGGAGTCTCTTGATGTCTTCTGAAGTTTTTTCTGGTTTGTGGGTCTCTAATGACTGTTGTAAAGTTTCTGTTTGCACTTTTGATAGCTTTTTAAAAGCTTTGCTATTTAGTTTTTAATCAGTTGTCTTCCTGGGTCACTGGTTGCCTGCAGGAGGGACGTGTATGCAATATGTAGCTCTCCCATTGCACTGAACGCTCACTTAAACACGGTCTTAAATCTCTCGCATTGAAATAGTTGATCTTTGACTGGATCATGCTCCTCTGTGTTTCAAGAAGAGCTCTTTCAAGCTGCAGTTAGTACAACTTTCACCAAAGTACTATACACATTTATGGAGACTTACTTCTGGATGAATGTGTTTGGTTTTATTCATTCATTTAGTTATGTTAAAACACTCATCTCCTGCTTTCCTCTTGGTTCAAGGCAGTTGCGATACAAAGCCTGTCTGTTTTGGTGCCATCTGAATATAATTTATACATATTGTGTAAGTGAAGTTCTAACTTAATCTTAAATAGCACTGAAGAAGTTTGACTGCTTACTTCCAGTCTGGTGTGTTTCTAGCATTATTAAGTCTAAAATGTTTCAGTAAAACAAAGTCAAAGAATTGAAGCTAGACTGTCTTGGCGACCTCAGCGTAGTGTCCCTGAGCACCTTGGTGCTGACACCTTTTCTGGCCCCTGCCAAGTCTTTTAAGAAAGTGTGTGGGACTTTTGCCCTGCTCAGCTTCTGAGTGGCTGTGCAGATTTTTAAAAATGTTTCTTTGGCAGCAGCTGCCCCCACAACACAAGGATCTTCATTGTGGAACTGAAGGCTGGGCTCTTTTTATAGAAAAAAACCAGCAGGAACTCATTTGCACAGTAGGCCATACACGTTGGTGTCACCATTGTTTCACACAGGGCTTTTTTTGTAGAAAAGCCCAGCAGGAACTCATTTGCATATTAGGCCAAACCAGCCGGAACTGGGTTCTTGTGCGTTCCTACTCAAAAAGAGCCCTGACTGAAGATGAGCTGTGGCAGCCAGCCTGTGCCCACCATGCTGTGTCGGAATTCCAAAGGTGCCTGTGAGCTCAAAACTGTTGGGACCCCGGCCTGTATTCTGAGATCCAAAGAGGGCATACAAAGCAATGATTTACGCATTATCCATCTTTCTTCTGAACTTGGTCTTGGTACTATGACAGTAATCCTGGTTGATGTGAAACTGGGACAAGTGTATGATTCCAAAATATGTTTCTGTTTCTTAGAACTGTGAATGTGTCTGTACCAAAGAAAACACGGAATAATGGGACGTTATATGCATACATCTTTCTGCACCATGCTGGAATCCTGCCCTGGCATGATGGCAAACAGGTGCATATCGTAAGTCCGCTGACTACCTACATGGTCCCAAAACCAGAAGAAATTAATCTTCTCACCGGAGAATCTGTCACCCAGGTATGTTTTGTTCTTTTTGTTGATAAATGTGCAGCATTCTGTCAAGAGGGTCTCTTGCCATTGTTTGTTATCTCACTTTATGCACTGTAGTAACCCTAGCCCTTGCTTTTGCATGCACTCCTGGTCTGCCTGCTATCACTGTCTCTTTGCAGTACCACGCTCAAGTATCGTTCTGCCTAGTCTCTCAAGGAGCCAAGCTCAGTGCCTGGTTCCCAGGATTATGTCTGCACCTGCAAAAGGGCCATGGGGATGGGACTATGGGGGGAGGGATGAGCAGCTGGGCACCTTTGGCTCTGAAATGTAACGGTTCACTGAAGGTATATGAGGGGACACGTTCCCGCCATTGTCAGTTTTCGCAAGGAGCCTCTTGCCTTGCAGTTTCAGTCTATCAAGAAAAACTCTTGATTAACCACAGAGTGCGTTGTTAACAGGAAGTCTGGGGACTTGACATATTGCGAAAATTGACAATGGCGGGAACATGTCCCCTCATATACTTTTGGTGAACCTCATATACCTTAGATGCCTTGTTTCTAAGAACAGGTCTGGTTCAGTGATTGCATGAGGAGTTTGCTCACTTTAATTAAGCACATGTTGACTGCTCTTCCCCTTGCCTTGAACTCTGTGTTATTAAGCAGATGTGCTTGGCCGAGGGCACGAGCTCCTTTCAGCATATGAAAGCAGAACTCATGACAGTTCTTTACCATGTTGGGGACTCATGAGCGGATCAGCCTTCTCCCTCATCCCTTTTGCTGACCTTATTATTTTCAACTGCCTTCAGTGGTCCATACTTTCTGGAAGATGGTGCGGACGTGGGGTTCTTGTTTTGTTTTGCAAGATATTGCCCCTTTCTAATATATAAACAAATATTATTCTGTGTCTGGGAAGGCCCCAGTATTGCGGAAGCCCTGTTTGTCTTGTCATCCCGGTAGACTCAAACCATCAAGTTTGCTATTAGAAGCAGTAATAATGGAGCTTTGAAGTGCCTTGTATTTCTGTTTCTATCTCTCTTTTAAAAATGTGCTAAGAAATCAGTTCATCAGTTACTCTGCTCCAAATGTTGATGTTTCCTCTGGGGTTTTGTGTGGAAGCCCTGAAGAGAAGTATGAGTTTTGCTGATCAAAGCAAAGTCTGCTGACTCTAATCCTCGTGGTGTTAGGAAAAAGCAGCAGAGAAATGAGACCTTAATGGTTGCATAGGAAGGAGCTAAGAGTCCACAAGCAAGCCTTTTGGAAGGTTGTCTGCTATAACTGCCAGAAAGGGGATTTCTGAAATGTATTAGATTTTACATTTTCTTGTGTTTGTGTGTGTGTGTTTTTTTTTTCAAAATTTCCTGAAAAGCAAATTGAACCAGAAAAAAAGCAAACTTATGCACTAGATGAGCCCGTCTCACATTGGAGGTCCAGGTTAACTTTAAATGTCATGGTGGAAGACTTTGTGTTTGATGGATCTTCTCTCCCAGCTGATGTGCACCGATACATGAAAATGTAAGCTAACAGTGCTGTGATTTTTATTACTGCTCTGATCTCCACAGGCATACACACAAATATATCGCCTGGGCAAAGAGCCACTATTTAACAATGGCAAGGTTGCAAATCCTGTCAAAGGGAAGGAGATTGGCGGAGTGCTGCTTTTAGTAAACAGCTTAGTCCTTGAAAGCATACTTTAATGGGCTTGGGGCTTTGCAGTCAAGTGTATCAGCACTGTGTAATATTTCTTTGGCTCCAGTGGAGTGCATTGGCCCTGAAATTACTTGTGTTAGGGTTGGGATGTAGCGGATGGATTATTGACAGAGTAGTTTAGTGGCTAGAGTGCTGGACCATAATTGGGAAGACTCTGGTCCAGAAATCCACCCTCAGCCCAAAGCTCTCTGGGTCAACCCAGACCTAACCTCCTACATAGGTTTGTGAGGATTGGGGGGAGAAGTATGCACTGTCCGAAATTCCATGGAATATAAATGTAATCTTTACTAGTGATTGGGGCAGGGATGGCTGGTTTCAGATTCCTGAACTGCCTCAAGGCTTGGGGGATAGCGCTGGTCTAATCTTCCTCTGGGCTTGGAGCGTAGGGGATCCAGGGAGTAACCCCATCTGTGCTTCCCTGAATTTCCTGGGATAAAAGTGCTTGATTTAATTGGGGGGGGGGGGGTTATTACCAGAGGGTGTGGAGAGATGGAGCAAAGGAGCCAGAATGCTCCAGGGACCCACAAAGCCTAACGTATTCATATTTTATTTACTTGTTAATAATGTATTGAAACATTTATATCCTGCGTTTCCTCCTGGTGTAAGGCAGTTTACAATGGCAATTAAAACATCTCCAACTAAAACCAAAGATGAAATACCAAATCCTAAATTACGTTAAAAGTGTTTATTAATTAAAATGTCTTTATTTATGAAAACATTATCCCACTGGCTCAGGATAGCAGATAAACCTCTGTGCTTTGGCCTCCAGGGCAGTGGAAGCCGCTTTGCCTTAGTGGATCAGCATTCGTATATATCAGTGAATTTGTCATCCTGACCCGGGTGAGCTGATCTCATCCCATCTCAGAAGATAGGCAGGGTTGGCCTGACTGCTCTGTGGGTGGGGGTGACAAAGAGGCAGGCAATGGCAAACCACTTCCGAAATGACTTTTGCCTTTTAGTTCATGCCCTTGTGGTGCATAACTCTAAAAGAGCTAGAACTTCTGGATGCTAGACAGTCTTGGGATCTCCTGGCTATTCTATACACACTGCTGTATGATAATTATTGATTATTAGTGAATTTATCATCATTAACAGCTACTCTGGAAGCTGTATAATACAAAGTTAGCATTGCAAGTTTTTAAATAGGCTTTGTTGTCTGTTAGTAGCATTGGGGATGAGTGAAAGGAGGACCCCAGGACTGGGCTCTGTGCAGAGTTTGCTGTCTGCAGGGCTGCTAACTGCCTGTTTAACTGTGTGGGATGTTTGTTGGCAGGTTTTGTGAGAAGGCTTCTTTAGCAAGGGACAAGGATCCGGCCCCACCCGCAGCTGTCTTTTGCCTGGGGTTGCCCATCGCGCGGGGGGGGGGGGGGGGGCGCTTGGGCCACCAGTTGCTAAACCTCACATTGGGCCTGGGAGCCTCTGAGAACTTGTCCAGCTTGCTGTTCAGGATGGGGAGCTGAGCCCTCTGTTCCATAGGAGGGCTGAGGAGGAGAGTCAAGAGAAGGTCTTGCAGGGTGAAGTGACTGTTCTTTCTTTTTCGCTCTCCATCAGAACACTAAAGCAGGGGTGGCCAAGGGTAGCTCTCCAGATGTTTTTTGCCTACAACTCCCATCAACCCCAGTCAGCATGGCCAACGGCTGGGGCTGATGGGAGTTGTAGGCAAAAAAAACACCTTGGTCACCCCTGCACTAAAGCCCCGGGCGGGGGGGGGGGGAGAGCAATGGAAAAAGTATTTGAGTTGATTACAGATTTGTTTTATGTTTCTTGAAATAAGCATTCAGCAAATAAAGATCAAGCTATTTAGTTTTTTTAATAACAATGGAAGTATTTCAGGCCTATTATGTTCACAATGAAATCCATTTTGAAACCTAGGGTTCAGCTGGGCAAGACAGTCCATTATCTTCCAATACTGTTTATTGATCAGCTGAGCAACAGAGTGAAAGATTTAATGGTGAGTAACAGAACATCATCTTAAATGCTGGATCATAATCATAAGGAACAGTCTTGTGGCTTCTACTACAGCAGCTTACCTTGAAAGAGCTTATTTAGAAACAAAATGGGGGGGAGTGGTTTGAATTTCAGAAAGAATAGTGGGTGCCACCACAAAATAGCTATGAGGGGCAGCAGAGTCAGTGCTGTTTGGCTTCCCTTTCAAAAGAGAGGGCTGCTCCCTGTAGGACCCACCTAGAGACACAAGGAATGAGCCCTCTCCTTTGCCAGTCATTCAGCCACCCGAAGCACTTTTCTCCTGTTCCTTTCAAGTTCCTTCTATTTTATTCAAGATTCAGAAAGCAAGTGGGCTCTAGGAAACACATTGGTTGGCAGCATGGTGCCCATGGGCTCTCTGACCTAGAAGAATGAAGAGTGGATTGTTTACAAGGTCGTCACTGATTGACATCAGTCATCTATAATGTAGCCCTTTTACTTTTACATTTGCAGAAGCAAATGAATAATGTAACCTTGTACTGTTTTGTAGATAGCAGCATTAATCTTGTGAATTATTTTATTTTGAAAACAATGCAGATTATAAACCGTTCAACAACAGAGCTGCCACTGACAGTGTCATACGATAAAATATCCCTGGGAAAGCTCCGATTTTGGATCCATATGCAGGATGCTGTGTATTCTCTGCAGCAGTTTGGTAAGCTCCTGTCCCTGATGACATCCCAGCCATTTACAAAGGGAGGCATTTTGGCCAGATCAAAGAACATCATTGCTTCTAATTTTCAATGTTTGATTCCTATACCTCTTTAGGATGAAACGTGTACTTTCCCCACCCCCAAGTTTAGAGTTTAGTGACCAAATTCACACATGTATCAAATGTGGTGATGGAACCATACCGTTCAAATAGGGGAATCTCCTTCCACAGGAAAATAGTTCTCTGCATATAGAAAAGATGGTTGGGAGGCAGGTTCTGGTCTAGCATCTGTCCTCAGATCTTAGCACAGGGAGTTTTTCCCCACCAGCATTTTGAAGTGCCCATGCTGGGTATGGTTCAAAGGCAATGGGATTGTTCCCAGTTTCTTCTGCAGGTGGTTGGTTGTGCTCAGCATGTGTCTTATGTGCATCATCTATGCATAACATATATGTGTGCTAAGTGCCATCAGGTTGCTTCTGACTTGTCACACCCGGGAAATTAATGACCTCCAAAATGTCTGATTGTTGACAGTCTTGCTTTGGTCTTGCAAAGTGAGGGCCTTGGGGGCTTCCTTGGTCGATTCAGCCCGTCTCATGTTGGGCCTTCCTCTTTTCCTTCCGCTAGGATTATTGGTTTTCCTTAACATACATAAACATACAAAACTGCTGTGTACTTTGGTCCATTAATGGCTTGGGAATATGTTACCAATAAAAAGTTGTAGGTTGCTGCTACTTAGCTTTCCTATAAAGTTCTAGAGACTTCCTGCCTGAGTGGCAGTCCCTTCCCTAACATATTAGCACCCTTCCAATGATTAACATGCATTGGCTCTTAGTTGCTATTCTATTTCTGCATGATGCAATTAACTAGATGATATGAAATACTTGTAATATTCCTTTAATACTTAACCTACCTGAAAATGTAGAGGAAATGCTTGTATTTCAGATGTGAGCTGTTTCAACTGTCTGGTAATCCCCATGCTGCCTTATTCTTTCTTACAGGCTTTTCAGAAAAAGATGCTGATGAGGTGAAGGGGATTTTTGTGGACACAAACCTCTATCTGCTTGCTCTGACATTCTTTGTGGCAGCATTCCATGTAAGTGGTTTATGTACATTTAAGCATTTGTTGTTTAGGATGTGAAATCTCTGACTCTATTCCTGCAATGTCTTATTTCTGATAAAGATGCACAGGATATTCACAAAGACATCCAGCTCAACAAACACCATCTTTTTCTAGTATCTCAAAATGGTGCCACACAGGAAGATCACAGTTGAACTGACAAAAGTAGCTGCCAGCAAAACACCTGAGATGATAAATACTTTACAACTGTGCTGTCCTTAAAAAAAAAAAAGAAGCAAATACACCCCGCTTCAGTGGGGTAGGGCGGGATATAAATCGAATGAAATAAATAAAATACATACATGTAAATATACGGGGAGGGGAAACCTGGGAAAATGTGTTATGCTATTAATCCAGTCATCACAGTATATATCTTTCTGGTGAAAAGACATGTCTAGATGCTTTTCTTCAGCCAGCAACATGTGTCTCAGACAGTACATTGTCATCCTGAACTCTTTGAAGGTCTTTCTGCACCCCAATGGGTATCTTAGGTTGCAGTAAACTTAACAATCTGCCCATCAGCATCTGAGCTGGTGAATACAGCCTTCCAGTAACAGGTGTATTATGATATTCCAGCAATCCCAAATACGAGTCTTCTGTTTTTTTAAAAAGCTGTTTTATGGAACAAATTGCTTTTTCAGACTTTCCATTCAACTGTGGGTACCTAGGGGTGCTAAGACATTGTTCAAAGCCCAGTCATGAGCAAACTGCTGAAACTAACCAAAAGCATATTATCACCCACAGCGGTCTTGAGAATGTCAAGCCAAGCACACACAGCCCAAAGTTTGGCAAGACAGTTCTTGCAGTCTTATTAGACAAACTCAGTATTTCTGGGTACTTTGAAAAATGTACCATAAGAAGGATTGTGGAAGAACCATATTCAAAACTGTAGCTCAGCTGATGGGTGTACATTCTGACATCAGATGTACTTCATGTTAAATTGGGTTTGAAAATCGCTGTTTGAGTGTGGAAACTAAGAAACACTTAAAGGCAGCCAGGCAGGATACTCTTGTCTTCTTTGGGGCTGCTGGTGTGCCTCCAACATAGATCTGGTCAGGGGAGCTTCTGCAGATTTAACTGCAAGGCTGTTCTTTGTGTAATCTGATGCCAGCTCTAAGGTAATGCTGCTGCTCTCTTTGATGTTTGCAGCTTCTCTTCGATTTCCTCGCATTCAAAAATGACATCAGCTTTTGGACAAAAAAGAAAAGTATGATTGGCATGTCTACAAAAGCAGGTATGTGGCCATTTACATTTTCTGAACTAACAGTATCCTAGGTATATATGCTATACACAGTTCAGAAAGGGCCAGCCTATTAGGCTGGTGGTCTGACACACAACCCATTATACAGTTGGTGCAGTATACAGCATGAGCTGATTGAAGCAGGCTGGTTTGGGCAGGGGGGGCCATAAATGGGACACCAAAGGTTCATTTTGTGTTTGGGTGCAGCAGGATCAGGTGAACCAGTTCAGAACGAACTAGGAACCTGTCATTTTTAGCGCGGATCATGTGTTGTGGTTCGGTTCATACCCATCCCTACTGGCAACCACTGACAGAATGTGTGCCCACAGGTGTCCCAGTCAACAGGCATGCCACTGCATTTGGTTCCAGCTGAAGTTTCTGGACTAAATTCAAGGGCAGCCCACATAGAGGAAATTACAGTAGTCCAGCCTGGAGGTGACCTTTGCACAGATCACCACTGCTAAGTTGTGAGAGGAGAGATAGGAAACCAGTTGAACATACGAAGCTGCCTTATAATGAATCAGACCCTTGGTCCATCAAAGTCAGTATTGTTTACTCAGACTGGCAGCGGCTCTCCAGGGTCTCAAGCTGAGGTTTTTCATGCCTATTTGCCTGGACCCTTTTTTTGGAGATGCTGGGGATTGAACCTGGGACCTTCCGCTTACCAAACAGATGCTCTATCACTGAGCAACCATCCCTCCCTGGAACATATGAAGCTGCCTTATACTGAATCAGACCCTGGGTCCATCAACGTCAGTATTGTCTACTCAGACTGGCAGCGGCTCTCCAGGGTCTCAAGCTGAGGTTTTTCACACCAATTTGCCTGGACCCTTTTTTTGGAGATGCCGGGGATTGAACCTGGGACCTTCTGCTTCCCAAGCAGATGCTCTACCACTGAGCCACCGTCCCTCCAGCCGAAGGTGGTAGAAAGCTGATCTGGCAACATTTGTGGCCTGGACCTCTATAGAAAGCAAGGCATCCAAAGTCACTCCAAAGCTCCTCACTTTTGGCCTTGGTGTGAATGGTGCCCTGCCAGGAACTGGGAGTCAATTCCAGATCCCACAGCACTGCAACTCAGGCACAGAACCTCTGTCTTCAGTGGATTTAATTTAACTGACTCTGTTGTAACCTACCAGCCACAGCCTCTGTTGCCCTGGCTGATATATCCGGGGCAGAGTCCAGAGTGTCATCAGCATGCTTTGTGTTGTGCTGGCAAGAAAGGCCTGCTTACAAATGCACCCGCATCACTTCATTTCCCAAAGACAGATGACTTGCTACTGAGGATGCGCACTGAAATGTATAATGAGAAAATTCTAAAGCTGTGACTTGGGTCTTGTTGTGGTGGCTGATTCTGCGCAGGCAAATGCCACAGACCTTTACAAGGCACTGCCCGTAACAAAGGGTTGTTGGCAGGCTCACATTCATTGATAGATTGCTAGATTGTGCCTTCCCGTGTGGCTACCCTGTTGCTAGGGAAGAATTCCGCCATATCCCCACCTCACAACAGGGTGACCTGATCATTTCCTGAGACAGTGATGCAGGGTGGGCTGCCTCTATATGAATCAGTGCTGCAGCCAGGTGGCCTGCCCAGAACATCTGGAACTCCCTGTGGCTTGCAGAGGGTGGACTCTTCTTCCTGCAGGCGGACCTGCCTTACTTTTTATCCCCAGGTGTAAGAGCCAAGTGCAACTAACTTTTAACTTGGGGGAGCTGGCTGGGGAGTGTGCATTTGGCTATCAGAATTCTGGCCAGTTCTGCCTTCTGTGAAGCAACCCTTACATATTAGCTGTTCTTCAGCTTCGGAGGCTGGACAGTATATACTGAAACTGTACTTATTTTCCTATGAGTTCCGTCTGAGAACATCCGTTGTTTTGAAACGTGGGGGGTGGATTGTGAGAGCAGCGCTGAAGAGTTCTCCAAAGAGAAGGGCCGTCCTTTAGCACACACCAAACATTAATGTATTCCCCCCCCCCTTCCATGCAGTACTTTGGCGATGCTTCAGCACCGTGGTCATATTTCTTTTCCTCTTGGATGAACAAACAAGCTTGTTGGTGCTGATTCCGGCAGGCGTTGGGGCAGTGATTGAGGTGAGTCATTGCGCATCTCTGCATGTGGTGTGCTGTAAGTAAGTACAGGCTGCGTGGTTCTCAGGACAGCTTCCAGAGGATGCGTGGTTTTAAGCCAGAGTTGCCCAGTTGTCTGTAGTGGGGCAAAACTGGCATGAATTCAAATTTTCTCTTTCACACCAATGAACTAGTGAGCTGGCTGTGTCACTGCTGATGACACCCAAAAGCTACGTGAAAACCATTCCAGCAATCCAACTTCAGGATTGCCAAGGCTGGGGTATGCTTTGCATTTTTAAAAAAGTTTTTTTCCACTGAGAAAAGTTTGCTTCCACAGTCTGAGTTATTTAATTTTATTTATTCAGCAAAATTCACTTTGCTGTTCTGGTTTTGCTGGTCTTGGGGATGGGCAAGAAGCTCCACAGGCACAGGCGCCCCCAGACTCTGGACATTTTCTTCCAGCAACCCCAACCCCTTGAGCCTGGCAGGACAAGCTCCCACTGGAGAGCAGGGCCCTGCGCAGCTCCAGGCAATCCCACAGGGCCTGTGAAATGGAGCTGTTCCGCCAGGCCTTTGGTTGAGGCGGTGGCCTCCCTGCTCCAAGCAGCCCCCCTCTTTGCCCACAGGGCCATTCATATCATGCACATTTATGCCTTTCCACTCAGCTGCAAGGCATGAATCTTCCAGTCGTGACTGCATCGTGATGATGTGAAAAGTAAAGAAAATGTATACACCAAGGTGTTATTCTGGTAATTTCCTTTTCCAGCTTTGGAAAGTGAAGAAAGCATTGAAGATGACGTTTGAATGGGGAGGGCTGATGCCCACAATTAAGGTATGGCAGTATTTTACATGCACATGTAGGGGTGGGGGGGGTTGCCTCATCCCCCCACCCCTTAAATTTGCCATATTGTGTGTAAATTCTGTTCTGCTGATGCAAGTGCCTTCCACTAATGAAAAATGTCCAGATTCAACCCAGTGGCAGTGGGAAATAGAACATCTAACACCTTCCCCCACTTTTGAGCCTGCTTCGGTGGGGAGGGCAGGATATAAATTAAAAATTGTTATTATTATTATTATTATTATTATTATTATTATTATTATTATTATTATTATTATTTTGCCAGTGAAGTGTGACTTTTTCCCCCCCACCCCACCCACCCAAGTATCTCCTGGGACTGAGAATGTTGTGCTCTGTGGACAAAAGTAATTGTGCCTGTTTGGTGCAGTAGTTAAATGTGTGGATTCTTATCCCCACTCCTCCAGTTGCAGCTGTTTGATTCCCCACTCCTCCACTTGCAGCTGCTGGAATGGCCTTGGGTCAGCCATAACTATTGCAGGAGTTGTCTTGAAAGGGCAGCTGCTGTGAGAGCCCTCTCAGCCCCACCCATCTCACAGGGTGTCTGTTGTGGGGGGAGAAGGATATAGGAGATTGTAAGCCACTCTGAGTCTCTGATTGAGAGAGAAGGGCAGGGTATAAACCTGCAGTTGTCATCGTCGTCGTCTTTCTTCTTCATTGGAAGCCCTGTGCCGAATCCAACCCCCTAGGCCGGGGGTGCCAAAACCGCCCCGTGGAGGCCCTCAATCCGGCCCGCAGAGAGAACATCCCCCCACTCCCCCCCCGAGGGAGGGACTGGGGCACAGCCTAATGCTGCTCTGCCAGGCAGTGAAAACTGGAGGGGCCCAAGGCCCAGAAAGCAACTGCCCAGACACTGTTTTGTCTTACTCTCTGGGCAGCCGTCAGAACAACTTTTCGCCCTGTTTCCTCTCCTTGCCCCCTTCCCGCCCCGCCTGCCTCTTCCCTGCCCCGTACCTCTCTGTTTGTGTGAAGCTTTGAGTCCACCAGCTTTAAAGAAGACGTTTACTTGCAGATATGAGCAGGCTCTGCTACTTCCTCCCCTCCCCCCCCCCCACCTCTTTCCTCCACAGTGTCTGTGTATATGTCTGAGAGAAAGAGAGAGAGGAGCTAAGTTTTGAGTCCACCAGCACTAAAGCAGACACTTACTTGCAGATATGAGCCGGCTCTGCTTCCTCCTCTTGTGCCCCGCCCCCTTTCCCTCCTGGGCTTGTGTTTGTGTGTGTATATGTGTGAAAGAGAAAGAGAGGAAGCTAAGTTTTGAGTCCACCAACACTAAAGAAGATGCTTACTTGCAGGTATGAGCTGGCTCCGGCTCTGGTTCCTGCTCCCCTCTCCCCCCCCCCCCCACAACCCCTGCCTGCCTCTTCCCTTCTCAGGCATATCTGTGTGTGTTTTCAGTCCATTACACTGGCACCTAAGTTTTGAGTCCGCTGGCACCTAAAAACATTTCTTTTAAGGTATGAGCTGTGTTTTGTTCCTCTCTGTGTCTTCCTTGGGCTTGTTATGCTGAAGTTCTGAGTGCCTCCTCCTCCCCCTATCCTTGCTACTGAGTGTCTCTCTCTCTGTATGTGTGAAGCAAGTCATAGAGGTGGGTTAGTCTGTCCAAACCAAGTTTACCCAGCACATTTCCTTTTATACACAGAGTATTTTGAACCTAAGCCTCCCAAATAATAGTCTGACCACTATACATTGTTGTCTCTCTATTAATGCACTGCCTCATAGGGGTTCTAGTTATTTTTCTGAGGAAGATTCTGGTTTTGTAGACAAACACTCCAGTTTAGTTATGTAGATTCCCCAGTGTAGTCAGCATGAGGGCATCAGCAACAAAATACTGCATGAATGTTAGATGTTTTAAGCAAGTTTGTGTTTAAAATTAAAAAGCAGAAGTCATGGGTGTGGGGGGAGGTATTTGTGAATCTCCTGCATTGTGCAGGGGGCTGGACTAGATGACCCTGGAGGCCCTTTCGAACTCTATCATTCTGTGATTCTATAATATATGTATTTGTGTTTGTGTCTTTTATAAACTTTATATCTCTGCTGCCTGGGATTCCATTGTACAACACCCATGGCCCGGCCTGGTCTGACAAGGTCTCATTTATGTCAGACCCGGCCCTCATAAAAACTGAGTTCGACACCCCTGCCCTAGGCCTTTGACATAGGAAAATTCCTCAGGCTTTATCCTAGATCTGTTGTCTCTGACAATATATGTGAACAGTGCACAGATGAAAGTCTTCAAGCTGGAACTATTTCAACAGAACTTTGTATTTCACCTTTAAGGAATACTGTATTCAAACATAAGACTGTTACTTTTATGTTACGTATGAAAATGGATGCTGGTGTTTGATGTCTGGTTTCTGAAATCACCGTTAACAACCACAAACTGTCAGCCAGTAAAAGATGTTTTTTCTTTGTTTTCTTGCCTTTTCTGCCAAATGCCAGCACAAAGCAAGCTGCACTTTCTGGGGAGAATCCTGCCCCTTCTGCTCTGGACAGTTCACTGTTCTTGACTATGGAGACTTCTGAGCCTTCGCCATTCTGTTGTCCCAGATCAGCCACTAGTTCTCCGGAAAGCCCACCTGGAGAAGTCGATCTCAAGTTCTGTTGGCACCAATGCCGGCTTCCTCTTCATCTCTGGCCGACGGACATCTGACTGTCCTTGGGGCTTGGGTTAGATTAGGCCAGAGGCCACCCAGTTATTGATCGCAAGTGTAGGCAGTAATTTGATTACGTAATTATTGCTTTCTTTCTGAAATAATAGAATGCCTAACAGCCAGAATAACTTGGTGTTCTGCCTTCCCATCTTGACTGCTTCTGTTCTTGTATTTTGGATAGTTTGGAGACTTCACTGAATCAGAAAAGAAAATGGAGGAATATGACAACCAGGTAAGATGCATCTGAAACATAATGTAGATCTGAACTGAGCAGTCAGAACAGCTGAGAAAACTGATCTCCTTAGTAGCGGCCTCAAATACACAAATGAGTAAAGGAAAATAAGAGGGGGGGCTGCAGAAAGAGGAGCAGACCTCTCTGGAGTAGACAAAAGAATACCATAAGTTTTCATCAGACTGCACATTCAAATACTGATGTCACTTAAATGCTTTTTTTAGAAAAAAAACTTGTGTTAATTTTAAGCCTGCCTTTCTTATGAAGACTGAAGGCAGATTACACAACGTAAAACAGAGTGATCAATTTGATAAGGACCAGGATTACACAAATGGGGTAGGTATTTGTAGGTTTCCTGCATTGTGCAGGGGGTTGGAGGTCCCTTCCAACTCTGATTTTATGAAATCTGTAACAAATGGGATCAACAGAGTACACACGATTTTTTTATATTGCAGATTTTTGCAGACAACTGGAATTCTGTCGCTTCCCATAGAGCCAGTACTAACAACCTGGTCCTGAATGATCCTTGGTTCTCCTGCTTAGCCTTCATTAGGAAGAACAGGGCTTGCCATGCAGCTAATCATCAGGGTAGCATCAGTTGAGCACAATCATCCCTATAACCTAGCCATTACCCCCATTCAAACTGAGACAGTGTGGTGTAGTGGTTAAGTGCTGAACTAGTATCTGAGAGACCCAGATTCAAATTCCCACTTTGCGTGGAAGCTCGCTGTGTGACCTTAGGCCAGTCACACATTCTCAACCTAATCTACCTCACAGGGCTGTTGAGAGGATAAAATGAAGGAGAGGAGAAGGATGTCGGCTGCTTTGGGGCCCCGTGGGGGAGAAAGGCACCATATCAATAAAGGAAATAATAATAAATAAAATTCAAACTCCCCCTGCTTCCAGAAGATAGAATTTGAGCAGAAACTCTGAGACATTCATAGGAGTTCTGTCCTGCTACATTTACTCAAATGGAAGACAACTCTGAATGTTAGCGGATCCCCTTTAGAGATAGACACAAACACAACTTATTATTGGACATGAGGTAACTTGAATGCAAATGTAAGACAATCCTTTGGTTTTCTTAATGACATATCTGGAACCTCATCTTGCATTGATTCTGTACTTAAGCAGGAGATGTTTACATTTTGCCTCCCGTTTTCTGACTAGGGCAGCAAGATTCTTGTCCTACTGAAGGCAGGTATGAGGAGGCCTGCTGGATCATCTAGTCCAGCACCCAGTTGCCATCCAGTTACTGAGGAGAGGGCCAAGAACAGGGCCGAGAGACCAAGGCCTTCCCCTGATGTTGCCTCCTGTCACTAGGATTCATAGGTTGACTGCTTCCGAATATGGAAGTTCCCTTAGTCACCATGGCTGGTGGCCACAGCTACATCCTCTGGCAGTGAATTCCACGTTTCAATCAAAGCAAAGAAGTTTTTCCTTTTGTTTGTCCTGATAGAAGGAATGGACTAAACTAGACTTGGACTTTAGGTCTGGCACAGCTGAGTGTCCTGCCTTCTCCCAGCTTTTGCTTTTAAGGATTCTTTTTCCAAGAGAACAGGAGCCAGTTTCTACATGTTGAGTGTTGGTCTCAGGCCAGTAAGTCTTGGGTTCAAATCTCTACCTAACCATGAAGGTTACTGGGCGACATAAAAGCAGTCCCTATTTCTCAACCTATCCCAGTGGTTCTTAACTTTTGATGCAGTATTATTACCCACCAAATACCACACTGTCATCAGTACCCCCACTCCCAAAATCATAAATAAAAACCTGGGACAGAAAAGAAGAGTAAGGTTTCATACCCCACTTTTCTCTACCTTAAGGAATCGCAAAGCAGTTTACAATATCCTTTTATCCTCTCAACATCTCCGCACAACAGATACCTGTGAGGTAGGCGGGGCTGAGAGAGTTGTGAGAGAACCGTGACTGGCTGAAGGTCACCCAGCAGACTTCACGTGGAAGAGGAGGAGAGGGGTATCAAACCCAGTTGCTGCTATCCCACTTTTCTCTCCCTAAGGTCCCAAAGTGGCTTACAATCACCTTTCCCTTCTCCCCACAGCAGCCCCCTTGTGAGGTGGGGGGGGGGGTGGCGTTGAGAGAATTGTGAGAGAACTGGACTGGCCCAAGGTCACCCAGCTAGTTTCACATGGAGGGGGGCGGGGAATCAAACCCCGCTCTCCGGATTAGAGGCCGTTGCTCTTAACTACACCATGCTGGCTTCAGTCAAGGCAACTTTATACATTCCACAGTACACAGGTCTCAGACCCTTACACCTTTTTTCCCTGTATGCCACTGTTTAAAAGATTGGAGAGAAATCTGGGACTTTATCCTAAGGGCATGATGAACAGCAAGAGCTCATTTGCCTCCACTGGCTGTCGGAGGGCACTGCGAGTGTGGAGACAGGGCTGCCTGAAGTATCCATTGCCTCCTAAAGTGCTGAATACCACAAACCCACCTGCCCCCTGCCCTGTTAAGAATCTCCAGCCTAGTTAGTCTTACAGAGCTGTTAGATTGGAGGGAGGAGGAGTAGGATATACAAAGGTACAATAAGGCAGGAGAGGGTTGTCTACAAATGTTTCTTTCCATTCTCAGGCCATGAAGTACTTGTCGTATTTGCTGTACCCCTTGTGTATTGGAGGTGCAGTTTATTCTTTGCTGAATGTCAAATACAAAAGGTAAAGTACTGTGAATTGTTTCACAAATATGAAATGTACAGCTTAAAATTTCTGTTGCATAAGCATGCACCATTGACTTGCAATTCTATAAGTCAAAAAAGGTAAATTTGTTCACAGAAAATTTTTTTATTATTCTGATGGCTTAATGTTTATTTTTTATTATTAGTCGTAAGTCAATTTTGAAAGCAACGAACTTAAACTGACCTCTTTTTTTTTTGTAAATGCTAGGATTCTGCCCATCCTTTCTGTCTATACCATCATAGTGTGCTTCCTTTTGTGTTATGAGGAGGGTTGTTTTTTTCATAAAGGTGTTCCTCCTGACACCCTGTCAACATTTGTTACTTTGTTTGACCCAAATGGTAAGAAAAAAATGTTTTTCGTAAGAAAAAATGTTATTAGATTCACCTTATCCACATTAAATTCAGAACAGAGAAATATTAAATGTTCTGTGTATGAAATTAAGAATGAAAATAATTTTTCTCCCTTTTTTGATAGCTGGTACTCATGGTTGATTAACAGCTTTGTTAACGGTAAGCATTTGTGTGCTTCAGCAGGGAGGGGCTTGTGTTTTTGTTTGTTGTCTGCCTGAAGCATGTTGTCTGAGGATGCTCTCAAACGGAGCCCTCCTAGAAACCCGTCTGGCTGGAGCCAGAGCGCAGGAACAAGGTTTGCTGGACCACATCATTCAGACTTCACATATCGGAATAATTCTCCAAATGTAAAAACTATCCTGTACACAGAAAACTAGGATGTTCAGGAGAAATGCTTAAAGAAAAAGGTTTAGTGTTTTGTGTTCAGGAAATTTTTGATGTTTGATTCCTCATATGAGATTGTCGCGTAAATAACGCTGATAGTGTTGATCACGGTCCTTAGCTCAAGTATCTAGAGCAAATATTTTTTGCAAAGTCCAGTTGATAACCACTTGGTTGTAACTTTAGCTGTAATTATACACTAGAAACAACTTTCCTTCCTAATTAGCATTTAATTATTCTTCTGAGGGGGTGAACAAACATGTGGACAAAGGAGACCCGATAGATGTTGTTTACCTTGACTTCCAGAAAGCTTTTGATAAAGTTCCTCATCAAAGGCTCCTTAGAATGCTTGAGAGTCATGGAGTAAAAGGACAGGTCCTCTTGTGGATCAAAAACTGGCTGAGTAACAGGAAGCAGAGAGTCAGTATAAATGGGCAGTCTTCGCAGTGGAGGACGGTAAGCAGTGGGGTGCCGCAGGGCTCGGTACTGGGTCCCTTGCTCTTTAACTTGTTCATAAATGATTTAGAGTTGGGAGTGAGCAGTGAAGTGGCCAAGTTTGCGGATGACACTAAATTGTTCAGGGTGGTGAGAACCAGAGAGGATTGTGAGGAACTCCAAAGAGACCTGTTGAGGCTGGGTGAGTGGGCGTCAACGTGGCAGATGCGGTTCAATGTGGCCAAGTGCAAAGTAATGCACATTGGGGCCAAGAATCCCAGCTACAAATACAAGTTGATGGGGAGTGAACTGGCAGAGACTGACCAAGAGAAAGATCTTGGGGTCGTGGTAGATAACTCACTCAAAATGTCAAGACAGTGTGCGTTTGCAATAAAAAAGGCCAACGCCGTGCTGGGAATTATTTAGGAAGGGAACTGAAAACAAATCAGCCAGTATCATAATGCCCCTGTATAAATCGATGGTGCGGTCTCATTTGGAGTACTGTGTGCAGTTCTGGTCGCCGCACCTCAAAAAGGATATTATGGCATTGGAGAAAGTCCAGAAAAGGGCAACTAGAATGATTAAAGGGCTGGAACACTTTCCCTATGATGAAAGGTTGAAACGCTTGGGACTCTTTAGCTTGGAGAAACGTCGACTGCGGGGTGACTTGGTAGAGGTTTACAAGATAATGCATGGGATGGAGAAAGTAGAGAAAGAGGTACTTTTCTCCCTTTCTCACGATACAAGAACTCGTGGCCATTCGATGAAATTGCTGAGCAGACAGGTTAAAACGGATAAAAGGAAGTACTTCTTCACCCAAAGGGTGATTAACATGTGGAATTCACTGCCACAGGAGGTGGTGGCGGCCACAAGCATAGCCACCTTCAAGAGGGGTTTAGATAAAAATATGGAGCAGAGGTCCATCAGTGGCTATTAGCCACAGTGTGTGTGTGTGTGCTCAGCAGATTTTAATAATACATTGTTTATTTTTAATGTAATAATTTACAAATTCATGAGTTGGTTAGTAGACCTTTCTGAATTGAGTGGGGCCTCCTTCTGAGGACAACTTGCAACCTCAGAGTTCCTAGGACCTTACATAAGTCATTTGAGCAGGTTTTATTTTCACAAGAGCCCTGCAAGTGGGGCTAGTAGTAGTCGCCCTGTTGTTGCAGACTGGCAGGGAGGGGCCTACCAGGGAGACTCCAGCTGACTTAAAGCTGTGGAGTCAGTTCACTGCAGTGAGGGAACTGGGGGTCTTCTGGCTTAAAGCTGAACTTCTTTGCCACTGCAGTAGCAGAGCCAGGCAAGAGAGTGCAGGGGGTGGGGGATATGCATCTGATAGCTCAGGCTGACATGACATTAGGAAAAGGGTGTATTTCTTGAAATCCATACTGGACCAACCATGCAGGGGTGGCAGGTCCATCAGGGGAAAGTTCAGCTCCTTGTCTTCCTCACTGTAAAAGTGAAGGGAAACGAACTCTTCCTGCCATTCAGCTCCCTCCTTAATCAGTCTTCTTTCTGGATTTCTACACTTCTCCCCCCTTCATAAAGGTACAGGCTCTTTTCTGGGTCAGAGCCCACAGCTGCTCAGGGCAAAAGTACAGAAAGAGGGCGAGACATATAACAAGAATAAACGGCAGGCTTGGACAGTGAAGGTGTATGGAATCAGAGACTAGCAAGGGTAGCAGAACCCGCTGCCTGGTGTCCATTTGTGACTGAGAATCCGTGGGTGTGGCCTGCTCTGGAAGGGCCTTTGCTGGGCTGTCTGGTTCACAATCCAAACAGAGGTGCTGAAGAGGAAGAAATGGAAAGCATTTTATGCAAGTGCCCTGGAAAAAATGCATCGTACACCCAAACGGGATGTGCTGATGATCAGAGGTGACTGGAACACAAAAGCAGGAAACAAAGCACTGGCTACCAATCAAGTACCAGATCCGCTTCAAGGTGTTGGTACTGACCTTCAAAGCCTTGTGCAGGCCTGGGACCAACGTAGCTGAGGGACCACCTCTCCCATATGTGTCCTGCAGAGCTTTATGCTCAAGATTTGCTGGTTGTTCCTGGTGAGCTTCAGGCCGCGCAGGACTTACTGCCATTCTGCAGGGCCTGTAAAATGGAGCTGTTCCACCAGCCCTTTGGCTGAGGTGATGGGCGTCCAATAAAACACCTGGTTTTCCCTGCTGAAGTTGAAGTTTCTATCTTATAAGGCCCAAATTAGACTATTTGAGAGCCCCATTGGTGCCAGCTGGAAACCATATGTGTGGCTCAGCTAAGTTATGCTGTTTTAATTGTTTTAAACTATTTATAGTTTATCTGATGTTTTAACTTTTGTTGTAATACAGTCTGAGCCTGATCGCTGGGAGGGCAGAACATAAACTGAAATAATCAGTAAATAAAGCAGAGTCAAATTTTGTTGAAAGATTTGGGCCTGGAGCAAGAAATGAAACAGGAAAACAACTCAGAGAATTCTAAATGTAATGCTCCAGTGACTAACACGTAGAGACAAAGAGAGCTGTTCTAACAACCAGTGTAAAGAAATCAGAGAGAACAACGACAGATGTGTTCCGAAGGATCCA
Organism: Heteronotia binoei; assembly: GCF_032191835.1. Lineage (NCBI taxonomy): Eukaryota > Metazoa > Chordata > Lepidosauria > Squamata > Gekkonidae > Heteronotia > Heteronotia binoei. The sequence goes on along the minus strand of NC_083236.1, from coordinate 3,285,744 downwards.
AGAAATCCAGGGGGAATTTAAAGCACTGCTGCTGAAGGTTAAAGCAGGAAGCGCCAAAGCAGGATTATAGCTTTTTTTTATTACTCTTGTTTTTTGTTATTTACCATTTTATCAAAATAAATGAAAATCTAGGGGGGCACAATTTTAGATTCTTGCTTCCAGCATAACATTAGTTGGTTATGACTCTGCTTCTAGTAAATAAATGAATCCTGCCCTACAAGTCTGTGTTTGTGTGAATCCCCCACCCTCTGGGTCCAGCCTGCATAATTGCCAGAAGTTAACTTTTTGTTTGAAGGATGAAGTAGCTAGATAGTTACTCCATATTTGCAAGCATAATTCATTGTAAGTGTCCAATATGGGCCATGTTAGTCTGTCTGTAGCAGGAGAAAAGAGCAAGTACCTTGAAGACTGATAAAATTTGTTTCAGGGCAGAGCCAGTTTGGTGTAGTGGTGAAGTGTGCGGACTCTTATCTGGGAGAACCAGGTTTGATTCCCCACTCCTCCACTTGCACCTGCTGGAATGGCCTTGGGTCAGCCATAGCTCTGGCAGAGGTTGTCCTTGAAAGGGCAGCTGCTGTGAGAGCCCTCTCCAGCCCCACCCACCTCACAGGGTGTCTGTTGTGGGGGAGGAAGGTAAAGGAGATTGTGAGCCGCTCTGAGACTCTTCGGAGTGGAGGGCGGGATATAAATCCAATATCTTCTTCTTCTTCTTTCATAAGTCCCTGCTCACTTTACAGCTAGAATATGAGTCCATCTGTCCTATAGATTAGAAACTGGAGAGAATCCAGACCTAGATTTCCTGTCTCATTACCAATGCTGATTTCTCCACGCCTGCTACTACCCCACACATCACACCTAATCCAATTAATAATAATAATAATACTTTTTATTTATATCCCGCCCTCCCCACTGAAGCAGGCTCAGGGCGGCTTACAACATATTAATTCAATATAATACAATAACATCATATAATTCAATAAATACTACATTATAAAATTACACCACCTGTTGCCATTTGCCTGCTAATGTCATTCGACATCGGAAATCATTCCACTCTCCAAGATATAAGGACAGATGGACTCCCATTCTAGCAGAACCTGAGGAAGTGACTGCAAGGACTCACGGAAGCCCATCCCCAGCCACAGATGTTGTTCATCTTTAAGTTGCTGCTGGACTCTGGCTCTGTTCTGTTGGGAGCATTGGGACGCTCATTGTCACCCAGTTAAATAAAACAGTATCAGTAAAAGAAAATGTCCTTATTCACAGAGCACTAAAGTTTAGGGAACTTTTATCCCAGGCTTATTAATACCCAGCTGCCTTTGGGGTAAGAACATTCTCCAGATGAGTGAGCTTGGAAGATTCTGTAAACTGGGTGGGGACAGATTTACTCTCTTGTTGTTGATGTGCTACAAATGACTTTATATTGGTGCACATGGGTAAAGAGGTAATTAAAAATACTTACGGGCTAGTAATTTGTGAACTGATTTGCATGGTGGTTTGTCATTATTAGTGCAATGGCGCCAGAAGTGACCTTTTTCTGCATCTCAAATGAGACACAGGCTCTGACAACAGTTAAAGTTGAGTGTATAAAAATTAAAACAAGCTTGTGTTTTCTCTCTCCACAGGAGTCTATGCTTTTGGATTTCTATTTATGTTGCCTCAGCTATTTGTAAATTATAAGGTAAACTGAACTATAACTGAATTATAAATTATAAAGTATTCAGCTGAATAGTTCATCACTCCATTTTTATCTAACCACTTTCACTTCTTTCAGAATGTATGAATTATGCTTTTGTTTCTTCCAGATGAAATCTGTTGCACATTTGCCATGGAAGGTATTCACATATAAAGTAAGTTAATTTAACACTTCAATATTTGTAACACTAATCCACCAGTAATTGCCGTGTGCTTGAAACATTAAGCAGTGAAAAATGGGTTATCTGAAACGTTGACCAACCTATAATTATGTCACTAGTCCATAACTTGGATAATGGCAATCTCCAGTTACAGTATGGAATAGAACTCTTAACCTAGTTTAAACAAGTCACCTGGACAGATTTTGTGCTCTTTTAAATAACTACTATGTATCTGATTCTCTGAAAATTTGGAAGAACTGGGGAGGGATGGTGGCTCAGTGGTACAGCATCTGCTTGGGAAGCAGAAGGTCCCAGGTTCAATCCCTGGCATCTCCAACTAAAAAGGGCCCAGGCAAATAGGTGTTAAAAACCTTAGCTTGAGACCCTGGAGAGCCGCTGAGTAGACAATACTGACTTCAATGGACCGAGGGTCTGATTCAGTATAAGGCAGCTTCATATGTATGTTCATATGTATGAAGTTAAGATACTGGAGAAGGTCTTAGTTGTGTTTGCTGGAATCTCTTCAAAGGTCATAAATTGTGCAGGTCTCATCAAACTAAGTGCAGGTCATATACTAATGTCTCTTTGCATATTGATCTATATTGGCTTCCTGCAAAGAGGAAGGGACGATCTCTGTTCAGCTTGAGGGGGTCACACACCCTGCAAGCCTGCAGTTCTAGAGCTTGGCCGACCCCAGAGGTCATCACAGAGGGTCAGTGCTTCTTTTGCCTACTCATTTCGCTTCTCCCCCAGAGCTAAACTTACACCAAGGCAGGCTGCTGTTCCATCTCGTTCAGCGTTCTCAGCTCTGAGTAGTGGTAGCTTCTCAGAGGCTCAGGCTGCGTTTGGTCTTTCCTTCCCCTCACTGGGAGAGGCCCTTTGAGCGTGGCAAGGCAAGGCCGTGGCTTCTCCCTTGGTGCGCCGAGTTTTATTCCTACAGAGGGCCCATTTTATGATTAGTTCTCTTTTGTAAACGTGGGTTAAACTGTGACATGGCTTTGCAAATGGAGGAACTAGTATATTTTCCCACATCCTCCCACTGCTAAATTTCCATTAATGCTTAGTGAGGTGTTGTGGAGGGGAAGGGAGCAGGGCAAGTCTGGCTCTCTTTGGCTGGCAAGTCTGATTTCATCCTCCTTTTAAAACTGGCTGTTTATCTTTTAGTAGCTTATTGGGATGCTGTAAAAATACAACATTGACAACGTGCTTGGAGCATGGTACATTCTGAATAACATGCAACTGATGCATTGCTAAAGATGGATTATGTTAAATATTTGTATTTGCTGCTTCTTGGCTTGCAGTGCCTCTTGAGGCAGCTTACAATAAGATCCAGGTGCAAAACACAATCATAAACATACTAAAAACAAAAAAAGAACATCTCTGCCCAATTTTAAACACAGCAGCAGAACCACCCCCCCCCCAGAAGCCCAGCCAGTAACCACAGAATCTTGAAGCTGCTTAAAGTCAGCAAAACAGTTTTTAAAAATCCTCACTATAGTAGCATATCAGAGTCAAATCTTATCAAGGATGAGGGTATAAAAAAACAAAACCTCCCAGATGACCCTGTGTATTTCCTTTTTCTTCCAGGCATTCAACACTTTCATCGATGATATTTTTGCCTTTATCATCACGATGCCAACATCTCATCGGCTGGCGTGTTTCAGAGATGATGTGGTGCTCCTGGTCTACCTTTACCAAAGATGGTGTGGTTTTCTCCTGTGCTTTCCTTGTTTTTGTTCCACAGTTAACTCTTGTCCAAAAATGAAAACCGGATCTGTGCAGCAAGCTCCAGATCCTGGCTCATGCCAGCTGAAGTTACCTGTTGTTGCCAACATAATACCAAAGGGCCTGGGAATACTGTGAAGGAGATGTTGTCAGGAGGGGGGGGGGGAGCCCACATTCCCCAAAAACACAGTGCAGTCCTAGACAGAGCTTGCAGCTCCACAGCCAATCGGAGTCAAGGGGCATAGATGTGATTTTGCTTCCAACTGCGCTGTCAGTCTCTGAGTAGAGGTAAGAAAACAGAAGTGCTGCATGCGTGCTACTCCTTGGCGAGGGCTTGTTCCGTGCCACTCCAGCACTCATGACACCATGAAACTGCTTTGCTTCTCGCTTTTGGAGAAGTTTCTCACAACACCCCTGTTCTCTTGTGCTTCCTCAGAGTTTTTTATTCCTTTGTTCTGATTCTTTCAGACAGGTTGTCTGTTGTCCAGTGATTTTTGTTTCCTGCACCCTCCTGGATCTGTCTTCTTTAGGTTGTACATTTGCAGATAGGAATTTTCTCCTGTTTTGTTTTTACCCAGTGCCTATAGATCGTAGAAATAATAATGTCCTCGGTGTTCACTCACACGTCACAGAAGACAGGAGCGAGCTTGGTGTTTCCTAAAGGGGTGGGTCAAAAGGAGCGGACAGCATCGCTAGCCCCTGTCGCAGTGTGCCCTCTGAGCATGCGCTTTCACCTCCTCCCAAGGAGGGCCAAGGCTGCCCCTCTTCGGCTTCTGCTGACAAGAACATGGTGCTGAGGAGCAGCCCTTCTAGTTGCCAGGTCCAAGGGGAAGAAGAGAATGCAGAATGCAGCTCTTGGGCTGGGAGGAAAGGAAATGTTCCCTCCTCTATTTATGTATTTATTTATTTTGTGGAATCTGGAAGTCAAGGATTTGTTTTATTATTTGCTAGCTGGTTTTATGTAAGTGATTGATCCCTCCATTCTGTACAAAACAACCAAAGCAGCTTACAGCCTTATAAAATCAGAAAAATCATAGTACATTTCATAGAAGGGGGCCATAAAGGCCATCTAGTCCAGCACCCTTCTCAGTGCAGGATCAGCCTAGAGCATCCCTATAGAACTGCCACAAAACTTATTAACATAATCAATTACTAGCTGAAAAAACTAAATATTAATCAGCAGTTACAGCTAAAACAAGCAGGGACAGCGGTAAAATTAAAATAACAATAAAGAACCATTTAAAGCAAATTAGCAGTTGCACAGTGCAGCAACTTAGTGATTTAATCAGCACAGTATAATGTCTGCATGCCATGGAAAAGCCAGCTTCTCCTGCTAATAAATTCAGAGTTTGGAAATAACCACAGGAAAAAGCCGTATGTCGTGCATTCCCCAGCCTTAACATCAGACAACTCTGGTTTGGAGAGCAAGGCCATAACCAGGGCGGGAGGGGGTGGAATACGATTCCCCCAGAGGGGAAGGAATGGCGTGACCCAGGGCCTGTCAACTCACTGGGTGGGGCCTGATGGTGGCATGTTGAACAGCAGCATTACTGGTGCAGCGTGCACGTATCACGAAGGACTGTCCTGTATGGGGATATGTGACCTGGAAATTAACTGTGTGCAAAGGATGAATTGCAGTTAGTGCTGGGGTGTTGCTCCCCCTCTCCACTTTATGTCAGGCCTGGTAGAAGAAGCCATGAAGTGTGTGTGTTGGGGAAGGAACCCACCCACTCGGTAGCCTCAAGAGTCCAACCTGCTGCCATGAAAACTGGTTTCAGCCTGCTGCTCTGGGGCCCTGGAGATGAGCCCCAGAACTTGAGCCTCATGATCAACACCTGAGACCTCGGATCCCATTGAAATAGCAAAAAACTAAGTTCCATGTATTGATTTGGCCCAGGCAAGTCCTGTCTCGGGAGCTAAGCAGGGTCGACTCTGGCAACTACTTGGGTTGGCTTTACTCAGCCACCTCCCTGAATATCCTCCAGGCCCCAGTAGAGGTCAGTCACCAGAGGTCAACATGACTTTCAGGTGCAGACACGCACAATTGAAAAAATAAAAGGTTAGAATTTTTTCCAATTATTACAATAAGTTAGCATTTGTTCAGAACTATAGAGCTACAAAGTTATAGTGTACAAAGTGAAGTAGTACACCAAACGGCATACCATCTGAGGTCCAAGGAAAAAGTGATTTGCTAATATCAAGGGTGGTGGACGGCAGTCCTCCTGACCATAATGAAGGCTCCAGAAGCATCCCTGGACTGTGTTCTGGATCACGCAGGGGAGTGTGCAGCCCAGTCTAAGAACAGGCAGCACGCCTACCCCCAGCTTGGCTTTTTCCCTAAGTAAACTGCATTTCCATCATGTCTAGGCTGAGTTTCCATTTCTTTGCCCCCATCCAGCTCCTTTTTGTCTCCAGACACACACTTGATAGCTTCTTCTTCTACCTCCCTGGAGCTGGATGGAAGGATAGGTGCCTCCTCAGCCTCCTGATCTCCAGTTACCTCCCCGTCAGCTTTACTTAAAGAGCCGCTGGGGCTTGTGAGAATGTCAGCTAGTACTTGGGACAGCAGCGTTCCAGTCCCAGCTCTGCCATGGAAGCTCGCTGGGTGACCTTCAGCCCGTCACAACCTCTCGACCTCACCTACCGCACAGTGTGTGGATTGCAGGGAAGGAAGAACCATGTCATTAAGCCCCGTTGGATCCCCATGACAGAGAAAGAAAAGTGGGATGGAGTATATATATACTGTATATATATATATAAAAAAAAAGATGTGGAACTGCATTTTGGTGATATTAAACTCAGACCTGGTCTCTCCCCCACCCCCACCGCCGCCAGTTTCATCCTTCCTCTCTCCATCAGTGGGCCTTTGGCTAGTCGTAGTGATGAGGTCCATTACGGAGACGTTTGCAGGACTGCTTGGCTGCAGGGGAGGAGCAGTAGGCAAAGCCAGGACCACCCAGCAGGGTCTTTGTGCTAGAAAATGTAACCGACACCTCTTTTTCTCTGCAGGCTTTATCCTGTGGATAAGAGCAGAGTGAATGAATACGGAGAATCTTATGAAGAGAAGCCAAGAAGAAAGCCCCACAAAGAGTAATCTGAGAAAACTCCTTGGACTGAGAATTGGCTGCACATGGTTGACTTTTGGGAAGAGACTAAATGCAAGAGTATTCTTCAAAGCTTGTGACAGAACTTCATGGACAATATATCATCTGCATTGCCAAAATAAGTTTTGATTGTCTCTGGATCTAGCTGTCATTTCATGGTTTGCGTGTGTGTTCAAGAAGTCTGCCAGTATCTTTGCCAGGTTTCAGTCAGCCATTTTAAATTTCCATGGAAGTTTCTACCTGCATATTGGTAGCTTCCTGTTTATGGGCTGGATCACATGGATTGGTTCAGTTAGCGGTGGCAAAGCACTTTCCTCTGCCTTACGCTGGAGGAAGGTGCCGCTGGTGGCAGACAGGTTATGGGCCCCAAGGAGGCGATCCGTCCTCACATGAGTTCCCCATGCAGGGGGAGAGAGCAGCACAAGCATGCTGGCCTGGCCCCTGCTCGACCGCAAGATTGTCTAGGTGATGCTAATTCAGGGAAGAAGGTTCCTGCCACATCAGCAGCACTCAGAAAATGGCATCATTGAGCCCAGACCGTTCCAGCTCCACTTGCAGCGTGCAGAGGAGGCTGATGCTTTCCTGATGTTCTTCCCTGCAGGGTGAGTTTAATGTGCAGACTGGCTGCACTGGGCTCACTGTCTTTACCTGCTCAGCAATTGTTATTGTGATGTGTCTCTTTTGGGACCACTTTTCTGGCTGTGAGAACTGCACGTGCATTGTGAATAATAATGAGAAAACAAACAAGCAGACCCTTAAACCTTTGTATGGGTAAAAAAAAAAGTTTTAAACCCTTCATTGGACCAGTTCCTGGGCACAATCCATCAAGAGTTAAGCCATGCGGAGTCCTTATTTCACTGGGAGGGAGAGAAGCTCATGTTAACATCTCCCTTTGAAATCATTGAGGGTTAAAAAGTGTAACTTCAGCTAGAATGTCGCCCCCCCTCCCCCCTTGCCGGTTTGTGTCGCCTTCAGTAGTCGTGTTCGTTTGAGACAGCAGAACGAAGTTTGGGTCCATTGAACTCCTATTTTGCTGTGATACTAGGTCCAGCAACTGAACTAGGAATCGTTGCTGCAGTGGCATATGCCATTCTAGGCAGACACAGGATGCAGCTTGTAATATTTGTTTTGGAAAAAAATTGTTTTTAAAATGGCAGAAGCATAAATCCAGCTGAGCATATGCAGCAAATAATAGTCAGTAGTTAACTTTTTTTATACTGAAAAACAGTTTCCTTCAACCTTTGAGCTGGATCTTCTTGATTCCCTCAAATAGGACCATGTTTGTGTGTGAGCACCTTTCAGTTATAGTTAGCCTTTTAAAAAGTATACGAATACCTTCTTGCATGACACACTAATTGTGCCAATTATACTTCAGGGAAAACTGTAGACCTTTCATTTTTAATTCACATCAAACAACAGTATAGGATGTTGGGTGCAACAGAAGGAAATCTGAAGGCATCAAAGTAAAAACTACAGTGGGCATTGTGTTCAAAACCTGCATGTAAGAAAAATTTGCTCCCAGTTGCCATACGTTTGTTTGTTGCTTGGTGGAGGGGGAGGTTGGGGGGGCTACAAAGTAGAAATTTACATTCCAGTCATTTTATATATTTGCTTGCTGCATTTACTGTTAAGTCAAAAAATGCACTTCTACGTGAGGACTATAATTTATTCTAAGCATGTTCAAAATGGCAGTGAGATGAACTCCTCAAGACCTTTGCTGCAGCAGGGGTATGAAGCACTGGACACTCCTACAAGCTTAGAGCTTTGAGGCAAATCGCCCTTGAATTCCATGCCATTGATTTACTCCTGTGTAAAAAGACATCCCTGGTTGAGTCCCCTGATTCAGGTCCTTTGAGAGCACCCTGCAGGTGAAGGAGCTGCTTTGCCCTCCTGTCCTTGAGGGGACCCTCGGGAGTGGCACAGGGCAGCCATTGTGCACTGGGGACTTGAAACAGACTTGAACATGTTGAATTCTGCCTTGGGGGGGGGGGGGAAGGGGTTATTTTATTTATTTTGGGGACTTATACTCCACAAACAGGCTCAGGGCAGCTTACATCATGTCATACAACAATGTGTTTGTTTTGTGTTGTGCTAAAAGGAGCAGCATTCGGGATCACTAAGTACACCACAGTTTCCAGAAACACAAATCCAGCAATTTTTAGAATGACAATGTTCCCCTCCCCTTGACTTTTTTGTTTGCTCATTTCTTGAAGCAGAGAGTGGAAAGGCTGCTTGGCGCACCCCACCCCACTGGGAGAGCGAATCCGCAGGGCTTTAGACTGCTTCCTGTGGCCGGGTCAGCTTCCTGCTTGTGCTGCACCTGATGATGGAAGCTTCGGGATGCTTTTCAGAGCCTGAGTGTTAAATGTGGGGAACGTCTCTGCCTTTCAACATTCCTTCTGTTTGCTGTGGTTGCTTTTTGGCAAGTCTCGGGGGTTTGGACTCCGGGGCTCTTCCACCAGCAAAGGCTCTCTTCTGGCACCTCCACTAGCAGAGCAGATCTGCAGGATCCAGCCCCCATATCTCTAAGTGCTATCAGTTGTGTTCATGATATTTTGTTAACTTTTCTGGAATCTTGTGACTATGACCATGTAACCAACAAAATGGGGTGTGCTGCATTGTTGAAAATAAACTTAAAATATGGACATGATCCAGCCAACATTAAGGTACTTTTCAGTCCCATTAATTTCAACAGAGATTTAAGTCCTTACAACCTTTTTTATAGAAATCTCGACTTCAAGAAGTGCTTAACCTGAGCTGAGTTGTGCCTTGTGTTTTTTAAAGTTCTACAGAAAAAGATCATCGTTGGAGAATTTTAGAAGCTCAAATCAGACCACCAGTCATATCTCAGCAGAGACCCATGTTTGTGTCTCAACAAGTCAGTCATCTCGGTCATCATTTTTAAAAATGCCTTTTTTTAGCAAGGAGCTGGCTACTCTGCTGTTGGTTCCTACTAGGTCACTGCAGGTTGGAAGTTCTGGGAACTGGCTTCTTTTTGGAAGAAAAAGCAGACTAGGGAAGATGGAGCATTCAGCCTCCTCTCCTTCCTTGATGTTTGCTTTCCTTGCTGTGCAGAAGTTCCGAACTCCCAGTGGGTCTGTGTAATTATGGCTTAGAGGTATCTGGATGATGCAAAGAAACCCTCTGAACCCGTGCAGGGGGGGGAGGCTCTTCACAAGCATGCCAGGCGCTGGCAGTTCTTTCTGGGGGACAATAATGCACACTGCCAAGCAAGTGGATCACTCCTGTCTGGATCTGCCTTTGCGTCTTACACGAGGTGATACAGAAGATGTAGCTGCCAAGGATTTCAAGTCGCTTCAGATAGTGCAGGCCTTTCCCCTTAAAGGAGTACAGTTCAAAGGTGTATTCTTATGCCTGCCTTAATATGCTGTTGATCTTGGTGAAATTCACCTTGCATGTACATCCATTTGTAAGGTTCTTGGGGCAGGGACCTGTGGTAAGAACCCTTCATATTTAAATAGGTCTTCAGCTGCCTGGTGACGTTACATCAATTAGGGATACCAGCTGCTGGGTGGGACCTGGGACAGCTCGTCTTCCCTGCAGAAGATGGGTGCTTTGGAAGGCGGGCTCTAGAGTGCCCGCTGAGGTCCCTGTCCTCCAGCTCCACCCCCAGATCTCCCAGAGTTTCCCAGCCTGGATTTGGCCACCCTACCCCCAGTGGCTGTGGGGGACCTGTCAGCAGCCCTTGCAACAAAGCCAGGGTGGCACAGTGGGGCAAGCACAGGTCGAGCATCTGGAACACCTGAGGCTAGGGAAGCTGGCTGGGCAACCTGGGGTCAGAGAGGAAGCCTGTTGCTCACCCATGGGGCTCTTGGATGGTGGTCTACCCGCCAGGGTCGTTCTGAAAATAAAAATGAAGGGGAGGGATCAGCATGTACTATCAGCCTCATAGGGTTGTGAGGATAAAGGGTTGAAATGCTTTCCCTATGAAGAAAGGTTAAAACACGTGGGGCTCTTTAGCTTGGAAAAACATTGACTGAGGAGTGACATGATAGAGGTTTACAAGATTATGCATGGGATAGAGAAGGTAGAGAAAAAAGTCCTTTTCTCCCTTTCTCACAATACAAGAACTCGTGGGCATTCAATGAAATTGCTGCGCAGTCGGGTTAGAACGGATAAAAGGGAATGTTTCTTCACCCAAGGAGTGATTAACATGGAATTCACTGCCACAGGAGCTGGTGGCAGCTACCTGCATAGATGGCTTCAAGAGGGGATTGGATCAACATATGGAGCAGAGGTCCATCAGTGGCTATTAGGCACAAGGTATAGATCAGTGATTCCCAACCAGGGTACCCCAAACACTTCCTAGAGGTATGAGATTCAGATGTACCATGACGCCATTCAAACCCCCCTGCCACCTTCCTCCAACCAAGTTATATAGGAGAACACTCTGTGAGAGCTTTAACTAATATATACTGAAAACAATGTTTTAAACTATTTTAAATCACAATATTTCCACATTAATTTGAAACTATTTCACAGTCCATTTTGCAATATATAATGTTTTTCTTTGTTGTAGGGCTTCCTCAAGTCCCATGCACCCATGCCGGTGTGGCTGCTGCTTCTGTCCACTTCCAGAGAATCCTCCAGGCAGTTTCCATTGAGCTCTGCTCTGCTTATTTCCAGGGATCAAGCAGGGCTCCACATTTCTCTTTGTCCTTAACTTCCTTTGAAAGGGCAAAGGTGAATTTAGGATGAAACTCCATTTAGGATTGCACTGTTAACCTGTTTTTTTCCTACATACTAATATTGATTTTAAGAACTCACACTGGAACTTTGAATGTAAAGACTACACTGGCTAGAAGCAGCATTCAGTTAAAAATGTGCTTCCTTCTGCTGCCAGTCATCTTTGAATGAACCCATGCTGTTATCTGATGAAGTGAGCCTTCAGCATCCAAAAACTGGCACTCACAAGTGGCACATTCCAGGCTAGCATCAGTTCCGACACTGGAGGTTGTCATGTTGCAGTTTGGTGGACGTTTATGAAGTTCATTAGAACAGTTTCTTCACATTACTGTTGGGACTTGCGTCTGTTGTGTGTTTTGAAGAATTTTAAAATATCAGACTGTTCTGTCTTAATTTGTTTAAATTACATTCATTTTCACATCATTAATGAATGAATAAACAGAAACTGCTATAAACTATTTTGTCTCTCAGGTAACTAGAAAGTAAATCAATTTTTTTAAAAAATAAGTGTTTTCTTCAAGGGTACCGTGAGATATGAAGAGTGAGGTCAAGGTGTGGCCAAGGTGATCTTGGTGAGGTCAAGGTCACCATCTTCAAGTCCTTGAAGGGCTGTCATCTAGAGGATGGGGTGGAATTGTTTTCTGTGGCCCCAGAAGGTAGGACCAGAACCGGCTCAACATTAGGAAGAACTTCCTGACTGTTAGAGCGATTCCTCAGTGGAAGAGCTTCCTCCTGGGGAGGTGGTGGGCTCTCCTTCCTTGGAGGTTTCTAAGCAGAAGCTAGATGGCCACCTGACAGCAGTGAGGATCCTGTGGATGTAGGGGGAGGGGTTTGTGGGTTTCCTGCCTTGTGCAGGGGTGGGGCTGGACTAGATGACGCTGGAGGTCCCTTCCAACGCCACGGTTCTCTACGTGGGAAGGGTGGGAAATGCTGGCGTCGCTGGAGCGGGGATGCCCCTCCCTTGCGCGGGGCGGAGCGGGCGGGCGGGCGATGGCGGCGCGGGCGCGGGCGGGGGGCGGCGGCGGCTGCTGGGCGGCGCTGGTGCCGCTGGCGGAGGCGCTGGCGGGGGGCGGGGGGCCGCCGCTGGTGCAGGAGGGAGACCCGGCGGCCTACCGCGCGCTGCTGGCCCAGTGCCTGGTGGGGCTGCCCGCCTGGCCGCCGTGCCGTGCCGGGGCCGCTCCCTCCCTCCGCGGGCAGGTCTGCAGCGCGGGCGAGGTGGTGGCGCGGGCGGTGCGGCGGCTGTGCGCGCGGGGCGAGAGGAACGTGCTGGCCTCGGGCTACGCGCTGCCGGGCGAGAGCGGCGCCCCCCTGCCCGGCCCGCCGGCCCTGGGCAGCCTGTGGCCCAACGGCGCCACGGAGGGCATCGGCCGGAGCGCGGCCTGGGAGACGCTGCTGAGCAGGGTGGGCGACGAGCGCCTGGCCTTCCTGCTGGAGCACTGCGCGCTCTTCGTGCTCGTGCCGCCCTCCTGCTGCTACCAGCTCTGCGGGCGGCCCGTGCACGAGCTGGCGGCGGCGGCGGCGGCGGCCCCGGAGCCCTCTCCTGCAGCCGGGCCCGCCCGCAGCCTCTTAGGCCGCTACCTGCAAAGAAGGCTTCAGTCTCGCCGCTCCTACTTGGGGAAGGCGAAATGGAGGCAACGAGCCCCACAGCAAGACTGGTGTTCTTCTGCAAGGAGCAGCGGCTCTCTGGTGAGCCAGGGAAGGCCCAGTCAGCACTCATCAGTTAAAAGGGTGCTACTAAAAAGGAAACGGAAGGATTGCAGTGAAACGGATGCAAAGAGAATGAAAGTAACATTAGTGCATGAAGGATTAGAGGAACAAGCAAAACACCCACCTCTTGCAGAGCACAGAGAGCAGTTGATTGGAGGGGGGGCTGGTCATATTTCTGGAGGGAGTGTGAGGTCAAGTTTGGAAGGCGAAGTAACCCCTACGGAGTATGTTCCTCAAGAAGGTACTTCTGGGGCACAGGCCTATGGCGCATCTTTCACAGTTCCAGGAATTCACATGCTTGTTGCATGCAGTCAGGCACTGAGGGCAGATAGTGAGAAGGAAACCATTCAGAACTTTAGCGTTAATGCAAAGAGGGGGGGAACAGACACTTGTAAAGTTTCTCCTATGCAGAAGGCAATTGCAAAAAATACTACTGCAGATAAATGCCATAAGAAGGACACACTGAATTCAGTTGGGGAGTCTTTTGACAAAATATGCACAAGTGAAATTAAGATGCGTGACCTCTTGTATTCTCATCAGCCTTGGAAGGAGCGTTTACCTCAGTCATTTGTGCTGAATCGCTTAAAAGGTTATCAGGCAGGGGGACGAAGGCTTGTGGAAACGATCTTCTTGAGCGATAAGGTTCCAAAGCAGCCCAGTGGTCCAAATCCCCCAAGTTGCTGCCAGAGGAAGAAGAGGCTTCCAAAGCGTTACAGGTGCTTGAAAGACAAGTTCCAAGAACTGCTACGGAACCATGTAAGGTGTCCCTATCCAGCAATGTTAAAAAAGAATTGTCCTGTTTTGGTTTCAGACCAAATTTGTGAAAGAAAGCAAGGTGAGATCTTTTCAAGGACACAGTGGGGCAGTGTTGAAGGTTGCCTCAGAGGTGTAGCAGGTGGTTTGTGTCCATTTCCAGAAATTTCAGGCAGAATTGGTGAACATGATAAGTTGAGTCAAGAAGAAAGTGAGAAGTCAGTCCCCAGAGACTCCTTCAGGACTGATTTCCTGGCACTCCTGAAGCAAAACAGCAGCCCCTGGCAAGTGTACACCTTCGTAAGGGAATGTCTTGAAAGAGTGGTCCCTGCGGCTCTTTGGGGTTCTAGTCACAACAAACATCGCTTCTACAAAAATGTGAAAAAATTCATCTCCCTGGGGAAGCAGGACACGTTTCCTTTGCGAGAGCTGTTGTGGAAAATGAGGGTGAACGATTGTGCCTGGCTGCGCCTGACCAAAGGTATTGATTGGGATGAACCACTTATTACAGTCAAAGATCAATTCTAAATTACTGCATTGGAACATAAAATTGTATTAAAATGAACAAGTAAAGTCCATCAGCTGATTATAGAGCAGCAACGGGCTGTGCAAACTGGAGAGCCAGTTTGGTGTAGTGGTTAAGTGTGCGGACTCTTATCTGGGAGAACTGGGTTTGATTCCCCGCTTCTCCACTTGCACCTGCTAGCATGGCCTTGGCAGAGGTTGTCCTCGAAAGGGCAGCTGCTGTGAGAGCCCTCTCCAGCCCCACCCACCTCACAGGGTGTCTGTTGTGGGGGAGGAAGGGAAAGGAGATTGTGAGCTGCTCCAAGACTCTTCGGAGTGGAGGGCGGGATATAGATCCAATATCATCATCTTCTTCATCTTGTGCAGACTGCCTGCTTTGCTGTGATTCCAGGATCATGATCCCAGAGAAGAAAGGCTACATGCAAATGTTCTGATAGATCCAGTTTTTTTTTTTAAAGAATAGAAGATCTTTTCTGGAATCACAACCAAAAAGGCAGTGCAATAGGGCATTCTCAATAGTTTCAGTTTCCCCACCTTCACAAGAGTGTTCCTGTAGTGTTCCTGTAACAGAACTCCACAGTCTCTCCTCCGCAAAGCACAGAAGGTGAGGGATACTGAACTGGGCCCAAGTAAAAAGCAAAGGGATTAACCCAGTTTTCCTCTTAGTGATGAGTTAAGAGGCTGGTGAAACCCATGATAGTTTTGATGATTTCTAGCAAGCAAGTGAATTAGCATCATGATTAAGTTGTGTATCTGCAGATGCCTTATTATCCTGAGTGCCTACTGGGAGGCGGGGGGGCAGTGGTGTCGTGGCCAGGGGGTGTGGCTTGGGGCATTCCTGCTGTCATGCATGGGAGAGCTCAGCATCTGTGGCCCCCTTTCCATTGTTAAGCTGAGATGCCTCAAAGACCTCCAGCTGTGCGTCCAGCTTTCCTCTGTGCAGGTATGTAGCTCTGTAGGATTGTGGCCTTCTATTTTGGCATATAATGGTAATGACTTATGAAAAGACTACCCTCAACAATGAGGATAGGGATCTCTGGATACTTGCCTGGTGTGTAGTGTTTGTTCTCACTGCACTGGCGTCCTCCTTGTAGAACATGGCCGCTCCGTTCCTGCCTCAGAACACCGTTTCCGGACACATCTGCTTTCCAAGTTTTTGTTCTGGCTGATGAACTCCTATGTTGTGCAACTCCTCTGGTCTTTCTTCTACATCACAGAGACCGAATATCAAAAGAATTTGCTCCTTTTCTTCAGAAAGGCTGTCTGGGGCAAGCTGCAGAGCCTGGCAGTCAGGTATGTTGCAATTAGAAGTCTCTCTCCCCGCCCCCCCCCCCCCCCCCCGCCCGGTTACATTTTAAATTTACACACCTGTTTTCTTCACCCTGTTAGGATTCACAACATATCATTAATTGACATAACTAATTAACTGACTCAAAGCACACCAGCAGTAGCGAAATAATGGCAAGATAAAATCTGCTCTGGGCCCTGAACCTTCAGAATGTTTTGTTTTCCATGTGTTAGAATTCAAAGCCATTGCTCTTCTAGGAGACTCTGGTTTGTGGCCTGTCAAGTCTGAAGCCTTTCCTCCACTCCAAGGTGCTGTCACCCAGCAGTCATATCTCTTGCAAAAAGCCTCTTTGGGACATAGGAAGCTTGGGACTCTTCTGAGCACAGGGAAGGCTACATGCCCACGTGTAAATTTCAGGAAGAGCCCTGAGGTCATCATGGTTGTGCCACCAAAACGAAGGCCCTTCTCAGTGGCATTCCTTGACGCATCTGTGATGAGAGAGGTTGCTTTCCCACTGGTGGTTGTGGAAGTGAATGCAGAAGCATGTTTCTGCTTTCATGCTTGCCAAGGTGAGTTTAAGAACGGTATTGCGGTTTTGGAAATGAATGTTTACTTACCTTCTAGGAGCCATCTTGCAAAAGTACATCTTCTTGCCTTGTCCAAGGAGGACATCGAAACTCTGCAGCAGAGGAGGTGTGTTCCTTTGGCAGCTAAGCTCCGCTTCATCCCCAAAGTGAATGGGCTGCGCCCTGTGGTCAGGCTGAATAATCTGGTGGGAGCAGAAAAGTTCTGCAGAAAGAGCAGAGACAAAAAGGTGATTCTCTTTTGAATTAATTCCTGGAAGCCTCCGTGTGGCAGAGATGCAAATCTATTCCCCTCTGTTGTTTTGTGAAAGTTAGCACAGCACTACACGTGGCATCTCCATTTGTGCAGTTCTTGACAGGTTGGGGGGGGGGGTATAAGCCCTGGATGCAGGTTGCCCCATTTCTTTCATTGCATAAACTGCATAGCAAGTTCAGGGTGGCACTTGCCTCCTTTTCTACTGTACAGAGAGGATCAGCAGCTTGGGAGTTACTTGAGTTGGGTCATGTTCATTTATTTGAATTAGTGTTTTATTGCAATGCTTGCATAGTTTGCATAGAGCCAGTTTGGTGTAGTGGTTAAGTATGCGGACTCTTATCTGGGAGAACATCTTTGATTCCCCACTTCTCCACTTGCACCTGCTGGAATGGCCTTGGGTCAGCCATAGCTCTGACAGTTGTCCTTGAAAAGGCAGCTGCTGTGAGAGCCCTCTCAGCCCCATCCACCTCACAGGGTGTCTGTTGTGGGGGAAGAAGATAAAGGAGATTGTGAGCCGTTCTGAAACTGAGATTCAGAGTGGAGGGCGGGATATAAATCCAATATAAAGTTCAAAATATGTGTTTCCTGTAGTTGCAGACATCTAAACAGGTATTTTATTATTTCCTACTCCTTCAACCACAGGTTGGTAGGATGCAGGAAAAAAGAAAACAATCAATAAAACGTGTGTGTGTATAAAAGCCCAGGCATATTGGTGCTTTCCAACTCTCCCATTGACCCATTGATGCTTACTTCTCACCCACTGGCCCATCAACCACCATTCAACTGTACTTATGTCCCATTAGCTGGTTCTGCTCCACTCCCCTCCCCACTGCTGGCCCAGTCACATCTTCCCTGGCTGGAAAAAATGCATATCTCAAGTAATGAGCCACTTTGTGGGAAGGGCGGGATATAAATCATAAAAATAAATCAAATAAATAAATAGTGGTGAGTCCAGCAGGCAGTGGCCATCTGAAAGAGACCTGGGCCACACAAAAAGGGTGCTGTTGATGCCTGGGCAGCTGGTCTAGGGAAGCTGCCTGTGCGTCCTATTGGCCCACCCTTCTGGGTCCTTTGTTTTCCCTCAGTGGCTGTTGCTAGGCAACCATAGTATTCCAAGCTTGGTTCCATCAGTTAAAGGTGGGGGAGGGAGGCCCTTTCCAGGCCTGTTTTGGCCTTTGAGGGAGCAGCAACCCTCCTATGGCAGCCAGCATGATGTTGCAGTTAGCAGTTCAGAGCAGAATCTGCCAGACTGAGATTCTTGCTGTGGAAGCTGACTGAGTGATTTCAGACCAGTCACAGACTTTCAGCCTAACCTACCTCACGGGATTGTTGTACAAATCAAAAGGGGCAGAACAGTGTAAGCTGCTTTGGTCATCACAGCGTCTGTGATCGTCATGATGCCTCCCCTGCACCTCCAATAAATATTCTTATCTCCATTTTGGGCCTCAAGACTTTGAACCACCACAGACACGGGGGACACACACACACATGGGAGGGGGGGTGCCGGCATCTGTTTCAGCTGTGGGGTGGGAAGACAGTTGGGTGAGTGAAGGCTAAGGGTTGGGAGGAGTAGTGAAATGCCAAGGGTATGGGGATAGTTGAGTGGAAGAGGTGATTGCGGGTGGGGGGTGGGAAGACACCAAGTGTAGGGGAGGAGTAAATGCCCGACAAGGTCTCATTTAGATCAGATCTGGCCCTCATAACAAATGAGTTGACACCCCTGGACTAGGAGTTCTAGCAAAACTGTTTTTAATTACCTTTTGATAGCATATTTCCATGTCATTGACAGTAGGGAGCACAACCCAATGTCTAATCTGATTACCAAATTGGAGACACAGTTGGGAATTCCCATCTGCTTCCAAAAAGACTCATTAGCAGTCTCTCAAGATCTTTAACAATCACAGGCTGCCATAATGGTGCCTCATACAATACTGCAGGTAATAACTTAAGAGCTATACACTTTGTGTAGTGCTGAAAAGGATTGTCCACCTTTCATAAAATAAAATTTCTTCAAGAAATTAAACAGAAGCTGAAACCTAATTTTTATAAATTTTAAATTGATTTTCCATGTCATAGATGCTCCCACAATGGTTACCCAGATACTTACAAGAATTTTGTTGTTCAGTTGCACAGTCGAGTCTGACTCTTTGCGACCTCATGAACAAAGTCATGCCAGGCCCTCCTGTCTTCCACCATCCTCCGAAGTCTGCTCAAATTCGTGTTAGTTACATCAGTAACGCTGTCCAGCCATCTCCTCTTTTGCCGTCCCCTTCTTCTTTTGCCTTCTGTCTTTCCCAGCATCAGGGTCTTCTCCAGGGAGTGCTTCCTTCTCATTTGGTGGCCAAAGTATTTGAGCTTCAGCTTCAGCATGTGACCTTCCAGGGAACAGTCTGGGTTGATTTCCTTTAGGACTGACTGATTGGATCTTCTTGCAGTCCAAGGGACTCTCAAGATTCTTCTCCAGCACCACAGCTCAAAAGCATCTATTTTTCTGCGCTCAGCCTTCCTTATGGTCCAGCTCTCACAGCCATACATTACTACTGGGAATACCATTGCTTTGACTAATCGGATTTTTGTTGGCAGGATGATGTCTCTACTTTTATTATACTGCCCAGTTTCGCCATAGCTGTCCTCCCAAGGAGCAACTGTCTTTTAATTTCATGGCTACAGTCAACATCTGCAGTGATCTTGGATCCCAGAAATGTGAAGTCTGTTACTACTTCCATGTCTTCCCCTTCTATTTGCCATGGTGTGATGGGGCCAGATGCCATGATCTTAGTTTTTTTTATTTTGAGTTTCAAGCCTACTTTTGTGCTCTCCTCTTTCACCCTCAACAAGAGGTTCTTTAGGTTCTCCTCACTTTCTGCCATTAGAGTAGTGTCATCTGCATATCTGAGGTTGCTGATGTTTTTCCCGGCAATCTTAATTCCGGCTTCTGCTTCAACCAGGCCAGCATTCCGCATGATGTACTCTGCATATAAATTAAATGAGCAGGGTAACAATATACATCCTTGTCGAACTCCTTTTCCTATTCTAAACCAATCTGTTGTTCCATATCCCATTTTGACTGTTGCTTCTTGACCCTTGTACAGGTTTCTCAGGAGACGTGAGGTGGTCTGATACTCCCATCTCTTTAGGGACTTGCCACAGTTTGTTGTGATCCACATAATCAAAGGCTTTAGCATAGTCAATGAAACAGAAATAGACGTTTTTCTGATAATAATAGTAATAAGGTAAACATTTATAAATAAAAGGGAGCCTGTTTGTTGCCCCTGAATTAGAAGGGCCTGGATATATCTTAGACAGTTACTTTCCGGAATTTGTGCATCTGCTTTCAAATCAACCATAGTAAAGATCACCAGGCCCCCACTGGCCCGGCCTTTAGAGTGAATTTGGATTGCTGGAATAGGAAAGACGCGGGACCCTTGGATCATTGGAGAGCTGGGATCCTGCACCCATGTTTCCTGTAAGTAAAGAATGTCAAAATTGCATTAAAAAGTTAAGAAGTCAGGGTCAGAAAGTTTGTTCCCCCACCCTGCAGCGTTCCAAGATAAAACATTTAATTGTCAAGTGCCCTTATTGATTTTCTTCAGGTCCCTGCTTCAGCCATGGAAAATGCAGCCATTTTTCGGTGCCTTCTTAGTGTAGGGTTTCTGATGGAATTCTTGTCCTGTTGTGGCAGCTCCGAGGTATCAGGATCCACTGTTTGGCACTTCTCTAATTTGAAGAGGGTCAGTTCCATGGGTATTTCCTCCACAGAGGTCCAACAGGAAGGAGCTATCTCAGATTTTTTAGATGCCTGTGATTTTTGTTTCATATAGTCCATCCTTTCAATGATTGTTTGCTGTTCTGATGTTGGTAGGTTTCCAAAGAAGTGCAAAAGTTCAGCCTATAGTTTTCTAAGTAATTGTGCTTTAGGGTGGCAGAATGTTGTTCTGCATGGTCCCTTTTAAAATTCAGATGTGGAAAATTCAGCTTTGATATTGCTGCAGGCTCTGTCCAATTAATCAAGTCTGGGTGTGTGGAAGCAGAGGTTTTCTGAGCCTCATGGTTGCCTCTGCTTTTAAAAACCGTGCTGTAAAAACACCTCTTAGAATCAGGTTCATTCAGCAGCGACGTGGCTGGCTCAAAGCGTCAGCACTTTATTTGTAAAGTCACACAAGTCCAGCAAGGAGCAGGTTCTAACTGGCCAGATAAATGCTGAAAAGTGAAACTGAGCTTCATTCCATTAAAATACATTGCAGCACAGACAAAGCTGCAAGGAAAACACAGAATGGATTTTCCATTAAGGTCTCAGAAACCTTAATGGAAAGTCCATTCTTCATTTTCTTTATAGCTTTGCAAGCCCAGAATTGCTTAGTGCTTCAACCTGCAAAGAAAAGGAAGAAGGAGTTGGGAACTTCATCAGCCTTGGAGCTTCAAAAGGGTGAGGGGGGGGAGTGTGATGAAAGCCCTGGGTTGGGCTGGTTCTAGCCCGTGGGTACGACATTTGACAAACCTGGTCTAGAGATTGCATGCATTTGTAGCTTAGCCCATAGTTTTTCTCTACTTATTGCATCAAATGCCAACTTCAGATCAAAGAAGGTAGTTTGTAGTCTGTTTGTCTTTAGATATTTTTCAGCCAGATTTCTAAAACCAACCTGTTCTGGTCCCAAATATTGCAACTGTTGATCCAAGATTTCTGCTCAAAGGCCAAGTGCACGGCATAAAGCTTACCCAGAACACAAAGCAGGCTGTAATTTGCAGGGTCTGAGTAGATGCCTCTACTTTTCTAGATGGCAATGATGACTGATCTACAGGGATTTCACCTGTTTGATCAAGCCCAGTGCAAAAAGCGGCCAGATGTGAGGCTTACCAAATGGGACTTAAAAGGAACCACTGGGGCGGAATACGGTCAGGGCCAGTTGCAGGCGTCTAATGAATGTGTCTTTGCTGTGTCAACTCCTTACAGCTGTTTTAAAATTATGTTTCCTCAGGTTCAGTATTTCAATATGCAACTTAAAAATCTATATAGTGTGCTCAAGTATGAGCAGAAGAAGAATCCCAGCCTGCTTGGTTCTTCCGTCTTTGGGAAAGATGACATCTGTGCTGCGTGGAAGAAGTTTGTTCTGAAAGTTCTGGGGTCGGATGCCCAAAGGCTTCCTGCGTTCTATTTTGTGAAGGTGCCTCTTCTGTTGCCTTTTTGCATTGTCCTTCTGGGACACTCAGGCAGTTTGCCTGGGTTTCCCCTCCCCTAATTTTATCCTTGCAGCAACTTATGGAGGGAGAATTTGGTTAAGCTGAGAGAAGGACTGACCCCAAGTCACCTGATAAGCTTCATGGCTGAGTTCAGATTTTAAATGCTTCCATACACATGGAATAGTGCACTTTCCATCCACTTTCAGTACACTTTGCAGTTTCATTTTACTGTGTGAAATGGCAGCATCCACTTGCAAACAGTTGCTGAAATGGCCGTGGGTCTCCCTGGTCCTGGATCTGTAACCCCCTCCAGGGGTCCCTTACTTTTTTATATATATTTTATTGTTATTATTGATTGTCCATTTCTCTTACACTCTTCTTCTCATTCCATTTAACATATTTCCCCTCATCCCACCCCCCTTAGTCTATACGTCGTCTTCCAGCCAGGGACAAAGGACTCAAAGCTTCCACTGAATGTCTGCCTTCTTTTCTTCTTTTGCCCACTTCAGGTAGATCAGCCACTTTTCCTTAATCCTTGTTCTTATTTCTTCCCATGACCCTTCCTGAGTCATTGTGGCGGCTATGTCTGACTGAACAAAATCAAAAAGATAATCATGCCAAATTCTTTCCTTCCCTTTACTTTTATCCTTCCATCCTACCGCCATTACCGTTTTTAATAGGTCTTGATTATTCTTCCCTATTATCGCATTCCCTGGTATACTCATCTTCATCAATTCAAAGTCTATTCTCAGTTCAACTTGAAAAAACTTCTTTATCATTCCCACTACCATTTCCCATAATCTATTGGGGCATTCCCACCACATGTGGGTGTACCATCCCTTCTCTTTCTTACAGTGCCAGCATTTAAGGCTCAACCCAGGAAACATGTTCACTAAGGTAGCCGGAATTCTATACCATTTAGTAAAGAATTTCAATTCCATTTCCCTAACTTTATAAATTTTAACCTTTTTTAAACCTTCCATTAACTTTTCTACTGTTCATTTCATTATCTGGCCTTCTGAACTCCATATCCGTTGAAGGTGACCTATTACTCCTTCAATGTCTGAAGTCATACACCTGTATAAAATGCTTACTATTCCTTTTTTTGTTTTACCCATTAATTTATAAATCTTTTCCATAGGTTCCTCTTCATTTATATTACTTTTTTTCACTTTCTTTTTAACTTTAGTATACAATCCTACAGCTTTAAGCCAATGTTGTACCCCTACTGCTTCTTGCAAGTCTTGTAATGGTTTTAACTTATCCATTATTAACAAATCTTCTACCCTTCTGTATCCTTTAAGATTGAGTAATTCCCTCCACCTATCGTCCCTGTCTTCCTCCATTAACATTTCTAATGGCGTCCATCTATATACCTGATTTAACCATTTTGGCTGCCACTTCTTCCACACCATTAACCCACTCTTCCTTGGTCCCTCATTTAAATTAAAGTCCCTCTTCTCCATATTCGTTCCGGGGGGGGGTCCCTTATTGTGTTGCCCGTGGGCACCGTAGCCACACCAATGCCTTTGTCGTTTGATTGCAAATGAAAATAATTTGCTGCTCACCCTCTAACTTTATGTATGGACTGGAATTCCCATTTCATTGTATCTGAGGAAGCGAGCATGCACATGAAAGCTCTTACAATGGATAAAACTTCGTTGGTCTTAAAGGAGCCACTGGACTCAAGCTTTGTTCTGCTGCTTCAGACCAACACAGCTACCCTCCTGAATCTAAAATGATGCTGTTTCAGTGGCTGCTGCCACACCTCTTTCCCAGTGTATTTTTTGTTAAATTGCCCCTCTTGTCCCCTGCACCTGGGCTTCCTTTGTGGCCACACTCACCATCTTATGTCAAAATTCCAAAGGTGCCCACAAGCTCTGAAAGATTAGGAAGCCTTGCGCTCGACCATGCAGGCAAAAAGTTTGAGGAACTGTGTCTCCATTGGTCAAAATATTGTTTTCACAGAGCTGAGGGGTTTTTTCCCTTGTTGCTTTATTGTAGTTGGGGATGCTTTGCAAATTTGCCTTAACTGGTGCTCAAAAATGCAGAGGGAAGCAGGTTAGAGATGGTTCAAGCAGAGCAAAAGGCCTGAGGGAGAGAGCAAAACAGCCCCGTCCCCTTCCCTTGCTTGTTTCTCTCTTTCCCAGCCAGCAGTTCCTCTGTCTTCAGCCCCCCCCCCCCAGGAAAACTGTGGCCCAGTTAACGTGGCGCCAGGCCCACTTGCATGGTAGGGAGCCCTCAAGGACCTCTGGAGGGCACATCACATCCCCCTGTATTCTCTTCCCCTCTCCCTCCTCCTGGCAACCCCTAGAGCCTCTCCTCTTCCCCTGCCTCATTCTCTCCTTCTCAGCCATTCACCAACCTACCTTTTCTCTGCCTCCATCTTCAGGTGTATTTCACTTCACTTCTATTCCACCTTCTTCCTCAGCAGGGACCATTATGCTCTCTTTTTAATCCTCAGAACGGCCTTGTGAGTTAGGTCAGGCTGAAAGTATGTGACTGACCCACCATCACCAAGTGATCTTTCATGGCAGACTGGTGATTTGAAGCTGGGTTGCCCAGACCCTGCCCTGAAGCTCTTAACTTCTGTGCCATGCTGGCTTTCATCAGGTGGCTGCTCTCAAACAGGAGCAAGAAGCCAGACTTAGGTGAGTCATGCAAGTCAGTGATTCCAAGTCACTCAGTGGCTGCTGCCAGGCGTGGCTCCAAGGAGTCCTCCCTTAAAGGCCAAAGTAGCCATGGAAAGCCCCTCCCCCTGCCTTTTCCTGACAGAAACCAGGGCCAGAATGCTGTGGTTGCTTGGCAATGACCACTGAGGGCTTCCACTTGTTAAAGCTACAGATGGTCCTCTTATCATTCGGGGGCCATCATTGTGAGATAAGTTTTACCCCCAATGTACTTTTTAAAAAAAATTTCAGGTTTTCTGCATAACTGGGTTTTTTCAGGTTTGTTGAAAGACTTGTCCACTCACAGCTCCATGCATTGGATTTCAGAATCCTCAGATTTGGCTGACTTCCCCCCCCCCCTGCCCCAATTTGCTTTTTCCCTTCACTAATGAACTTTTCTCCCTTCTTCCTGCTTCCCTTTTCTTGTCAGTGGCTCCCCCTCTCTATTTCTCCTCCTCCTCCTCAGAGAGTCCCCCCATTCTTCCCCCTTCCGTTCCCTGACAACCTCCTCTCTCTTGCCCTCCCACCCCTCCTCTGCCAATCTCCCTTCCTGCCAACCTAACCCCTTTCTGTTTCTAAATCCTTTCCCCCTCTCCACTTACCTGTCAACCCACTCCCCTTCTTTTGCCCCCACCCCTGCACCGTCCCCCCCTTTCCTCCCTCCTTCCCTTGCCAGCGGTGGCAGCAGCAGTGGCGCCAGGAAGCTGCTTCGGGGGGTGGCTCCGGGCCAGACCCAAACCTCTTTTGGTGACCTCCACAGCCAGGCCCAGAACCTCTCTTGGCAACTGCTGCTGCTCGCCGCACGGGTGAGCTCAGGCACAGACAACTTTTTTTAAAAAAATTGAGGGGATTTAAACCCCCTAGTGTCTCTTTTTTAATAATTCAGGTTTTTCTGCAAACCTGAGGGGCTCCTCAAATTTGCAGAAAATTCTGTCATCATTGTGGTCCTGATGGGCAGTTTTAGATATCTGCCAGCGGGGGCCAGACTTAGAAGATCCCCTGTGTTCCCTCCTTGATAAGGACCTAGCGCAGCTTCCAAAGCCCTTCATCCCTCCTCCATTTTATGCCCCCAAGGATTGTCCTCAGAGCTCTGGGCTCCTGACCCCAGGCCACCCAGCAAATGCGAGTCCTGCCCTTGATCAACTGCCCCACACTGGCTCTGTAAGCTGACCTCAGATACTCTTCCAGTGAATGCAGCTAACCTTCTTAGAGGATTACTTCTTGTTTTTACCTTTGGCTGCCAGCCAGTGTGCAGGTGAGAGTTCTGGAAGCAAGAGAAGAGTTGTGAGGCTCCCTCCCAGCTAAGAGGCTTTTCGGCCAGCAGCAGCTTTGGTGAATGAGAGCCCAGATTTGTCAGGTGCCTTTTCCCTCCGTCTCTTCCAGGCCGATGTCAGCGGGGCTTACGATACCATTCCTCATCACAAGGTGGTGGAGGTGGTTGCACAGATCCTGGGACCCAGCAACAACAGCAGCTACTGCATTCGACGTTATGCAGTGGTCATCAGGGCGAAGAATGGGCAGATCATTAAGAAATACCGGAGACACGTATGGCCAACTCTGCTTTCTCTCTCCTGTGTTGTTGGTGCTCTGTTTAGCTGCCTTCAAAGCCCAAAGACTAATATGTACTCAAAATAGGCCCTAGTTAGATAATCTCCCATACAAATTGTCGTGAAGGGATGGGGATGACTAATTATGAGCCAGTCAGAATATGTATTTGCTGTGCTATCTGAGGAGTGGTTTTTCTTCTTCACTGTGGGGTTTTGCAAAACTGCTGCAATTGCCAAAGATCTGGCCCTCCCCTCCCCCCGTCCTTCCTGGAGAAAGGAGGAGGGGGCTGTCCATGGTGTCATGGGGGCTGTGTGCCTGTGGACTGAGGCTGGGTGCTCTCCTCACAGCCTGGAGACTGCTGGCCCTCCCTACAGATACTCTCCAGGGGGAAATCTCAGCGAGTTCCCTCAGAGTCAGTGTGCACAGAGTCATGCTTTGCTCAGGAAGCAGCCTTAGAGTCAGACACTCGCTCCTGAAATGCAAAGCTGCTCTTGTTCTGAATTGGACCACTGGCCTACAGAGCTCAGTACTGTCTGCTCCAACTAGAGTTGAAACAATGCATGAGGCAGACTATTATATGCTGAAAAGGAGGCAGCTTGTCCGACTTTGGGTGACGGTACACTTACTAAATTCTGTGCTGGAGAGGAACTCAGCAGTCCTAAAACAGACGCTTCAAAGAGAGATTACAATGTGAAATTGCTGAATTTGAATTAATTCAGAAGTTCAGAAGAGTTGACTCCCCCCTAAGGCTGACAAGGACATAGGGTTCTTATCTCATTACAGATGCTAATTTTCTGCCCCTCAGCATTTCTGCCCTGCTTTAATCAAGCTGATCACCTTTTGCATTGTGTCTTTGCTCCCACCTTCTGCCTGGGAGAGGAGGACGCAGAGCTCTCCATTCCGACTTGTATCTGATGAAGGGGGCTTGGACTCTGGGAAGCTCATTCTCCCACAATCTAGTTGGTCTCTAAGGCGCTCCTGGACTCAATTCCATCTCTTCAGCAGTCAACAGTATTTTAATCGGAATGCATTTGCAGGTATCAACGTCGAAGGACTTTATGCCAGATATGACTCTGTTTGTTCGTCATCTTCAGCAGAGCACCTCGCTGCGAAATGCGGTAGTAGTTGAACAGGTAGATATCTGCAAACTATCCCCCCTCCCCTCCCCCCACAGCAAGGTGATGATGACCAGGCAGGCACTCTCCTGCCCCCGCACATATTCAGTGAATGCATAGGGGCTGCTATCTGCATTGGGCAGGATTGTACACGTGTTTCCGTAACTTGTGAACAGAGCGGTTGTGAAACTAACAAAATGACATTATGCCAGTAGAGAAACAGCATGGAACCTCAGTCAAACCATACTGCTGCATGGGGGTTTTTTAACCTTCATTAAGGTAGCTTCATCAGATGTTGAGTGCTGTATTGATTCTTTTTCCAAGTTGTTTTAGCTTCTCAAATGGAACCCTTAAGTTTCCTGATGTATTGGGGAATTTGTTTTTGCAGCTTCTCATCTCTAGATAGTGCTAATCAGTGTTCCCTCTAAGCTGTGGAGTTTTGTGAGCAAAAATTCTACTTCATGAGCTACTAGCATTAAAGTTGAGAGCTACTGCATAAGTTAGTTTGCTCTGGGGCCATTTTCCCTGAGCTAAGACAAAAATGTGTGAGCCATTTGAGCACACGCTAATATTCTTCAACATTGAGACTGTTTTCTAACAGTTCTCGATCTCTGTAATGTCAGCTCTTAGTTGGCAGTAGAAGGTGGCAAAGTCTGCCAGTTTCTGGAGTCCCAAAGGTGCCCACTTGCAGAAGGTGAGGTTCTGTGATTTCACCCCCAGTAGAAACTCTGACAGCCAATACTAGGAGCTGCCTGTCTCCACTCACAGCTGGCACCCTTGAGGGTCAGGCAGCAGCTTTGGCTCAACTCTGCTCCGCCTGAGTCCAGCCATGACTCTCTCTGTGCCCCTCTCTCCCTGTCCCATCCCATCAACCAGGGCAGTTGAAAGAAAGTCCACCATCTGTCTGAAGCAGCCCCCTGAACCTCTAGTGTGTGGAGTGAGGAGCAGAGAAGGTAGCAAGCTGGCGAGACCACTGCTGGGACCACGACCCCACCAACAAGCTGAATTTGCTCTTGAAACAAATTGCAGTGCTGAGTGCTGAAGAGGGAGGGAGGGAGCACCACACCACATGTGGGATTCATTATTGATGGAGTAAATGCAGTTCTGTTTGAGAACAGTGGGGAAAATAGTAATTCAAGATGTGAAAAATGGGGTGGGGAAGAGGGAGATTGAAGGCAAAGGTTCCATTTTCTTTTCAACACCCCCCGCTGTCCCCCACTTCCTGCTCAGCAAACAGTTCCTGCATCTATCTTGCTCTGCCCTTCTTGTCCCTGCATTTGAATATCTATATTTCTCAAGGATGCTCCCCCTCTGCTAATATCTAACTCCACAGATAGGGGGAAGACTTTGCCCAAACAAGTTTTTCTGCAAGCTTGGCTGACCCCAGGATTGGAAACAAATCTGAAGAGTAAAAACAAACAAACATTGGGAGGGTTTAAGTTGCCCCACAATAAAAAAGGTTCAATGCTGTTGGTGGCGCTGGCATCCCTGTAGCTCTTAGGGCTCAGCCATAGTGGGCTTGCAATGGGGAGGCACTGCAGGCCGAGAGCAGCTCCCAGATGCTCCAGCCAGGACAAGAAGCCTGGAATTGCAGCTTGCTCAGTGATGGGGAAGCCAGAATGTAGGGGTTAGGGAGGGATGAGAAAGAGGGTGAAGAATCTTCAAGAAGTGGGAGTGGGAGGCACCCTCCCCGGAAGTTTCTTGTGGGTCTCCACTTGTCTATAGCCTGTCACCACTCATAGCTGCAATCTGCAGATTGGGGCCACACGGAGGCTGAGCAAATCTCTCTGCAAACTTGGGGGACTCCCCAGGTGTGCAGAAAAATCTGAAAGTTTTAAAAAATAAACTTGGGGGGGGGTTTAAATCCACCCAAAAGTAAAAGCACCCTCTGCACAGGCAGCCCCCCCCCCCGCAAGCCTGCAGCAACAAAGAACATAAGAGAAGCCATGTTGAATCAGGCCAATGGCCCATCCAGTCCAACACTCTGTCACACAGTGACCAAAAATTTGTGTGTGTGTGTGTATATATATATATATATATATATATACACACACACACGCACACATACACAGACGGTGGCTAATAGCCACTGATGGACCTCTGCTCCATATTTTTATCTAACCCCCTCTTGAAGCTGGCTATGCTTGTAGCCATCACCTCCTGTGGCAGTGAATTCTACATGTTAATCACCCTTTGGGTGAAGAAGTACCTCCTTTTATCCGTTCTAACCCAACTGCTCAGCAATTTCATCGAATGCCCATGAGTTCTTGTATTGTGAGAAAGGGAGAAAAGTACTTCTTTCTCTACCCTCTCCATCCCATGCATAATCTTGTAAACTTCTATCATGTCACCCCGCAGTCGACATTTCTCCAAGCTAAAGAGCCCAAGTGTTTTAACCTTTCTTCATAGGAAAAGTGTTCCAAACCTTTAATCATTCTAGTTGCCCTTTTCTGCACTTTTTCCAATACTCAGCAGCTGAGCCCAGAAGCTGGAGAAAAGGACTCCAGGCTCAGGAGCTGCACCAGGATCCCCTGCCCACGAGTCTCCACACCCCCCCCACACAAGTATCACTGGTCCCCACTTGTTAATATTAATATTATTAACGTTCCTTCTTTCTTTTCCCCTCTGCTGAGTCTGGTTAAGCCATGCATGTCATAAAATGAAACACAAAATACCAGAGATACTAACTTTATAAAGGTGATTTCAGGTGCTGAATGGCAATAGCAGGCTAGGTTGGATTAAGTGTGAGATGCAGAGGGGTGGTAGTGTTAGTATTTATAAGGTTTTGGGGGGGTGGATCTGCTTAAGAACAATTTTGCAGGGGCCCAAAACTAGGGTTGCCAACCTCCAGATGATGGCGCTAAATCTCCTGGGATTTCAGGTCATCTCCAGGGGACAGAGATCAGTTCACTTAGAGAAAATGGGCTCTACAGTGCTGTACCCCATTGGAAGCCCCCTCCTCTCCTTCCCAAACCAGGCCCTCCCCGAGCCCCATTCCCCAAAAACTCTAGGTCAGGCCCCACTCACAAACCTCAAAGCTAACATGCAAGAGTAAGGCTGTTTAATATGCCAAACAATAAAACCCAAAGCAACCGGCCCAGTAACCTTAAATCTTCATCGTGGTCTCTGTGCAGTCCCACACATGGGTCTTGCCTTCGGCAATGGATCCTAACCTCGGAGACTCCTAAAGCTCACTTGAGCATTATTTTTGGTGCGCTTTCTGGCTCACCCTGGGGAGCAGACACCGACTGCGCGTGCCTGGAGCGAGCGGAAGGCGCCCCTCCCACTCAGTTTCTTCCTAACCGCCGCTTGGACAACACCTTCTTCATTGCGTTTTTCTCCTTAGCTCGTTCTTCTTCTCATCTCTTCGTCCCCTGTGGTATCGTTTTCTTCCCTTTTCGTCTCTGTTTTTCGTCCATATCTGTGCGTTTTTTTTAAAAAAAAGGAACCTTATTTCTGGGCTTTTCTTTTCTTTCCCCTCCCCCCCCCCCCCGGTCCGGAGCATATGGAAGGGAAAACTACTTTCAAAAAGTGCCGCAGCTGTGGGGCTAAAATCCCATCCACTAACGGTCATTCCCACTGCCTTTTTCTGCCTTGGAGAAGCCCACAGGGTCGACTCCTGCACCCACTGCACCAGATTCGGCAAACAGGCACCAGGCCTTCAGAGCTTTCTTCTAGAAAAGTCTCTTCGGGCTATGCCCACTTCCAGCAATTCACCGCCTCCCCCATCCCAAGAAGGAGATTCAGCTGCGTTGGCCACTGTGGCATCACTAAGAAAGCATAAGTCTGACAAATCTGCTTCCCGCCATTCTGAGTTCAGTCACAAATCTAAGAAGTCAAGCCATCGCTTGGATTCATCCACTTGGGCTCCCAAAAAAATCAAGAATCTACATTTATTTATTTGTTTGTTTGTTTCTCAGATTTATATCCTGCCCTCCCGTCCAAAGCAGGCTTATCCAAAACCAGCAAGGCTTCTGTTATGTCGACACCTCCAGCTTCGATGGCCTTGACTTTGACTTCCACCTCGACTCCGATGGCCTCAACTTTGACACAGCACACCATCTCAACACTCCTACCTGCAGAGCTTGCAGCTTCCACTGATGTCATCACTGAGATGCCCCAACTCACTCAAACCTCAGATGTGATTCCGATCCCATCCAGATCTCCATCGATCCACGGCTCCCTGCCTCTGGATATCCTGGAACCTGACCCCAGACATCTTTTGGATCCGAATGCATTCTGGGATATAGGGGTTTCTCCCCTGTATAGAGAACCGAGCACATATCGAGACGTTGCCTGTATAGAGAGCTTCGTGAGTCATCCACCCAAGTCTTAACACAGCTTTATAGAGAGACGTCCACTCAATTCTTGACTCAGGACTACAGGACACCTCTTTCCTACAAAAGGGATCTTCCTCACCTCCGTTCTCGCTCTCCCATCCGCTCAGAACTCTGCCTTGACTACCACTATCGCTACGACTACTCCTCGGCTTCGAGATCGCCTTCAGAGGGCTTACAGACACTTCTCCAGATTTCCTTCCCATGAAGGATTTCAACACTCTTGGTACCGTGATTACGCTGAGTACAGGCACTCTAGGAGTCGACATGCTTCTCCTACATATGTTCCTCAGCTCCCAGCCTTGGCCTCGACCTCCACCTCAGCTCCAGCTCCTAGGTCTCTGATCCGAGCTCCTCATTCATCGATCGCAACAACATCCTCGGCTCCGATCCGGGCCCCTCACTCACCGGTTGGAACCATGCCCTCAGCTCCCATGGCTCCACTGAAAAAACCCAACGAACAGCTGTCGCCTTTGACTCCGGATCAGCCTCTGCTTCCTCCAGACAACTCAGAGTCAGTGAGTTCTGGTTCCTCCGGGTCCAACCACCCTAATTCTCCAGCCTCCCCTGGCTCCAACACGCCTTGCCCGGTCCACCTTTCTCCATCCAA
Organism: Heteronotia binoei; assembly: GCF_032191835.1. Taxonomy (NCBI): domain Eukaryota; kingdom Metazoa; phylum Chordata; class Lepidosauria; order Squamata; family Gekkonidae; genus Heteronotia; species Heteronotia binoei. The sequence goes on along the minus strand of NC_083236.1, from coordinate 3,253,782 downwards.
TGGCTCTAAGGCCTATCTCAACCTAATTTCCACCATGGCTGTTACCTTACCTTCTGACACCCGGCAGTCACTGATGTGGTACATGACTTAGTACAATCCGACCTGCCTGCTGGATCTTTACTTCCAGTGCTCCCTATCCACCTTGAGGGACTTCAGGAAGCCTGGGACAAGTCTGCTTCCATCGCGCCAGCTCCGAGGAGATTTGACTCTCTTTATAGAGTCCATGCCCCGGATTCAAAGTTTCTCTCCTCTCACCCTGCTCCCAATTCGATAATTGTACACTCGGCTTCAAAGGCAAAACCTTCTAGACACCCTGCTCCCCCGGACCGGGAAGGGTGTAAACTCGACACCCTAGCACGGAAGATCTATGACCTGGCTACCACCAACTCAAAAATTAACAACTATTTGGCTTACCTTTTGGCTTATGTTTTCAACCTTGTCAACCAGTTCACACCCCTAATTCCAACTTTACCAGACATTTCTCAAAAGCTGACTCATCAGTTGGTTTCAGAACTCTCCAGAGTAAGTAAAGAACAGATCAACACCGTTCGGCATGCAGTGTCCTGCTCCTCCAGGGTCTTTGCATCATCAGTAGCGCTTCGACGCCATGCATGGCTTCGCTCAACCAACCTCCAGACTGACATCAAACAGAAGATAGAGGACCTACCGTTTGATGGTCAAGGGCTGTTCCACGCATCCACGGACAATGTCCTCACATCCGTAGGATGGCCGTAAGCATGCTAAACGCCTAGGTGTCACCCAGCAACAGCAGCCCCAAACCTTCAACTTTTCCTGACCCTGGAAACAGCCCTATCTGAAACGCCAACGTTCCCCTAAAGAGTCTGAATACTGGCGTCGAAAGGGACCCCAAACCAAACAGTCCTACCAGTCCTATCAGCAAAAGTCAAGCTCACAATCAATCAAGAAGACTACGCCACCCTCTAAGCAGTCTCTTTGACTTCCCTCTCCTGCTATCTCCAGGTCTCACAAGGCTTTTCCCGTTCCTCAGGACTTGGCAAAAGATCACCACAGACACCTGGGTACTTACTATAATTCAGATAGGTTACTCCATAGAGTTCATTTCGCCCCCTCGCCATCACAGTTTTATTTTAACATCGCTGTCCCTGTTTCTTCACGAGGAAATCCAAGATCTCCTTCGTTCCCCTCCACCACCAAAATACAGGGTTCTATTCCAGATACTTTCTAGTCCCAAAACGAGACAGAGGCAGACGTCCAATTCTAGATCTTAGGAAACTCAACGATCAAATAATTTACAAGAAATTCTCCGTTCATTCAGTCCTGTTGTTAATCCCACAGAACAGCTGGATGGCGTCCCTGGACCTTCAGGATTCCTACTTCCACATTTCAATAAGGCCCCAACATAGGAAACACCTGATATTCACCATGGGTCACCACCACTTCCAATATCAGGCCCTCCCATTTGGACTGGCCACGGCCCCTTGCATTTTTACAAAGTGTATGGCAGTGGTGGCTGCAGCTCTTCGTCTCTGAGATAGCACCATCTTCCCATACTAGACGACTGGCTGCTGACTGCTCAGTCACCTCAACAGCTCAAACAGGACATTCAAGTCACACTATCTCTTCTAGCATCCCTAGGTCTGTGTGTGAACCTTGCCAAGTCACAACTCACCCCTACACAGGACTTACAGTTAATAGGTGTCTGCTTCTGCACGCACCTTCATATGGTTTTCCTCCCTCTTCCGCGCAGTGTACAAATCATAGCAACTACCACTACTATTCTTCAATCTCCAACTCAACCTGCTGTCATGTTTCAACGTCTTCTGGGATACATGGCAGCAACTACATCCATCATCAGATTCTCCAGGCTTTGGATGAAGCCTCTGCAACTCTGGTTTGTCCGTGCCTCACAGACAACCTCAAACCATGATTCTCACCGCACCCAAGGAGGTCCTACTCTCTCTCCACTGGTGGACTCTTCAACCCAACTTGCTTCAGGGGATGCCCTTCATCCGGCCTTCCCCTATTGCAAATGTCACCACGAATGCCTCGGTGGGGTTGGGTGTCAAGCATGGAAGTTTCAGATAACCAAGTAATTGTTTAATACAGTCTCAGTTTATTGATAATCCATTGTTGCTTCAAGGTGGAACACCTTGAAAGTGATACAAAGTACTGTATGGTATGAAGCTTTAAGCTTCAAAGTGCATAGAAGAGATAGTTTAAAGACATAACAAGGACTTGTGAATTACTACAAATATGCACCTTGCTATCTCTGCGGTTGAAACTTCCTTCGGTCTCATGCATTCTTGTTACAGTTGATAGTTACTACATGGAAACCTTTCCGGGAGGCGTCTACTCTCAAAGCATTGCATTCCTACATTTGCTAGTTAAAGATGGGAAAGGGAAAAGGGAGGTTAGAACAAACGGGGACTACTTAGCTTTGATATGCAATTATACAGAAAGGAATTCTAAACGACAGAACCAAACTTTAAACTTAATACTGAATATAAACCACATGCTTGACATTGGGGAGCCCACTTAGAGGACAAGACTGTCAGGGGTCTGTGGTCTCCTGCAGAGAGAAAATTCCACATCAACTGCTTGGAACTAATAGCGGTCCACAGGTCCCTTCAATCCTTCCTCCCATCTCTAACGGGTCATCATGTTCAAATCACATCAGATAACATGGCAACTGTCTTTTACATAAACAGACAGGGGGGAACGAGATCTGTTCAGCTTTGCCATCTCTCCATTGCCCTGTGGAAATGGTGCATCAAGCACAACATTTACCTCACTGCAATCCATCTACCCGGAGTAAAAAACACTCTAGCGGACTCTCTCAGCCGGTTTTCACTGGACGACCACAAATGGTCACTCAGTCCTGCACATCTTCATTGCATCTTCCGTTGCTTTGGGAGACCCAGTGTAGATGTCTTTGCCATGCGACTCAACACCAAATGTTGTCGCTTTTACATGAGGGGGAGCAATGATGCTTTTTTCCACGTTTGGACAGGAGGTCTCCATTACCTGTTCCCTCCATTTCCACTCATCACAAGCTGAATCCTCAAAATTGCCCGAGATCAGACAAACTGCATTCTCATCACTCTGTGGTGACTGAGACAACCATGGTTCACGAGGCCTCTTCAGCTATCGCACCACTCCTGTCATCGTCTCCCTATGGTACCCAACCTCCTCACTCAACATCAAGGTCAGGTCTGGCACCACAATCCTCAAATTCTACACCTCACAGCGTGGACGATCCATTCATAACACTGCCCCCAGAAGTACAACGTTATCCTCAGTGCTAGGAAGTCTTTCACTAGACGTTCTTACTTTCTTAAATGGAAGCGCTTCTCCGCATATGCACAATCTCATGACATTAATCCTGACATCGTTCCCATCTCCTCTATTCTACAGTACCTATTGTCCCTGCAGGTTTCAGGACTTAGTTACTCTTCACTAAAGGTTCATTTGTCCGCCATCTCATCGTTCCATGTTCCTCTTGATGGTCAGACAGTTTTTTTTCACCAATTGTCTAAAGCTTTCCTCAAGGGACTTTTACGTCTACTTCCCCCAGTTAAACTCATCGTTTCTGCCTGGAGTTTATCTCAGGTTCAGGCTCAGCTTGTTAAACCACCTTTCGAGCCCTTAGCATCTGTTGACTTACATTTACTTTCCTGGAAGACTGCCCTATTGGTTGCCCTTACTTCAGGCAAATGAGCAATTGATCTATGTGCCTTCCACTCTGATCTACCTTATACTGTCTTTCATAGTTCCAAGGAGGTTCTTTGGGTGGACCCCACCTTTCTCCCAAAGGTCGTCTCCCCCTCCCACCTTTCAAGTGCTACTTCCTTACCAGCCTTTTTTCCAGAACCAAAGGACTCAGGTCAAAGGATACTGCATACTCACGACGTGAAGAGAGCCTTATCCTTCTATCTTGCACGTACACAACCTTTCCGAAGGGACCCTAATTTGTTTGTAGCCTATGGCAACCCCCATAAAGGCTCCAAGATATCCACCCAAAGACTTGCTAAACAACCATTACCTGTCGGACTCAAAGCTCATTCTACCAGATCCGTCTCGACTTCTTCAGCATTTCTGCAAGGAGTATCCTTGGAGGACATTTGTGCCGCTGCGACCTGGTCCTCTTCGTCCACGTTTGTCGCTCAGTATGCCCTGGACATTCGTGCTAGACTTGATGCCTCCTTCGGCCAGGCAGTCCTTCGCTCAATCTTTCACTAATCCTCCTCCAGGTGAGTGCAAGGTGAATGTCCATATGTGAACTAACTATTATGTTTGCTTACCACTTGCCAGCACCCACCTCCTGTGTTCAGCTTGTTAATCATCCATGTGTGGGACTTAACAGAGACCACAATGAAGATAAACAGGTTGCTTACCTGTAACTGATGATCTTCAAGTGGTCATCTGTGCAGTCACACACACACACCCAGCCTTCCCCTCTGCTGGCTCTTTGCTTCTCTCATGCATGGATGTCAGTAGCGGCTGGAAGAAACTGAGTGGGAGGGGCACCTTCCGCTCACTCCAGGCATGCGCAGTTGGTGCCTGCTCCCCAGGGCGAGCCGGAAAGCGCGCCAAAAATTACGCTCAAGCGAGCTTTTGGAGTCTCTGAGGTTAGGATCCGTTGCCGAAGGCAAGACCCATGTATGTGACTGCACAGATGACCACTCGAAGATCATCAGTTACAGGTAAGCAACCTGTTTTTCTGTAACGCAAGGGAAAAGCAACCACAAATGGTAGCTTGAAACCAACTGGAATTACTACAAAGGAGTTTTCAGCTGCCTGGAGTTGTCCAAAAAGACCGCCACAACCATGTTTAACTTTAAAAGGGGGAAATACACTGAGATGAGGAGGCATGTGAGGAGGAAACTGAAAGGAAAGGTACATACGGTCAAAACCCTTGGGGAAGCTTGGACACTATTTAAAACTATAATCCTAGAAGCTCAGATAAAATACATACCCCAAGTTAGGAAAGGCACAAACAGGCATAAGAAAAGGCCTGCATGGTTAACAAACAAAGTAATGGAAGCTGTAAAAGGTAAGAAGGACTCCTTTAAGCAGTGGGAAACCAGTCCAAGTGAGATTAGTAAAAGGGAACACAGGCTGTGGCAAATCAAATGCAAGACTGTGATCAGGCAGGCAAAAAGGGACTATGAGGAGCATATTGCAAAAAACATAAAGACCAACAATAAAAATTTCTTCAAATATATTAGAAGTAGGAAACCAGCCAGGGAGGCAGTGGGGCCCTTGGATGACCATGGGGTAAAAGGATTACTGAAGGAGGATAGGGAAATGGCTGAGAAGCTAAATGAATTTTTTGCCTCCGTCTTCACTGTGGAAGATGAGAACTTTTTGCCCGCCCCAGAACCACTAATTTTGGAAGGGGTGTTGAAAGACCTGAGTCAGATTGAGGTGACAAAAGAGGAGGTCCTACAACTGATAGATAAATTAAAAACTAATAAGTCACCGGGTCCGGATGGCATACATCCGAGAGTTCTGAAAGAACTCAAAGTTGAACTTGTGGATTTTCTAACAAAAATCTGAAATCTTTCATTGAAATCTGCCTCCGTTCCTGAGGACTGGAAGGTAGCAAATGTCACCCCCATCTTTAAAAAGGGTCCCAGAGGAGATCCAGGAAATTACAGGCCAGTCAGTCTGACTTCAATACCAGGAAAGTTGGTAGAAACCATTATCAAGGACAGAATGAGTAGGCACATTGATGAACACGGGTTATTGAAGAAGACTCAGCAAGGGAAGATCTTGCCTCACTAACCTGTTACATTTCTTTGAGGGGGTGAACAAACATGTGGACAAAGGAGACCCGATAGATGTTGTTTACCTTGACTTCCAGAAAGCTTTTGATAAAGTTCCTCATCAAAGGCTCTTTAGAAAGCTTGAGAGTCATGGAGTAAAAGGACAGGTCAAAAACTGGATCAAAAACTGGCTGAGTGGATCAAAAACTGGCTGAGTAATAGGAAGCAGAGAGTGAGTATAAATGGGCAGTCTTTGCAGTGGAGGACGGTAAGCAGTGAGGTGCCGCAGGGCTCGGTACTGGGTCCCATGCTCTTTAACTTGTTCATAAATGATTTAGAGTTGGGAGTGAGCAGTGAAGTGGCCAAGTTTGCGGATGACACTAAATTGTTCAGGGTGGTGAGAACCAGAGAGGATTGTGAGGAACTCCAAAGGGATCTGTTGAGGCTGGGTGAGTGGGCGTCAACATGGCAGATGCGGTTCAATGTGGCCAAGTGCAAAGTAATGCACATTGGGGCCAAGAATCCCAGCTACAAATACAAGTTGATGGGGTGTGAACTGGCAGAGACTGACCAAGAGAGAGATCTTGGGGTCGTGGTAGATAACTCACTGAAAATGTCAAGACAGTGTGCGTTTGCAATAAAAAAGGCCAACGCCATGCTGGGAATTATTAGGAAGGGAATTGAAAACAAATCAGCCAGTATCATAATGCCCCTGTATAAATCGATGGTGCAGTCTCATTTGGAGTACTGTGTGCAGTTCTGGTCGCCGCACCTCAAAAAGGATATTATAGCATTGGAGAAAGTCCAGAGAAGGGCAACTAGAATGATTAAAGGGCTGGAGCACTTTCCCTATGAAGAAAGGTTGAAACGCTTGGGACTCTTTAGCTTGGAGAAACGTTGACTGTGGGGTGACATGATAGAGGTTTACAAGATAATGCATGGGATGGAGAAAGTAGAGAAAGAAGTACTTTTCTCCCTTTCTCACAATACAAGAACTCATGGGCATTCGATGAAATTGCTGAGCAGACAGGTTAAAACAGATAAAAGGAAGTACTTCTTCACCCAAAGGGTGATTAACATGTGGAATTCACTGCCACAGGAGGTGGTGGCGGCCACAAGCATAGCCACCTTCAAGAGGGGATTAGATAAAAATATGGAGCACAGGTCCATCAGTGGCTATTAGCCACAGTGTGTGTGTATATATAAAATTTTTTCCCACTGTGTGACACAGAGTGTTGTACTGGATGGGCCGTTGGCCTGATCCAACATGGCTTCTCTTATGTTCTTATGCCTGAAATAAAAATTTGTTGGTATTAAAGGTGCCATGGGACCCAAAGGGGGGGGGGAGACAGCCAATAGAGGGAAAGGTGGTTGGCTTTTTATCTCTCCACAATTGAGAGAGCCTGGCTGAGATTGCAGCAGTTGCCCTGGAGAAGACGTATGTGTGCACACAAAAGCTTATACCTGAAATAAAACCTCATTGGTCTGTTAAAGGTGCAGTGGGAATCAGACTTTGTTGTCTCTCAAGCACACTCTCTCCCCCTTCCTCCCCAGAAGAGTGGGGGAGGAGACCACCAGTGGAAAGAGGGAAAGTTGGCTTGTTATCTCTCTCGCAAAATTCAGAGAGCCAGCCGAACGCAAGCTGTGATGCAGCAGCAGCTTCAGAGAAGGAAGCAGGAGAGAGCCAGTTGCTCATGGGACCGATATGAGCCCCGCAGGGGCCAGTTCCGGCCTGCAGACTGCATGTTTGACACCCCTGAAATAGACACTGGCCTTTGTGAATCTATATTTTTGCCGTTTACATCTTGGTTTATTCAAATTGCCTATTTCCTAAAATATCCAGATATATTTTGTGTTTTGGGATCATGCTTTTGCTACAGATGGGAAATGCTACAATGTTCTTGATTTAACTGTGACAGATGATCCCCCCCCCCCCCGTATTTTGTTTTTCTCCAATTTAGAGTGTTTGTTTGAAAGAAAGCTGTTCCGACCTGTTTGAGTTTTTCCTGCAGTTAATCCATAGCAATATCCTGAAGATTGAGAACAGGTAAATAATTTTTTTCTCTTGTATTGTTTGAATTTTCATAGAATTTGTCAGAGAATAAGGAGGGTTAACTAATTTTTTTCCCTGATGTGCTTTTCACTGTCTCTTTAATTGAATTGTTAGCCAAGCCCAGGTAGTTTTTCTCTGCCATTACAAGTACTATAAAGGTTTTGGTCCACTGCTGTTCCCTCTTTGCATCCCAGTTGAGCCCCAGGAACATTTCTGTCCTGCTTCTTGTAGATGATGCAGTTCTCTCAAGAACAACATCAGGACTTTCCTCTCCGACAGAGGCCTTTGTCTCTTTGTGGAGTAACCCTTCAGTGGCTCACCTCATTCTTCAGTGGTTAGGGACATAGGGTGGCACTGAGAGCAACAGTGTGGATGTGGAGCCCCAAGGGGACACTCTTCTCCCCAATGCTGTTTAACATCTACACACGCCCCTTTGCCCAGCTAACACAGAGTTTCGAGCTAGAGGTCTATCAATATGCCGATGACACTCAGCTATTTCTGTTGATGGGCAGCTGGCCAGAAGCCATTCCTCCCCCCACCCCCCGCCACAAAGTCAAAAACGTTTAATGGCATAAAATAATGAAATAATGAAACAAAAACATAGACAGGGTCCGACATGGGTGAAACTGAGTAAAATAAAATTACACTGGCCAGAAAGGTAGTCAAGACAAAACCACAGAAAAACCAATCAAATGTTCATTGCCCTTGCCCAAAGTTATGATCGCCCCTATGCAATACACCAGCCACAGCGCCATCAGTCTGAGCGATCCACCAGCAAGCAAATGCAGGGCAGCTCCCACTGGAGAGCCAGAAAGGTCAGAAGCAGCAGGATCACAAGTTGCCAGTGAAACCCACAGAACAGCCAGAGGAGCGAAATACTAAATCAGGCTCCGACAAGCATCACCCACACAGTCTGTTCTGAAAAGAAAAATATTCAGTCCAGTGAGCATAAAAGCCCAGCGCTGTCGAGGACCAGCAGGGCCTTCATGCAAGCAATAAGCAAAAAAGGCAAGGAAAACAAGATGTGGGAGAATAGGAAAAGTGTATAAAATGGTGTGGGATAGAAAAGGTGAAACTGGAAGGGGAAGAGCAGATAAGGCAAATAGAGCTAGGTAGAGAAAGGAGGGGAAGCAGAAAGGGCAGAGGCCTCCGGGGGAAGCAGTGGGGGAGGGGGAGCAAAATAATGGGAAGGAGGGAAAGGTAGGGCTGCAAAGAATACTGGAGGAATATGGTGAGTGGGGAAGGAAAGACAAAGAAGAAAAAAAGAAGGCAACAGTGTCTTCTCATGAAGTCCTCATAGGTACCCTAAAGGACAACACCCAACCACCAACAATACAAGGGCACAGATCAGAACAAATCTGAAAGCAGTGGTACAGATTCAAAACCATCCTGGTGAACTTAACCAAGGGTTGAAGCAGAGTCAGCTGAAGCTGAATAAGGTGGAGCTTCTATGGCTGGGGGAGGGGGGAGCTACAATTGGGTTGCCAGCTGCTGCCTTTTGATGATGTCCCTGTATCACTGGCTCAGCATGATCCTGGATGCCACCTTGTCTGTGGAAGCCCATATCGCAAAGGTTGCCAAGCTGTCGTTTGTCCAACTGCGCCAGGTTAGGCAACTGGCCCTCTACCTGTCTCGCTCTGACCTAGCCATGGTAATCCACGCAATGATCACCTGCAGGATAGACTACTGTAATTCACTCTACATGAACCTACACTTGTGCTTGACCTGGAAGTTCCAACTGATCCAGAATGTGGCCACACGGGTCCTAATGAGAACCCCTCAGATGGTGCACATCCATCCTGACCTGCTTGAGCTGCACTGGCTTCCAGTGGAACACCAGATCCTGTTCAAGGTGCTGAATCTGACTTTTTATGGCCCTTAGCAGCCAGGGACACACATATCTTTGGGGCCCCCTCTTTCAATATGCCCCTGGAAGAGCATTGCACTCTGGGAACAAAAACCTCCTGGTGGTCCCCGGTCAAAGAGAGATCCAGCTGCCCTTGACTAGGGCCAGGGCCTTTTCAGGCTTGGCCCCTACCTGGTGGAATTTTCTGCCTGAGAATATCCCTTTCTGCAGGGTCTGCAAGGCAGAGATGTTCCACTAGGCATTTAGTTGAGGACAGCAATGGCATTCTCTTACATCCCCCCTTCTGTTCTAGGGAGCCTTTGGGAGCTGGAACTGGAAATTTTACCCACCATCTTGGATATATCATGGATTTATAGTTCTTGTTTTAAAAGATTTTAGTGTTGTCTTGATTTCTACCATGTGTTGTAGTCTGATTTTGTTTTTGTTTTTGTTTTTGTGGTATGCTGCCCTGAGCCCTATTTCAGGGAAGGCAACTTACAAGTTGAGTTCAATAAATAAATAATTCTTCAGATATCTGAGGAAAGCTCACACTTTGAATAAAAATTCATTGGTCATAAAGGTGCCACTGGACTCTGTTTTATTGCTTCAGACCGTGATCTCCAGGTCGCCATGAGTCAGTTGCAATGTGATGGCACACTGCTGTTATTACTATTCACAGGAATCCATCATGCTTTTGGGGCACGGAATGGGGCAAAGGTAGAAACTTTGCTTCAGCAAGTGCTGCTGCATTCTCACTGGATAGGATCCTCCTTGTACTTTTAATGCATTTGCATTAGGGCAGAAGCCAAGCTCTCATTAGTCCTTCTGTTGCTTCTGAGACTTTGTGATGGTGATCTTTGTGTCCTGCTATTTGCCAGGTACTATGTCCAGTGCTGCGGGATTCCCCAGGGCTCCATTTTGTCTACTTTGCTTTGCAGTCTCTGCTATGGAGACATGGAGAACAAACTACTGCCTGGCGTGCAGGAAGATGGGTATGGCCACAGTCCTTCCTAGCCCTGAAAACTGCCTTTTCTTTGACATGTTGGCACCTTCTTCTCCCCACCCCTGTTGAGGGAGATTCCCCCACCCCTGATGTAATGACTGGAAATTGAAATTGAGCAATAGCACTCTAAATGGAACAGCAGCAGGGTATAATTTCCTTTTAATGTAATTGATTTTATTGGTATCAATATATGTATTTTGTTTTTATGTTGTACATCGCCCAGAGCCTGGTACTGGCTGGGATGGGGCGATTCATTAATGATGATGATGACAGTGATGATGTTGTCATCTTGGAATCCCTTCAAAGAATTCCCATCATGAGCAGTTGATAAAGATGGTCAGTAGTGGTCGCCATCCATTTAATCCAAGGGACCACTCCTCTCCCACATATGGTATTTCTGAAAACTTGGGGAGGTGGCCAAGCTTGAGAGCCAGTCCCAGCCCACTTGTATGAGCCCTTGGAGCAACTAATTCATCTTTGTGTCTTCTGTGCAAGCCAGCCGCACAGGTAAAAAAGGGTTACTAGTTTTCTTTCTATAGCTTTCTATAGAACTAGGTGTGCCTCTCCTCTCCACCCACCCCAAGCTCAGATCTTCTCACCTAAACAGACAAGTGGCCAATGGCATGGAGAGCTCCTTCCCTCAGGTCATCCTTCACTGCTGTGGAGGCAGGACATGTTTTAGCTTTCTTCTTCTCCTTAGAGGAGATTTTCTTTTTGAGGAGAATTCTTTCTTTGAAGGCTTCATTCCAGTTAGTCATTGCCTCACTAGTGAGCATTTGCAGTGGTCCTTTTTAAAAAATGTACCAAGTGCAGTACCTTTCCTGTGCCTGCTAGGTTTGGATGAGCCCCATAATGTTAATGCTTTTGCAGCTTGCAAGCCATTTAGTCCTAAGGCCCATCAAGAGAGGGCCTCCTGGTTAAAGACAGCCCTTTGGGAGAAGGCTCCCACAGTACCTGAAGCCCAGCTGCAATGTCCAGTAGAAGGCAAAAAAGGGGGCCATACACCCTTGATGCTCCCTCAGATACAACTACACACATAGGTTGGCCTTGATGCTGAGAAGCACTTCCAAACCACCTCCAAAGAAGGCAAAGTTGAAGTGAAAACATTTATCCGATCCATCTGGGAGGGCAGATGACAGGCTCTCAGAAATCCAGTGTAAGTCTTCTTGACGATGGGGAGCAGTCACATGGAACGGATAGATGATTAGATGATAAACAAATCATCTTTCCGATCCATGTGACTGCTCCCCATCGTCAAGAAGACTTACACTGAATTTCTGAGAGCTTGAGATCATCTGCCCTCTCACTTCATCACCTCATGCTGACAGAATTGATAGTCCACTAGCCTCAGAGGACAACATGGAAGAGGCAGCCTGAGCAGACATGAATTTGAGAAATGTTCCAAGTGTGGGACTAAAATGACCCATCCTGACAGGCCTTCCTTGAGCCTTCTTTGCTTCTGTGAGGGTCAGCTGCAAATTCTGTCTTCAGTTTATGCCTAACGCAAGGTCTGATAGAGCAGCTCAACTTGAGACAACCCTTTGGGAGAAAGCTCTTTCATGTCCTGAGAGCTCAGGTACAAAGTCTTCCACCAGTAGGTTCTTACCTGCCAAGCACAGTGCTCAGCAGATAAGAGACCATTCTTTTGGAGACTGTTCTTTGTGTAAAATTCCTCAGGTAAAAATTCATGTTCTTCTGTTTTAGTTGTGCTGTTATGACTTTTTGGAGACAGATTTCCTAGGAGTCAGATGTGACCTCACACAATACAGTTTCCCACTACCCCCTGGCACCAGGGTTCTCCGTGGGAAATTACAAAGGAAGAGAGAACTCGGTTTATGAGAGAGAGGATTTGGGCCTCAGTACAGCCCCAACCAAACTGGGTTAATAACACAGCTAAAACAGTTTTAATTCCAGAAGAGTTTTTTCAACAATTGAATAAAGTATTAAGTAGGTTTATATGGCAAAATAAGAGACCAAGAATAAAATTGAAGGTGCTTCAGGACAGTAAATTAAGAGGGGGATTTGCACTACCAGATTGGAAAATATATTACAAGGCCTGTGTTCTATCTTGGGCCAAGGACTGGCTTTTGTTAAAGAATAAGAGGTTGCTGACATTGGAAGGAGCAGATTTAATATTCGTATATTTGGGATCAACCCCCCCAAAAGAACAATATTTTTTTCAGGCACGAAATAAGGAAATCAATTTATAGAATTTGGACAGAAGTAAAATCACAATTCTACAAGTATGCACCGGTATGGTTATCACCGGCGGAAGCATCGATTCATCCGAACCCCCATCAGTGGGAATATAAGCTTAATTATGAGTCTTTATTAGATGACAAAGGTGATTTGCAACTGGAGGAATGTGGTTTAGATTGGTGGACTAAATTACAAATCAGGTCAAGATATAAAGCTGATAAAGAATTAGGTTTTGTTAAAAAATTTAATGAACTCGACAACATAATTTTAAATACTGACCAGAAATTGATTTCTAAAATTTAGAGTTGGTTGTTAGAGGTAAGAATGCAAGATGAAACAATTAAAGAAAGCTGGGTAAAGTGGATGCAAGATTTTAGCTATAATATAGAGTTAATGGATTGGGAGAAAATTTGGAAAGAAAATATTAAATTAACTAAATCGGCCGCACTTAAAGAGAATCTTTATAAGATGGCATATCGTTAGTATTTCACACCTGAGAAATTAGCAAAAATATATCCCCGTGCATCAAATAAATGCTGGAAATGTAATGAGACAAAAGGAACCTTATATCACTGTTGGTGGCAATGTGAAAAAGCTAAGAAATTTTGGGCTCAAATTTATATATGGACCAAAAAATATTAAAAGTAAATATACCGCATGTACCTGAATTGTATTTGCTAAATATATGCAAGAACTCCATCCCTAATACATTAGAAAACTGTTATTAAACATAGTGACTGTGGCGAGACTAATACATGCCAGACATCCCAGTGTGGCGAGACTTCATACTTCTGTTAGTCTAGTGCTTGAAACCATTCTCTTCACTTCCATTCTTCAGATCCTAATTCCTGCATCACAACTTCCCCCTGTAAGATAACAATTTTTCCTGATACAGCTCCTGTCACTGAGTGGTTTCATGACATCTTTTCTGTAATGATGAATTTTTGCATATTATGCTCTGTAAGCTGCAGAAGCAAGAGACAGGAAAAATAGCACTCTGCACTTGTCCTTGGATCACTTTTCATGTAAAACTGGGAATAAGGCCCATTGTGAGAATAAATACAGTGGGCTCTAAAAAGAGGCTCTGGGCAAGGGCTTCTGTGGCACTGCTGGCCGAATCCTGAACCATGTAATGGCCTCCTTCCAAGGAGCCTTCCCTGCTCATGGGGGTCCCCTAAGAGAGCCCCCCTTCCCCAAGAAAACAGCCTACCCACTTGGGCTGATCTCCACAGAAAGTTCTCCCCCCCCCCCAATCAAAGAGAGGCCCCAATTCCCCAAGCGGCCGATTCTCTCCCATGCAATGAACTGTGGAGGAATCCCCCCCCCTCTCTCTTTTCTCTCTCTCTTTTTAATATGAGACCGCTCCCTACTGGGAAGTTCCTCCAGCCCTATGCCAGCACTGCCCCCCTTGCAAGCCAGGGACACACCCGCACACCCACCCGCCTACTTAACCAGAGTTTGCTTCTGGGTCCAGCCGTGTTTGTCTGCAGCCGTGGAAAAGGGCAGGAGTCCAATAGCAACAATTTGTGGCTGCAGGGGAGGAGCTTTTGTGAGTCACTGCAGTTTGCTCAGTTTGTTAATTTCACTATTCTGTCATTGTACCATCTTACATTCTAAATCACTGCCTACCAGATAATTTCACTTCACTGTCATTGGTTCTTAAATCTGTACCATTTTGCATTCTGGGCCACTGCCTACCAGCTACGTATGGCTCTGCTCACTGTGCCGGATTCCTCGTCTGATGAAGTGTGCTTAGAGAGCACACGAAAGCTTCCGATCTTCATCGTGGTCTCTGTGCAGTCCCACACATGGGTCTTGCCGCTGACAACGAATCCATACCTCAGAGTCTCCAATAGCTCGCCTAGAGCATTTTTTGGCGTGCTCTCCTGCTCACCCTGGGGAGCAGGCATAGACTACGCATGCCTGGAGCGAGCAGGAGGCACCCCTCCCACTCAGTTTCTTCCTTTCCGCTGCCCAGACAACACCTACCTTGCTGTGTTCCCTTCTCCTCAGCTTGTCTTTTCTGCTTGTGGTTTTTGTTTTTCCTCTTATCTCCATTTCTGCTTTTTTCGTCCTTATAAACCCCCCCCCCCCCAAAAAAGCCCGTGTTTCTGCGCTTTCCCTTTATTTCTCCCCCCCCCCTTCCTTCCCCTCCCTTGTCCAGAGCGTATGGAAGGGACCTTTAAAAAGTGTCAGAGGTGTGGGGCTAAAATCCCTACTTCTGATGGACACTCTTATTGCCTTTTTTGCTTGGGTGAGGCTCATCGGGTGAATACCTGCCCCCACTGCCCCAACTTCGGAAAACAGGCGCATAAAAACCGAGCAGCAAGACTTCAAAGTTTTTTGCTCGAGAAATCTCTCCAGGCCATGCCCAGCTCTGATTCGCTGCCTCCCTCACATCAAGTGGGAGATTTGGCTGCGTCAGCTGCTGTTCAATCCCTTAAGAAGCATAATTCCGACAAGAGAGCATCTAAGCACTCCAACTCCGGCCATAAGTCTTCGAGGAAGTCTCACCACTCTGATTCATCAGCCTCGGTTCCAAAGAAATCTCGTGACCCGACAAGTTCGACTCCGACGACTTCTCCAACGGCTACCACCTCGACAGCTATGGCTTCGGTTTCCACCCATTCGGTTTTGACTCAACCTCTAGTTCCTCCAAAGCTCTCGGCACCTTCCGACATCATTTCGGACATGCCTCAACTCACTCCTCATACTCCAGCTCCAGTCGAGGTCATTCCAGTTCGGTCTCAATCACCCTCGGTCCACAGTGTGATGCCATTCGACATTCTCAAACCCGACCCTCGTTCAGATCCTCTGGTCCTTTCTCAGGAACATGCCCGGTCCCTACTTCAACCTGGATCCTTCCGGGACATCGGAGTTTCCCCTCTGTACCAGGAATCTTCCACTCAGGTGTCCACTCAACATGTTCGCTCTCACTCACCTGTTCGTCGCTGTGACTTCTGTTTCTGCTCACCAGTCTACCATGACTACTACCAAAGGGGTCGGTATGAATACTCCTCAGTCTCTAGATCGCCATCTCCCTGACACCGTCGAGTTTACCATCGTTACTCCCGCTCTCCTTTGGAGGAAGGTTTTCAACGCTCTTAGTACCATGAACTTGATGTTATTATTACTTTAAATTTCTATCCCGCCCGCTCCGCAAGCGGACTCAGGGCGGCTAACAACATACATTTTTACAATTTAACCAATAAAACTGCGTCCCACAGGGACCTCAAAATTGCACTTTCTTGACTTCGTGATCATGAAGCCTCACCGTCTCGAACCCGAGAATTTGCTTATCCATCATCTCGGTACCGTGAGCCTTCTCGAACCCAAGACGTTGAATATTTCTCTTCTAGAGACCGTGAACCCTCTCGGTACCGTGAGTCTCATGGGCTACCTCAAGTCCTTGACACGCCAGTCTGCTCTACTGTGTCCTCGGCACCGGCCACGACTTTGAGCACTCTGCCACCACGACAAAAATCTCTTCCTCCTGAGGACCCGGAGTCTGCATCGGCACCAACTAAACCTGTTGCTCCTCTACAGGAGCCAGACGACTCTGAATCCGACCAGGACAGCTCTGGTTCTTCTGATTCTGAAAACCCTCTTGTCTCCCCCGCTTCGGACTCTACTCACCCAAACCCGTCTTTCCCCATCAGATGGTTCAAAAGCCTATCTGAATCTTATCACCACTATGGTTGAGGCTTTGAATGTGACTCTACCATCGGATTCACCGAAGATTTGAGATGTGGTGCACGATCTAGTTCAAGCAGATTTTCCTTCGGGTTCACTCCTACCTATGCTTCCAGTGCATTTGGAAGGACTTTGTGAGGGTTGGGACAAGGCTGCTTCTGTTCCACCTACCTCCAGGCGTTTTGATTCCCTGTATAGAGTCCATGCTCCAGAATCAAAATTCTTAGCCTCACATCCAGCTCCTAATTCCATCATCGTCCATTCCGCATCTAAGGCCAAACCTTCTAGACACCCTACACCTCCTGATCGTGAGGACTGGAAGTCGGACACCCTAGCTCGCAAAATCTATAATCTTGCTTCTAATTCTAAGGTGAACAATTACCTGGCTTATTTCTCCGCCTACTCCTTCAATCTTGCCAGCCAGTTTACGTCACTTATCCCTTCTCTCCCCGAGACTTCCCAAAAGATCGCTTCCAACTTAGTCTCTGAGCTCTCAACAGTTTCAAAGCAGCAAATAAACACCATCAGGCATGCTGTTTTCTGTTCATCCAGGGTTTTTGCATCTTCAGTAGCACTGCGTCGACATGCTTGGCTCAGATCCACAAATCTGCAACCAGATATAAAGCAGGAAATTGAGGATCTTCCCTTTGATGGCCTTGGCCTGTTTCACGCCTCCACCAATGAGGTTCTCACATCTGTGGATGACGGCCACAAGAGGGCGAAACGACTTGGAGTCTCTTAACCAGCAGATCCGGCTTTCTTACCCAAAGTTGTGTCATAGTTTCATCTTTCAACTTCTACTTCGTTGCCCACGTTTTTCCCTGATCCTAAGGACTCTGGACAAAGAGCTCTACACACCCTCGCTGTTAAAAGAGCTTTGTCTTTTTACCTCTCTCGTACACAACCTTTCCGTAAGAACCCTAACTTGTTTGTGGCCTACAATCCTCATAGAGGATGCAAAATTTTTACCCAGAGACTCTCTAAGTGAGTATCTATTGCAATCCGGTTGTGAACATAAGAACATAAGAGAAGCCATGTTAGATCAGGCCAATGGCCCATCCAGTCAAACATTCTGTGTCACACAGCGGCCAAATATATATATATATATATATATATATATATATACACACACACACACACACACACACACACACACACTGTGGCTAATAGCCACTGATGGACCTCTGCTCCATATTTTTATCTAACCCCTTCTTGAAGGTGGCTATGCTTGTGGACGCCACCACCTCCTGTGGCAGTGAATTCCACATGTTAATCACCCTTTGGGTGAAGAAGTACTTCCTTTTATCCGTTTTAACCTGTCTGCTCAGCAATTTCATCGAATGCCCACGAGTTCTTGTATTGTGAGAAAGGGAGAAAAGTACTTCTTTACTTTCTCCATCCCATGCATTATCTTGTAAACTTCTATCATGTCACCCCTCAGTCGACGTTTCTCCAAGCTAAAGAGCCCTAAGCGTTTCAACCTTTCTTCATAGGGAAGGTGTTCCAGCCCTTTAATCATTTTAGTTGCCCTTTTCTGAACTTTCTCCAATGCTATAATATCCTTTTTGAGGTGCGGCGACCAGAACTGTACACAGTACTCCAAATGAGACCGCACCATCGATTTATACAGGGGCATTATGATACTGGCTGATTTGTTTTCAATTCCCTTCCTAATAATTCCCAGCATGGCGTTGGCCTTTTTTATTGCAAACGCACACTGTCTTGACATTTTCAGTGAATTATCTACCATGACCCCAAGATCTCTCTCTTGGTCTGTCTCTGCCAGTTCACACCCCATCAACTTGTATTTGTAGCTGGGATTCTTGGCCCCAATGTGCATTACTTTGCACTTGGCCACATTGAACCGCATCTGCCACGTTGACGCCCACTCACCCAGCCTCAACAGATCCCTTTGGAGTTCCTCACAATCCTCTCTGGTTCTCACCACCCTGAACAATTTAGTGTCATCCGCAAATTTGGCCACTTCACTGCTCACTCCCAACTCTAAATCATTTATGAACAAGTTAAAGAGGATGGGACCCAGTACCGAGCCCTGCGGCACCCCACTGCTTACCGTCCTCCACTGCGAAGACTGCCCATTTATACTCACTCTCTGCTTCCTATTACTCAGCCAGTTTTTGATCCACAAGAGGACCTGTCCTTTTACTCCATGACTCTCAAGCTTTCTAAGGAGCCTTTGATGAGGAACTTTATCAAAAGCTTTCTGGAAGTCAAGGTAAACAACATCTATCGGGTCTCCTTTGTCCACATGTTTGTTCACCCCCTCAAAGAAATGTAACAGGTTAGTGAGGCAAGATCTTCCCTTGCAGAACCCATGCTGAGTCTGTTGGAGCAAGAATCTACATAAACCCAGTCCGACAGCTACAGTATGACAGCTGGTGATCTAGCTGCCAGGCTAGGTCACAGTGACCTGATCAGCAGACCGGCTTGAGCCGGCAGAAGCCAAGTGATGCAATCTGCTGAGTCAGCACGGCCAGGATTGGCTGCTTGGACTATATATGATCTGTGTGTGCATCACACAGGTCTCTCCCTGTGAGATGGTGGTTAGGCGAAGCACTTTGTCCGTGGAGGTGATATTGTATAGACTGCACAAGAGAGCACTTGTCGTGTATATATGTTAATACACCTTTTGGCACTAGTTGCACGTGTCGGCCTGATTTTCTTTCCTGAAGCCCTGTGTCGGGCAAGTCATCTCCCTCACTCTGCTACTCCCGCTCCGACAGGGTTATGGGCCCAGGGCGGTTCCGCTGCGCGGAGGAGAGAGTTGAGAGTTGAGCTGACTGTGAGTTTGGAAAGAGCCGGAGGCGAGGAACGCCGGTGAAGGACACAGAAGCACCACCGTTCTCTGTTTGAGAGCCAGAGGGACGTCGGCAGCCAGCTGTGAGGAGGAGTCGGCACGATGGCTCAGCAACAGCTTGGAGTAGCCGTTGAGAAGCTCACCTCAGCCAACTACGCGGTGTGGAGCCTGAGAATGCAACACTACCTCAAGCGTGAAGGGCAATGGCTGTTCGTGAGTAACCCCCCTGCTGACTTATCTCCTGCCGAGACTGTGTTATCGGATAAGGCACTGGCCAACATAGTGCTATCTATAGGAGATGACCAGCTGGTTTATGTGCGAGGGAAGGACACTCCCAAGGCTGCCTGGGACGCGTTGAGTGCGGTGCATGTTAGCACCACTGCTTGGTCCCTCATGGCCTTGACAAGGAGGATGTTCCGCACCGTTATGCCGGCTGGAGGGTGTGTGAAAGAGCACATCAAACGGCTAACGGACTGTTTCGTTGAGCTGGAGGCAAGAGGCAAGACTGTAGCTCCAGACGACAGAGTGTACATTTTGCTGTCGTCGTTGCCACCTGAGTACACTCCCCTGATAACTTCTCTGGAGACGGTGGACGTAGCGACCCTGACCATGGAATACGTCTGTGCCCACCTGCTTGACTTCCAAGAGAGAATTGCGGCCGTGAGCTGTCCGGGGGTGTCGGCCGGGCAGCGTGCTGTTATCGGTGTGTCCGGGAAGACAGCCAAGAATGAGCCAGCTTTTGCTGCTGGCAGGCGTCCGAAGGTGGAGGAAGTGGAGCCGACTGCGTTTGCAGTCCGTCGCTGCTATGGATGCGGGTCGTCGCAGCACCTGCTCCGAGCTTGCCCTGAGAGGGAGAAGAGGCGGGGGCGTGTGCGGCGAGAGCGGAGGACCGCCAGCCCGTGTGAGGAAGCAACCCGGCTGGTCACGTCTGCAGTAGAGAGCACAGGGTCTGCTTGGATTTTAGACTCCGGGGCTGCGAGCCATCTCTGCTGCGAGAAGGAGTTGTTGAAAAACATTGACAGTCCTGAGCATAAGTATGTGAGATTGGCTGATGGGACCACTGCCAATTCTGTTTGCTCAGGCAATGTGGAAGTTCCTGCACTGAAATGTATGTTGCAAAATGTGTTGTATGTACCCTCACTGCAGTCTAACCTGTTGAGTGTTAGCACACTGTTTGACCAGGGATACCAGGTGAGATTTGAGAAAACCTGCTGCAAAATCCTGGGAGGTGGGGGAAAGTTGCTTGTGACAGGAAAGAGGGAAGGTAAACTGTATGTGGTCCAGAGTGATTGTGCCCAGGTGGCTCAAGTGTCGAATGAGCCTGTGCACAATAATTGTATACATTTGCTCCATAGGAGACTTGGGCACTGCGGATTTAGGGCGTTAAAGAAAACCCTGGAGCTTGTGCCTAGTTTGAAAGTAAATCCTTGCAAATGTTACTTGGATTGCCAGGTCTGCAAGAAGACCAAAAGCAAGGCGTGTGCTGTTGCTAAAGAAAGCTCAAGGGAAAGCACACGAGCCCTGGAACTAGTCCATTTAGACGTTATTGGCCCATTGCCAAAGAGTCTGTCGGGGAGGAGATACTGCTTGGTGGCCACCGACGACCACACGAGGTACGCGTGGGTTTTCACCATGGTGCATAAGTCTGAGGTGTATAAGACATTCACCAAGTGGGTCAAAGCAGTGGAGAGACAATTAGGGGTTAATCTCCTAGCTGTACAAACCGACAGAGGGGGGGAATTCTTATCTAACCAGATGAAACGTTGGCTGGAGAACAAGGGCATCGCCCACCGTCTGACGAACCCGGCAACGCCCCGAGAAAATGGGCATGGGGCTGTATTGCAGAATGTGATGTATTGCATGTTAGAGGATGCACAACTGCCAATGACCTATTGGGCAGAAACCATACATGCAGCTGTTTTTTTGCAAAATAGGGTTTGGTGTAATACTGTGAAAAATGTGCCTTACAGGTTACTGTTGAACAAGACCCCAGATTTGAGTTCTTTAAAAGTCTTTGGGTCACGGGCTCGGGTTGGCATCCACTCCACGAGTAGCGGGGAGGGGGATGTCCGGGCAGAGAGCCTAATTTTTCTGGGCTACAAGCCAAGGGCCAGGTGTTATCGTTTCTGCAATAGCAAAAGCAAGATAACACTTAGTAAGAGTGCCCAGTTCAATGAAGAAAGCAGCTGGCCAAGGTTGCACTCCTTGCAGAAACAATTTGTCCTGCTGCCAAGTAGCGATAACGATGTTGGAGCGCAGCCCAGAACTCCAGCCCAGGAGGTGGCACCCAGTGGGGCTGGAGAAGGTGAGCCGAATGCTGGCACAGAGCCTGACGAGCAGAGTCAGGAGGCAGAGCCTCAAATGCAGGAACTGGAGGTAAAGTGTGAGAGTCAGGAGGTTCAACACCCAATTACAGGGGCAGAGCAACCAGCCCAGGAGGTGGGAACAGAGCAACCCGAAGAAGACAAAGCTGGTCCAAGCACAGGGCCACGGGTGTCTGCCAGGTCCACCAAAGGCCAACGTCCCGCTAGGTACAAGTGTCCCTATGTCACTCTGACTGTCAATCCAGACCCACCCGGATTTGAGGAAATGTTAAAAGAAAAGGCTAAGAAATGGAAAGCCTGGGTGGCAGAGTGCGAGGCAAGGGAGAAGGAGGCTGAAGCCAAGCGTCTGAAAGAGCTGGCTGAACAGGAACACGATGATGTGTTTTACAATCATGATGAGTTCCTGAACGAATTCCGGAAAGGGTTCCGAGCTACGTAAATATGAACTGTAATGTTGCTGGTGGACATGTATGTAAACTGTGTAAAGTGTTTTGGTGCACTGGGTTTAAATAGATTAGGAGGTGTGTTGGAGCAAGAATCTACATAAACCCAGTCCGACAGCTACAGTATGACAGCTGGTGATCTAGCTGCCAGGCTAGGTCACAGTGACCTGATCAGCAGACCGGCTTGAGCCGGCAGAAGCCAAGTGATGCAATCTGCTGAGTCAGCACGGCCAGGATTGGCTGCTTGGACTATATATGATCTGTGTGTGCATCACACAGGTCTCTCCCTGTGAGATGGTGGTTAGGCGAAGCACTTTGTCCGTGGAGGTGATATTGTATAGACTGCACAAGAGAGCACTTGTCGTGTATATATGTTAATACACCTTTTGGCACTAGTTGCACGTGTCGGCCTGATTTTCTTTCCTGAAGCCCTGTGTCGGGCAAGTCATCTCCCTCACTCTGCTACTCCCGCTTCCTCAATAACCCGTGTTCATCAATGTGCCTACTCATTCTGTCCTTGATAATGGTTTCTACCAACTTTCCCGGTATTGAAGTCAGACTGACTGGCCTGTAATTTCCCGGATCTCCTCCGGAACCCTTTTTAAAGATGGGGGTGACATTTGCTACCTTCCAGTCCTCAGGAACGGAGGCAGATTTCAATGAAAGATTACAGATTTTTGTTAGAAGATCCACAAGTTCAACTTTGAGTTCTTTCAGAACTCTCGGATGTATGCCATCCGGACCCGGTGACTTATTAGTTTTTAATTTGTCTATTAGTTGTAGGACCTCCTCTTTTGTCACCTCAATCTGACTCAGGTCTTTCAACACCCCTTCCAATATTAGTGGTTCTGGGGCGGGCAAACACTTCTCATCTTCCACGGTGAAGACGGAGGCAAAAAATGTATTCAGCTTCTCAGCCATTTCCCCATCCTCCTTCAGTAATCCTTTTACCCCATGGTCATCCAAGGGCCCCACTGCTTCCCTGGCTGGTTTCCTACTTCTAATATATTTGAAGAAATTTTTATTGTTGGTCTTTATGTTTTTTGCAATATGCTCCTCATAGTCCCTTTTTGCCTGCCTGATCACAGTCTTGCATTTGATTTGCCACTGCCTGTGTTCCTTTTTATTAATCTCACTTGGACTGGTTTTCCACCGCTTAAAGGAGTCCTTCTTACCTTTTACAGCTTCCATTACTTTGTTTGTTAACCATGCTGGCCTCTTCTTATACCTGTTTGTGCCTTTCCTAACTTGTGGTATGTATTTTATCTGAGCTTCTAGGATTATAGTTTTAAATAGTCTCCAAGCTTCCCCAAGGGTTTTGACCGTATTTACCTTTCCTTTCAGTTTCCTCCTCACATGCCTCCTCATCTCAGAGAATTTACCCCTTTTAAAGTTAAATGTGGTTGTGGCGGTCTTTTTGGGCAACTCCCTATTTATACAAATGGTGAAATCAATAACATTATGGTCACTGTTCCCAAGCGGCGCAATCACTTTTACGTCTCTCACCAAGTCTTGGGCATTACTTAGGACCAGATCCAGGATCGCCCCACCCCTGGTAGGTTCTGAGACCATCTGCTCCATAGCACAGTCATTGAGAGCATCAAGAAACTCAATCTCTTTCTCTCGACCAGAACACATATTGACCCAATCAATCTGCGGGTAGTTAAAATCACCTATTACGACACAGTTTTTATGTTTAGCCGCTATCTTTAATCCCTCCATCATATTATAATCGTCCTCTCTCTTTTGATTTGGTGGGCGATAACAAACTCCCATAGTTAAATTTCCTTTTGGGCCCTCTATTTCAACCCAAAGCATTTCTAAAAGGGAATCTAATTCTCTGACCTCAGTCTTACTGGACCGTATATCCTCTCTGACATACAGAGCCACCCCACCTCCAACCCTTCCCTCCCTATCCTTCCGATATAACTTATATCCAGGAATCACCGTGTCCCACTGATTCTCCTCATTTCACCAAGTTTCTGAAATTCCCACAATGTCTATGTTTTCTCCCAACACTAAACATTCCAATTCACCAATTTTACTTCGGACACTTCTAGCATTTGCATACAAACATTTATAATTTCCCAAGCAAGCTAGGCCCGCCACCTCTCTCCTGCCGCCTCGAGACTCTAGCAGACAGTCCATACTGTTTGTCACCATCACAGTGGACAACTCTGATCCGTTACTCGGTAGAAAAATAGAAGCCAACCCTTCATCTCTTTGAGACGAGTCCTCCCGAACCAGAGACATTCCATCTCCTGTCGGCTTTCCCCCAAGATTTAGTTTAAAAACTGCTCTGCCACCTTTTTGATTTTAAGCGCCAGCAGCCTGGTTCCATCCGGAGACAAGTGGAGACCGTCTCTTTTGTACAGCTCCGGCTTGTTCCAGAAAGCATCCCAGTGCCTAACAAACTTAAACCCTTCCTCCTTACACCATCGTCTCATCCACACATTGAGACTTCTAATTTGCGCCTGTCTTTCCTGCCCTGCACGTGGAACAGGTAGCACTTCCGAGAAGGCCACCTTGGAGGTCCTGGCCTTAAGTCTCCCACCTAGCAGCCTAAATTTCTCCTCCAGGACCTCACGACTACATTTCCCCACATCGTTGGTGCCAACATGCACCAGGACCACAGGCTCCTCCCCAGCACTGTCTATCAGCCTATCTACTACACGCGTAATGTCCGCTACCTTCGCACCAGGCAGGCAAGTCACCATACGGTCAATACGTGGTTTTGCCACCCAGCTGTCTACTTGCCTAAGGATCGAATCACCAACTACCAAGACCCCCCCTCTCCCCCTGCCCAGGGATGGTTCCTTGGCGCGAAAGGATACCTGCTCACCAACCGAAGAAGAGGTCCCTTCTGAGGGCGCATTCCCCTTATCCTCAGCAAGGTGCCCTGTTCCCTCTCGACCCTCACGCTCTCTGGCAGCAACGGGGCTGCCACATTCAGAGTGGGGCTCATCTAATACGCCCCGGAGAGTCTTTCCCAATTGCCTAACTGACCGTCTCTGGTTCTCCAGGGCAGTCACCTCGGCCTCAAGGGTACGAACTCGTTCCCTGAGGACCACGAGCTCCTTGCATCGAGCACACACCCAAGATTTCTGTCCTGTGGGCAGATAGTCATACATGTGACACTCAGTGCAAAACACTGGAAAGCCCCCATACCCCTGCTGGCATTCTACCTTCATGATATATATATTAAATATACAGTCCTCTTTAAATGCTGTTGTTTACGTGGCTCCCCTTCTGGAAGGTCAACTTACCTTATTGGGAGAACAAGGAAGTCAGGGATCTGGGTTCCTGGTCCTTAGGAAGCCCCCAGGCAAGGAGCCACAGGCCAAGAGCCCTTTAGCTCTCGCCCTTCGGCTCGCGCCTTTGGCAAGGCGCAGCTTAAAATGCAAAGAGGGTGGAGCAGACCACTCCTAAGCAATCATCAACAATTACTCTCAATCAATCAATCAATCACTTTCACCTTTAGCCCACTCACCCAAACGTACAGCAGTTCCCCAGCTATCACAACTCAGCCTTTTCAGCAGTCACCCAAGCCTCAGAATGAAGTCTTTCAAAACGCAGAAATTCTTAGCAACTTCTCCAGCTGTCTCAGCTTATCAGAGCTGCTCTGCTCTGTTCTGCTCCTCTCAGGCCTCTCTGAGATGTGCTCAGCCTTTGGCAAGGCGCAGCTAAAAATGCAAAGAGGGTGGAGCAGACCACTCCTAAGCAATCATCAACAATTACTCTCAATCAATCAATCAATCACTTTCACCTTTAGCCCACTCACCCAAACATACAGCAGTTCCCCAGCTATCACAACTCAGCCTTTTCAGCAGTCACCCAAGCCTCAGAATGAAGTCTTTCAAAACGCAGAAATTCTTAGCAACTTCTCCAGCTGTCTCAGCTTATCAGAGCTGCTCTGCTCTGTTCTGCTCCTCTCAGGCCTCTCTGAGATGTGCTATGAAGTTGCTAAGCAACCTTTACTTGAGGGTCTCAAGGCTCACTCGACTAGAGCAGTCTCGACCTCTAGTCTCGACTAGAGACTAGAGCAGTCTCGACCTCCACGGCCTTCCTGGAGGGTATCTACTTAGAGGACGTTTGCTCTGCTGCATCATGGTCCTCTCCAGCCACATTCATCTCCCACTATGCTTTGGACGTTCATGCTAAACGAGACGCCTCTTTCAGCCAAGCGGTTCTCAGGGCCATCTTCCACTGAAATCACCCCAGGTGAGTGCATGCATAAATTGTAAGTATAAAAAAATATATTTTTCTTGCCAGCACCCACCTTCCTTTTCTGACTTTCGCCTGTGCAGTCACACGCCCACCCAGCCTTCCCCTCTGCTGGCTTTTTCTGCTCTGGGTTTTTCTTACATAGACTGTCAGTAGCGGCTGGAAGAAACTGAGTGGGAGGGGTGCCTCCTGCTCACTCCAGGCATGCGCAGTCGATGCCTACTCCCCAGGGCGAATGGGAGAGCACACCAAAAATGCTCTAGGCGAGCTATTGGAGACTCCGAGGTATGGATTCGTTGCCAGCAGCAAGACCCATGTGTGTGACGCACAGATGACCACTCGAAGATCATCAGTTACAGGTAAGCAACCTGTTTTTCTGAATAAAACTACGTTGGTCTTGAAGGTGCAGATGAGTCCTATTTTGTTCTACTACTTCTGACCAACACGGCTGCCCACTTGGACCTTTCTTCAGTCTTTGCTCGCTTCTTCAGCTAAGGAGACGTGATCAGTGGCTCACGAAAGCTCCTCCCCTGCAGCCACAAATGTCAAGCTTCTTTTAAAGGGGAGCAAAGTGTTTCTTTCCTAAGAGAGCCGGGGCCATGTGAACAAATGAATCCGGTCTTTTGGTTCGTCAAGGTTAGTATTGTTTGCTCAGAGTGGCCGTTGGTCTCGAGGGACTCAGGCAGAGGTCTACGTGGTCCCTTAAATGGAGATGTTGGGGATTAAACCTGGAACCTTCAGCTGCTTGACCCTTCGCAATCCCCACAGCAGAATTCATGCCCAGTCCTGTCAACCTGCTCTACCTCAGAGGGTTGTCGTGAAGGCAGACTGGCAGGAGAACCCAGCAGATCAGCCTTAGAAGGGTCGGTTGAAAATGTGGTCAGCAGATCCCACCCCCCACCCCTTCTGAATCTGTTATTTGGCTGTTTGTGGCTGTTTCATTTTACCTAACTGGGAGCCTGACCATCCACTGAAGAATTACATTTTTTGTGTTTGTGATGGCTGGGATCTTGTAAGCAACTTTGAGTGGGCTCCCTCCTGGCTAACCATTGTCAGCATTTGGGGGTGGGGGTGGGGTTGTTGTTTATTTGTTTTTGGCTCTGGTTGAAACAGGCTTGATCTTATTCCTTTTGTTTCTTTGTTTTGCAAATGGTTATTTGGCAGAGTCTGGGCTTTATATCAGCCTTTCATTTGCTCTTTTTATCTGTTTGGAAGCAACAACGACATGTGCACCAACATCTCCCCCCCCGCCATTTACCTTCTGCAAAACCTGCAGCGGGCAGTGGGGGCAGCAGTGCCAGTGCTGGGCCTGCCTGGGGTGACTAGTGCTGCCGCTGTGACTGAGGCAAGTGGGATCCCTGAGGGGAGAAAGTGGGACCCCCAACAGCTCTCTCTCCAGCCCTGTGTGTGGGTGTGAAAAGTGAGTCATCGGAAGCATGGCTTGGCTTTTACATGGAGAGAGACGAGACCCTGTCTTGTTACCAGTGGGCAGCAGGGAAACACAAGCTTGATTCTTTCTGAAAAAATGAAATGCTCTGTTATTAAAATTGCCCAGGGCTTTTTTGGTGGCGGGAAGTCCTTTGCATATTAGGCCACACACCCCTGATGTAGCCAATCCTCGTGGAGCTTACAGTAGGCCCTGTACGAAGAGCCCTGAAAGCTCTGGGAGGATTAGCCACATAAGAGGGTGTGCCTTAATAGGCACAGGAGTTCCTGCTAAAGAAAAAGCCCTGGAATTGCCACCCCTCTGCTGGGGATAGAGGATCTCCTGGGCCCTGCTGCCCCCTCCCGGCCACCTGGCCAGCAAGGGTACTTCCTGGCAGCAGGGGAGGCCTCAACCATTGTCTCAGCATTGTCACTGGCTCCATGGCAATGTCACTTTCAGCATGCACTGGAAGATATGTCATCATAACCGGGGCAATCTGATATTTTGGCAAAAACTCTACAGTAAAAATAGCTTCTACCATGGAGTTTTTGCCCAAATACCAGAGAATCCCCTATCTGTTATTCACACACTGTTTTGCTAAATTTTTGGACAGTTCAATTTATCACATAATCCTAAAACAAAATGGAATGCGGCAGGCCCATTGATCCAAATTGTCTAAGTAATCAAAAACATATAACTGCTAATTTTAAAAAGTGTGAATTTGATTTAAAGTGAGCTCATGACAATTTAAGCCAAATTCTATTTTGATAATCAAGATTCTGACAATGGGTTGGATTCTGCAAATGCATTCCACTATTGGGGACACTTTTCCTCTGGTGGAAGGAGCTTTCTGCTAATGCAGGACTCTTTCAAGCATTAGGGGAAGGTGTCAGAGACTGAAGAGGAGGGAGAGGGGAGGCCGGAAGGAATCGTTAAAGGAGAAGGGGGTTTCTGGTACTATGAGGGGAAACTATATGTGCCCAAAACCCTCCAGTCGGAAGTACTGCAGCACTGCCACTGTAGCAAATTGGCGGGTCACTTTGGCTATGTAAAGACATTACACCTAGTAAATCGGTGTAAAGCCTAGTAAAGCCACCAGACCATGGTCAGTGGTCTCAGTGGACTTCATAGTGGAGCTCCCGGCTTCACAAGGGAAAACGGTGATTTTGGTGGTGGTGGACACTTTTTCAAAACAGGCGCATTTCATTCCTTGCAAACAGCTCCCCACTGCCAAGAGGCTGGCTTATTTGTTTTTCCAGCACGTTGTTAGACTACACTCATTCCCAGACAAGGTCATTAGCGACCGCGGGCCGCAGTTCGTTGCCAACTTCTGGCGGGAATTTTGCAAAATGGCAGGCGTAGAACAGGGACTAAGTTCCGCCTACCACCCCCAGACAGACGGACAGACAGAACGTGTAAAGTCTTCTCGAACAGTACTTAAGGTGCTATGTAAACTACCAACAGTCTAACTGGGTGGAGCTGCTCCCGTTTGCAGAATACAGGTACAATAGCAGCTTGCACAGCTCCACCAAAGCCTCACCCTTTCAAATAGTGAATGGCTACGAAGGAAAGCCTTTCCCCTTACTACCTAGTTCCGAGGGAACAGCGCCACCTATCTCCTGCCAGCAATGGTGGGAAGGCATAAGAAAAGGAAAATTTGGAAATGGCCAAGAAAGACTACAAAACTTATTTTGATTAAAAAAACACTCCCCGGAGTGGGACTTCAAAGTGGGGGAGAGCGTGTTCCTGTCCACTAAAAACCTACCTTTGCCACAAACGTATAGAAAATTGGCGTACAAGTTCCTGGGACCGTTCAAAATAAAACGGGTGATAAATAAAGTAACTGTAGAGTTGGAACTTCCTAAAATGTTTAGTAAAATTCACCCTGTTTTCCATTGCAGTCTGCTTCGGAAAGACCCTGGAATTACGTCATGGCACCCCCGCCCTCCAGAGCCCACATCTATTCAAGTGAAGGGTCAGAGTCACCATGAGGTGCAGGAGGTGCTGGACTCTAAAGTAAAAAGGGGGATACTGTACTATCTAGTCCGCTGGAAATACTTCCCCCCAGGCTGCGACGAATGGGTCAAGTCATCAGACCTGCGGGCCCCCTTCTCAAGAAGTTTTACCTACTGCACCCAGACAAACCCCTAGCAAGAGCTTAGGGGGGGCAGTATGTCAGACACTGAAAAGTTACCATGATATAATATGATGCTTGGTTTAAACTGTGATGAACTGCTTAGCTTAACTGACTCCATTTTCTAACCCATGTTATTAACCTCAAGGAGAAACCTTGCATATCAAAGTAGAAGCATAGTTGCTACTAACCCTGGTGTGAATTCCTGTCCCTGATATTAACAAAGGCAAAATCCCTTTGAAGATAAGGTGCCTCTGGGAATGCCGGCTTGGCCATCCCTGTGAGAATGGGAACCACAAAGAGATAAGAGAAAGCAACCGTGTGGAATGTATCACTTCATAGTGGGAACGTAGATTTGCTTAGAAGCCTTTGATGTACAAGTGTTTAAAGTATCTATGCACCTAGGGAAAAGTATCAGTTCCAATCTTGCTGCGCTCAGAAACTATGAACTATCAAATGAAGCCTTAACATTGTAACAAATGGAGTCTGGTTAATTTTTGAAGTTCCGTTGTCTGACAGAAGGCTCTTTCTAGCAAATATAAGCACCTTCACTAGCAGAACAGCCCTACGGGATCCAACCCAGTTGGAGTACTTTCACATGCATAGAATGGATGTACTGCTTCATACTTTCATTTTAGCAAGAGAGAAAAATGGAAAGGTAGAAATTTTATGAACTTTGTACTAATGAAAAAATAAAAGTGTTCTCAAAGAAAGTTTATAAATTTTTGCATTCCAGAGTGCTGATGCGTCTAACGGATGACTTTTTGCTTGTGACACCACATTTAGAAGCAGCCAAAACTTTTTTGAGGTACGTCCTGTGGATTAAATGGATGACTGATTCAAGGATGGGTTTATATCAGATTTTAGTGCTTTATTTTTTGTGGAGATTTTTTTTTATTTCTAAAGATTAATTGTGTGACACAGAGTGTTGGACTGGATGGCCAATTGGTCTGATCCAACATGGCTTCTCTTATGTTCTTATGTGGCACAGAGTGTTGGACTGGATAGGCGATTGGTCTGATCCAACATGGCTTATGTTCTTATGTGACACAGAGTGCTGGACTGGTTGGGCCATTGGCCTGATCCAACAGGGCTTCTCTTATGTTCTTATGTGACACAGAGCGTTGGACTGGATGGGCCATTGGCCTGATCCAACAGGGCTTCTCTTATGTTCTTATGTGACACAGAGTGTTGGACTGGATGGGCCATTGGCCTGATCCAACATGACTTCTCTTATGTTCTTATGTGACACAGAGTGTTGGACTGGATGGGCCATTGGCCTGATCCAACATGGCTTCTCTTATGTTCTTATGTGTCACAGAGTGTTGGACTGGAGGGGCCATTGGCCTGATCCAACATGGCTTCTCTTATGTTCTTATGTGACACAGAGTGTTGGACTGGATGGGCCATTGGCCTGATCCAACATGGCTTCTCTTATGTTCTTATGTGACACAGAGTGTTGGACTGGATGGGCCATTGGCCTGATCCAACATGGCTTCTCTTATGTTCTTATGTGTCACAGAGTGTTGGACTGGATGGGCCATTGGCCTGATCCAACATGGCTTCTCTTATGTTCTTATGTGTCACAGAGTGTTGGACTGGATGGGCCATTGGCCTGATCCAGCAGGGCTTCTCTTATGTTCTTATGTGACACAGAGTGTTGGACTGGATGGGCCATTGGCCTGATCCAACATGGCTTCTCTTATGTTCTTATGTGACACAGAGTGTTGGACTGGATGGGCCATTGGCCTGATCCAACAGGGCTTCTCTTATGTTCTTATGTGTCACAGAGTGTTGGACTGGATGGGCCATTGGCCTGATCCAACAGGGCTTCTCTTATGTTCTTATGTGTCACAGAGTGTTGGACTGGAGGGGCCATTGGCCTGATCCAACATGGCTTCTCTTATGTTCTTATGTGACACAGAGTGTTGGACTGGAGGGGCCATTGGCCTGATCCAACATGGCTTCTCTTATGTTCTTATGTGACACAGAGTGTTGGACTGGATGGGCCATTGGCCTGATCCAACATGGCTTCTCTTATGTTCTTATGTGTCACAGAGTGTTGGACTGGATGGGCCATTGGCCTGATCCAGCAGGGCTTCTCTTATGTTCTTATGTGACACAGAGTGTTGGACTGGATGGGCCATTGGCCTGATCCAACATGGCTTCTCTTATGTTCTTATGTGACACAGAGTGTTGGACTGGATGGGCCATTGGCCTGATCCAACAGGGCTTCTCTTATGTTCTTATGTGTCACAGAGTGTTGGACTGGATGGGCCATTGGCCTGATCCAACAGGGCTTCTCTTATGTTCTTATGTGTCACAGAGTGTTGGACTGGAGGGGCCATTGGCCTGATCCAGCATGGCTTCTCTTATGTTCTTATGTGGCACAGAGTGTTGGACTGGATGGGCCATTGGCCTGATCCAACATGGCTTCTCTTATGTTCTTATGTGACACAGAGTGTTGGACTGGATGGGCCATTGGCCTGATCCAACATGGCTTCTCTTATGTTCTTATGTGTCACAGAGTGTTGGACTGGATGGGCCATTGGCCTGATCCAACAGGGCTTCTCTTATGTTCTTATGTGTCACAGAGTTTTGGACTGGATGGGCCATTGGCCTGATCCAACATGGCTTCTCTTCTGTTCTTATGTTAAGAACATTTCAGTTCCCCTAAAACAAGGTTGTGTTGAATCTGCATGGTGCTAGTATCTCGCAGGGGAGTGAGAACAGAAGTTGGAGTGCCAGATGTAAACCGATCTCTACCTTTGATGGCCCTGCAGAACGGTAATAATTCCTGCAGGGCTTGGATGGAAATTGGCAGAGAGTTCCACCAGATTGGGGCCAGGGTGGAGAATGCCCTGGCCCAAGTTGAGAACAGCCAGATTTCTCTTGGGCCTGGGACCACCAGCAGATGTTGATCACTAGAGCACAAGACCCTCTTGGGGGGTACACCAGGAGAGACAGTCCCAAAGGTATGTGGGTCTCTGGCCATTAAGAGCATTAAAGTTAATACCAGCACCTTTCATCTGATCTGGTACTCCACTGGAAGCCAGTGCAGCTCCCGCAAGACAGGAGCAATGTGAACTGTGCACAGAGTCCCTGTAACCACCCAGGCCGCAGAATTCTGCACCAGTTGGAGCTTCCGAGCAGTCTCAAGGGCAGGCCTGCATACAGAGAGTTACAATAATCCACCCAGAAGGTGACTTTGGCATGGATCACAGGGGCCAGGGAATGAGCCAGTTGGAGTAGCTGGTAAAGCTTCAGCCTGGCAACACTGGGAGCCTGGGCCTCCGCTGTCAGCGAGGCATCCAGGACCACCCCCAAGCTCCAGGCAGTAGGTAGGTACCAGCTTCCAGGGCATACCGTCCAGCGCTGGGAGTTCAGGCCCCACCCTGACATTCCCCCAAACGAGCCACAGAACCTCCCTCTTAGAAAGATTCAGTTGCAGCCAGCTCTGCTTCAGCCATCCCACCACAACCTCCAGTCCTTCAGCCAGATTAGCTGGGAGAGTACCTGACCAGCTGCCCAACACTAGATATAGCTGGGTGTCATCAGCATATTGATGGCAACTCAGCCTGAAGCCCCATGCCAGCTGGCCAAGGGAGCGCATAGAGGTGTTAAATAGCACTGGGGAGAGGATGGCTCCCTGAGGCACGACACATATCATACCCTCTCTCCCACCGCCCCCTCTGTCTCCCATCTTGGAGAAATCAGGAGAGCCACGTCAGGACAGTCCTGCAAAAATCCTTTCTTGGCAAGGCAGTAGGCCAAAAGATCATGGTTGACCATGTTGCTGTGAGGTCCAGCAGTAGCACCAACCTGCTTTAATCCAGCTGTCTGTGAAGTTAATCTGTGAGGGCAACCAAAGCTGTCTCCATCCTGTGGCCAAGGTGGAAGCCAGACTGGAATAGATCAAGTGCTGATGTGTCGTCTAGGAAATAAGCTTTGGGGGGAAGGGGGAGATCAGGTTCTTCATATGATCATCACATCAGAGGAAAACACATCCTGTGCCTGTGTTAATACTGTTTCTACCCTTGTGTTCCTTAAATCCAGGACACTGGCCAGGGGCATTCCTGAGTACGGCTTTTCAATAAATCCAGCTAAGACAATGATGAATTTTCCTCTGGATGAGGCTGTCGACATCCCAGGCTGCTCAGCGTTCAAGCAGTTCCCAGCTCACACTATGTTCCCGTGGTGTGGCTTGTTAATTGATACTCAGACCCTTGAAGTCTACTGTGATTACTCCAGGCAAGTAGGAACAGTCCGTGGCTTTACTTAACATCATTTCTGGGACACACTTCAGATTTCCATTCAATCAAGCTGTCAATAAGGAACAAACGCTTTTCTGAGACCTATTTTGAGTCTGGCAAGATAGGGAGTTGAAAAGGAAATATTAAATGTAAGTTATCTACAGTAATTGGGTAGCTCTGGTTTTATTCAGTGGTAAAGAATTGGACACCCAAAAAGACACCCACATTAAGGTTTTGGTAATAGGCTAATTAATGGATAGTTGATTGGTTAACTATTTATTTATTTATTTATTGCATTTATATCCCTCCCTCTCCCAAGATGGGCTCTGGGCAGCTTACAGGGAGGGGATATAAACAAACAGCAGTGCCATGTAGGGAAATTAGTTAAGCAGTAAACAAGCAAACAGTGAACAACAAATGATGAGAGCAAGATGGAAAGTGCAAGGCAGTCCTTAGTGTCTCCTCCAGCAGTGATTCTCAGGGCAGGGGAGGCTGAGGTCGGTTGAACCTCCCCCTGCCTGGCAGAAGAGCTCCTTTTCACAGGCCCTGTGGGATGGTGGGAGGGAGCATTTCCCACCATGTGTCCTGGCCCTGGTTGAGGCTAAGCAGACATCTTTCAGGCCAGGCACTACCAGTAGAGCACAAGGCTCTCTGGGGCACATATGGGGAGAGGCGGTCCCAAAGGTATGCAGGTCTCAGGCTGCATAGGGCTTTAAGCATCAGTACCATAACCTTGAACCAGATCCAGTACTTTGCTGGCAGCCTGTGCAATTGGGACTTCAGCTGAATGTGTGCCCTCATGGACATTGCCATCAGCAAGCGCACCTCCACATTCTGCACTAGTTGCAGCTTCCAGATCAGGTTCAAGGGAAGCCCCATGTAGACTAAGTTACAGTAATCTAGCCCGGAAGTGACCATTGAATGGATCACTGTAGCTAAGTCCTGGGAGGTAAGACAGGGAAACAGTTGCCTGAATAGCCAAAGGCCTCCATGGAAGTGTTGTGATCGGCCCTGAGCCCATTCGCAGGAAAGAGCAGAATACAAGTTAACAAAAATAAAGATATAAAATAAAACAAGGCTCCTCACCCTTGGTATTGGGATCAGTGGAACCCCGCCAAGTGTCGGGAGCTGGATTCCCAAGCCCAGACCTCCCTGGCTCAGACACAGGACCTCCATCTTTGTTGGATTTAATCTCAGATGGTCCTGCTGGAACCACCCAGCCACAGCCTCTAGTGCCCTGTCCAGAATATCTGGGGCAGAGTCTGGCTCTCCATCCATCAACAGATAAAGCTGGGTGTCATCAGCATACTGATGGCAACCCCGCCCTAACCCCCGGACCAGCTGGGCAAGGAGATGCATGTAGAGAACAACATTGGAGAGAGGATCGCCGCCTGTGACACTCCATATTCTAATGATATCATTTAAGTGCCGAGAGTCCTAATTAATATATACTGCCAGAAACATCCTAATGAGATTACATCAGTTGTGTCATATGGATATTTTTCTAGGGGGGATGGGGGTTGGACTAGATGTCCCTTTCAACTCCATGATTCTGTGATTAGCTCTTCCCCGCCTTCTCCCACCAGCCCCTGTGCCCCCCGTCTCCCAAGGCACTGCTGTGTGTCAGGAGACCCTGACTAACCAAAACCATTACAGAACAGAGAGCTTTTCTGAGGAGGGGGATCAGACAGGACCACCTGGTTTCCATCAGCAAGACACAGCCTGGTATTGACAGTGTGATTAGATTTCCTTGAAGGTGACAGCTGATTTTTATTTTCTTACTAAATATATCAGCACTGCATTTTTTTTAAATAAGGGGTGCATCACTGATATTCTAAATAGGACGCAAGCTTGCTACTTTTCACCCAGCAAAGGACTTTGGATTGCATAGAGTTTGTCTGATGCAGTTTCTGACTGTCAGTACTCTTTCATCTAGCAGACGGCCACACTTGGAAATTGTACTCTGCTGAGAGGAAAATTTGGTTGAGTGCAGGAAATGCTTTACGCTGAAATGAGATTGGAGTGGACTGCTGAAGTTCTTCCATCTGTCAAGCATGCGGTTTCAATGACAAGTCAAGTTTGTTGTTCGTTTGTCCGTCCGTTTGTCCGTCCGTCTGTGGATGGTACACTGAGCTCAACCCCTGTTCTATACCCATCAGTTTGCAGTACTCCTGCCAGAAGTTGGCAACGAACTGTGGGCCTCTGTCACTAATGATCTTATCTGGGAATGAGTGAAGTTTCACAATATGGGGGGGGGGGGAAGCTAGCCTCTTAGCGGATGGCAATTGTGCACAAGGAATGAAATGTGCCTGTTTGGAAAAGGTGTCCACTACTACCAGAATTACGGTCTTCCCTTGTGAGACTGGTAGTTTGACTATAAAATCCATTGACGCTACAGACCAAGGACGTGTGGCTGTTTCTAGAGGCTTCAACAACCCAGGGGGCTTTCCCCCTCTTCTCTTAGCCATTAAACAAATGGGGCAGGAAGCCACGAACTCAGAAACGTCCTTTTTCATAGATGGCCACCAGAATTGTCTGTTAATTAGATGCAGTGTCTTCACATACCCAAAATGCCCGGCCAACTTGTTGGAATGGCAAAATTGTAGGACCTCTGAGCGGAGGCTCTTAGGGACGTAGAGTTTGCCATCTTTATACCAGAACCCATCCTCTCCCTTTTGTACTTCACCTGGGCGGTCTTCCCCTTCCTTTTCGATCTCGGTGGCTAGTTGTTCCCCCCACACACACACACTTCTCCGTCTGCAGATTCTGCCTTGCTTTGGACCGTGTGGTTACCATGGCAGCTACTTGAGAGGGGGAAATCTTTCTGGCTATTTGTGCTTCGGGAGGCTCGAAAGGGCATCTGCCAAGAATTTTTTTGTCCCCGGGATGTCGAATCGAAATCGAATTTAGAGAAAAACTCCACCCACCTAATTTGCTTTTCAGTGAGTTTGCGGTGGCTGGTGAGCACCTCCAAATTTTTGTGATCTGTCCAAATTTCAAAGGGCAGTTTGGCACCTTTCAGCCAGGACCTCCATGTTTTTAAAGCATAGGTCACGGCAAAAGCCTCTTTATCCCACACCAACCAATTTCTCTGCTCCTAGGAAAAATTCTTAGAAATATAGGCACATGGTTTCAGCCTCCCCTCCTCATCCCTTTGCATGAGGATGGCTCCGACAGCGACGTCGGAAGCGTCACATTGCACAATGAAAGGCTTTAATTCATTGGGGTGGCTTAAGACTGGCTCGCTTGTGATCAGCCTTTTGAGCTTATTGAACGCTTCCTGGCATTTCGGCGTTCAATTTAGCTTCACTCCCATTTTTTTGGCGTCTGAACCTTTCCCCTTTGTTTTCAGTAACTCAGTGAGGGGCAACATTATTTGGGCAAACCCCGGTATGAAGGTACGGTAAAAATTTGCAAACCCAAGGAACGATTGGAGCTGTTTACGTGTTCTCGGGGAAGCCCAATCTAATACCGCTTGAACCTTACTTGGGTCCATAGCCAATCCCTGCCCGGATACCCTGAAACCCAAATAGTCAAGTTCGGTTTTGTGGTTCCTCTTTCCTCCTGCAGGTACGCCTGCACATCTGTCAGGGCCAGCCTCTCCTTCAGCAGCAGCAGCAGCACAGCTGGAGTGCACATGAGAAGCAAACTCTTTGTGGTCCTGCAGCTGCAGTGCCACCGCTTATTTTTAGACTTACAGGTAAGTGCACCCAAAGTACCTTCTGTGAGTCTGGAGAAAAACGTAGCAGGCAAAGCATTTCGAGCGTGAAACCAGATCTTTGTATGGAAAGCCAGGTCCCTCAACATGGTGCCCATGGGAGACCTAGCATCCGCCAGCATTTCTTCCCCCGGCGCCCAGCGAGCTTTCCAGAAAGGGAGGGGGTGGGGCCTTTGTAAGTCAGGGCTTCCTGTTGCTTGCCCTCCTTTCAAGGAAAGGTTTTCCAGGGGCTGCAGTAGCAGCAGCAGCAGCAGCAACCGCTGGAAGATCAGGAGGGCGGGTAAACATCCATCCATGTCCCCCCTGAGCCTTTCCTTCCTTCTTCATGTCCCTCCTGCTCTTTCTCCCTTCTTTCCTTCACCTGCTCCTTTGTATTCTTCTTTGGTGTCTGCTGCAAATGCCTCATGGCAGCCATGCGGGGCAGCTCTCACCAGCGCCTCTCAAAACTCCAAAGGCGCCTGCAGGGTCACAAAAGTTGAGGAGCCCAGATAGAAAGTAACCTGTCAGCATGGTGATAAAGACTAAAGTTTTGAATCTTTGTACAGATGGGCACTCCCCCTTCACAGCTCTTTAGTGAGATTGAGGTTTTTGCCTGTATGTATTTTAGTTGGATAAAATTTTCAGAATAATATGTGAACTTTATTTTTCTTCTTTCATCTTAGATCAACAGTCTTAGGACAGTCTGTATCAACATTTACAAGATTTTTCTGCTGCAAGCCTACAGGTACAGCTCAGTGACTTCCAAAGCTTCAGTACTACAAAGTGCCACTAGGAGGCACTGTGGATCAGCAGACTTAGGATATTCCCCATTTCCAGCATTGCCACCTTGAGGTGTGGTGATGACCTATGAAAGGTGCACTTTCTTAAAGCAGCTGACCAGTGGTTTTTAAACTGCAGTGTTCGAGACATCTCGAGGTTTGGGCCCTAAACTTAGCCTTTTACAAGGATGTGAGGGGAAAGTGCTAAGAATCGACCTAATCGATGCTCACCCTGATGGCCTTTTAATCCAGGCTTGATCCAAACACAGCTTGTAGTGACTTCCGGGCAACACTCATGTAGTTGAACAAGAAGGAACAAAATGTGGGGCTAAAGGCTTATCTGCATTCAGAGAAAATTTTAAACAGAAGTGGGTCTCTGCAGCATTCCCACCCTAGATCTGGTGCTGAAGCGTCTGGTTAAATTCAGGGTGCTTAGAGCCAGTCCTTTCCAGAGTGTGGTGTATCTCGATCTCATCAGATCTTGGAAGGCAAGAGGAGAGGACCAGGGGCAGCTCAGCAGAGGAAGGCCGTGGCAAACCACTTGCGCTTCTTCCTTGCCCCAAACCCCCTTGCTGGGGTCCCCATAAGTCAGTTGCGACTTGACGGCACAGACATACACAAACAGAGCCAACATTTAAGGCTGCTGCCTCCTCACCTTTCCAAATCTAGACTGCAAGCGTGTCATTCATTAACCAGTTTTTACTCCAGATTGCCATATCTGAAAAAAAATCTGTCAGTACTTCGACCTGCATTCTTTCTACTTTGCCTTTAGGGGATCTTTGCTTTCTGGAGAACTGATAATCTTTTAATGACTTTATAAGTGAACACATTTCTCTTCCTCCAAGAGTTATTCTCTGTGCTTCACCACCCCGCAAACATTCGCTTATCTTGTAGAACATACACTTTGGTCAAGGCCAAATGGAGCTGGCTTATCATGTGATCAGAACCTGTCAGTAGGCGAGTTCTTCTTGTTGCTGTTTGTTTTGTGGAAAGGGAAAAAGGAAGTTCCCAAAAGATGGGTACAGGTTGGCTTCTACAAATCCATTCTACTAGTAGGATGGATCTGTGGGGTCCAGGTCAGAGGCTGCATTCAGAAAACATGTTACGCTAACCTTGTGTCCAGTCCCTGCTTGTTGTTAAGCTCAGGTGCCCCTTCCTTCTTGTGCAGACACTGGATGGTTTCGTCTTCCAGCTAGGAGGGAGGGTGTGGGTTACACAGGGCAGTCCTCAACAGAGTTGCATCCTTTTAAGCACATTAGCTTCAAGGGACATGAAAGGCTGTTTAGGATTGTACTGTTAAGTCTAGTTAAACCAGGCACCTGCATAATCCAGAAGCCATTTTAAACCAGGATTCCTTCATTATGCTCTTCATTGCAAAAAAGACAGGCACGGTATCGACTTAACATGGTGTCTGAATGCAGCAGAAGATGCTATGTAAATGTGGAAGTGAGACATCACAACATTCAAAGTAGATGCCTTAAATTAACTGCCTGTAGGATTTGCCTACAAAACTGCTCTTTAAGACTGCATTCTTAAAATATTAGACTTTGTTCTTTTTTTCTCCCAATTTCAGGTTTCATTCATGTGTTCTCCAGCTTCCCTTTAACCAACAAATCAAAAATAACTCCACTTTCTTCTTGAGGATCATTGCTGATACTGCTTCATGTGGTTTCTCTATTTTGAAAGCCAAAAATACAGGTAAGTGTGGGAAAGTCTTGAAAACATCATCTAAAATTCCTCCGGGGAGGGGTGATGACTGCAAGGACTTTTCTGACTTTCTCACCATTCTGCTGATAATTGAATTCCATATGACCACACTGCTCCTCCACCAGAAGGACCTTCTAGACATATCTGCAGTGCATACCTTGTTGGGGGACATTCTCAGACTGTGGCATTATAACCCGTGATTGTAATCGATTTTCTGGGGAACATGGCCTCGTTATGTCTGACCACAGCACATGGCACATTGGCAGCTGAACTCCTTCCCACACTTAAGTCACCAGTGCGGCCATTTATTCCAGAAGAGTCTGCTCCCTCACTAGCAATGTAATCCTGGGCGTGTATACTCTGAAGCAGGCATGTTCAGGATTGCAGCCTAATACATACAATTTTAATCCAATTTTTTCCAACCCAACATGTTGTTGACTGCCTTGAGTCTTTGTAGAATGGATGGGATATAACGCTTAACATAATAAATAATAAATAAATAATGACATGGATTCGTGGTACAAGCAGCATGTATGTGTTGTCTAGTCTTCCAAAATTACTATTATAATAAACTAACATCATTTCCCCCAATTTCCTGACATCTTTCTCTAATGCTAATTAATTGTGTCGGTTGCATTAATTTGGTCAATTTTCACATCTCATAAATTACAATTGGTTCAGTTTTTGAGGGTTTCCAGGAGTTGGTTGTTTTATTTCAATATTTATTAATAGACTAGGAGTAAGGCCCTTGGTGAGAGTAAATACAATGGGCTCTAGAAAGAGGCTATGGGCAAGCATCCTGGCGGATACTCAGCATCAATTTGCTGTGGTGTCGTAGCATTATAACAGTCATGTAGACGCTGAAGCTCAGTTTTCCTTTAGTCTGCAGGGTGGTATCACCTTTTCCTTTAGTATTTGGTCTTGTGGCATTTAGCATCAGTGTATGCTTGTGGCATGTTCTGGATATTTTTTTTTTTGCTCTGACCTGGTTGTGTTATGGTATACCATAGATTATGCACCTCAAGGTGGCCATTTTCTGTAGGTGAAGAGATCTAGCTTCAGCTTTCCATCTCCTCCCACTCCCTGCAGCCTCTACCTAGGAAATGAAAAGAAGAATTGCAGATTTATACCCTGCCCTTCTCTCTGAATCAGAGATTCAGAGCGGCTTACAATCTCCTATATCTTCTCCTATGAATGCCTAGGAGCAGTTTTTCTCCACAGTGTGGATGAAAGCAGGAGGGAAGCAACCTCAGCAGGGTATAATGACACAGAGTCCACCCAGAGGAAGTGATCTCCAGCCCTCACCTGGAGATTGGCAACAGTGGTAACCCAAGAGGAAATGGCTGGTTTGGAGGATGGAGTCTATGGTATTGTACCTATCTGAGATTCCACCCCTGCTCAAGCCCCATCCTCTCCAGACTCCACCCCTCAAATCTCCAGGCATTTCCCAACCTGGAGTTGGCAACGCTATCTCCTTCCCAGCCAACCAGCAGTTTACCTTTATCTGTTTCTCTGACTTCAGCTTTCCATCTCCTCCCTCCCTGTAGCTCATACCCTGTGTGGGGACTAAAGCAGCTTACATAATTATTCTCTCCCCCTTTTGATCTGCACAACAACCCTGTGAGGTAGGTTAAATTGAAAGTCTTTGACTGGTCCAAAACCACCCAGTCAGCTTCCACAGTAAGAACCAGGGTCTAGCAGACCCTGCTCTAAAGTGCTGCTACGCCACACTGGCTGTTATAGGGAGGCTGCTGCTGAACAGTAGCAAGCAGCCATGCCTAATTGAGTGATGCCAGTCAGGTGGCATCAAGTCACCCAGAGGGTGCTCCCAAGCCTAGGGTAGTTAACCTCCAGGTGGAGCCTGAAGATCTCCTGGAATCACAACTGAACTCCAGACCACAGATCTCTCTCCCCCTGGAGAAAA
Organism: Heteronotia binoei; assembly: GCF_032191835.1. Classification (NCBI taxonomy): domain Eukaryota; kingdom Metazoa; phylum Chordata; class Lepidosauria; order Squamata; family Gekkonidae; genus Heteronotia; species Heteronotia binoei. The sequence goes on along the minus strand of NC_083236.1, from coordinate 3,211,509 downwards.
TAACTGCTTTGGAGGATAGACTCTATGGCATAATATTAAGCTGAGGCCTCTCCCCTCCCCAAATTCTGGCTTCTGTAGACCCCATCACTAAATCTGTAGGAATTTCCCAACCTGGAGCTGGCAATCCTAGTCAGGACTAGCCCCAATGAATTCTCCCTCAAAGGCCAAAATAAGGCCTGGAAAGGGCCTCCTCTCTCAGCCTTTTACTGACAGAACCAAGCTTGGAATACTATGGATGCCTAGGAACAGCCACGGAGGGAAAATGGAGGACCCGGAGGCAGTGGTGGGATTCAGCAGGTTCGCACAGGTTCTATGGAACCGTTACCTAATGTGCTATCGGTTCTATAGAACCGTTTGTTGGTCGGGCGCCCTCGGATCAACGGGGACTTTCCCCTCTAAGTGCCTAAAACTCACCAGTTTCTTTTCCCCACCAGACTGCAAAAAAGCCCAAGCGAACAAGTTAGACGTGCGCCCTGCCAGGAATTGCGTCTCCCTCCCTCCAGCCCCTTCCAGCTTCACCACTCCCACGTGTGATTAAAACCCAGGCGCCGAGGAAAAAGCAGCTCAAGCTATCCACCGCGGCGCCTTCTGGGACTCGTAGTCCTTGCGCTCGGTAGCACAGCGGGCAGGAGGCTCGAAAGACTACCAGACGCAGCATGCCCCTTGGCAAAGAAGGGCTCCGCTCGCTTGTGCGCGCTCGCGGAGTCAGGAAGCCCCGCCCACTTTCATTCCTGGAAGGATGAGTAGGCGAAGGTCTGTTGGCTGCAAACGCTTGTGGGGGCGTCGGGCTTGTTTGGTTTTTTTGCAAATGGCAGTCAAATTAGGTGACTATTAGAAGTAGGAAACCAGCCAGGGAAGCAGTGGGGCCCTTGGATGACCATGGGGTAAAAGGATTACTGAAGGAGGATGGGGAAATGGCTGAGAAGCTGAATGCATTTTTTGCCTCCGTCTTCACCGTGGAAGATGAGAAGTGTTTGCCCGCCCCAGAACCACTAATATTGGAAGGAGTGTTGAAAGACCTGAGTCAGATTGAGGTGACAAAAGAGGAAGTCCTACAACTGATAGACAAATTAAAAACTAATAAGTCACCGGGTCCGGATGGCATACATCCGAGAGTTCTGAAAGAACTCAAAGTTGAACTTGTGGATCTTCTAACAAAAATCTGTAATCTTTCATTGAAATCTGCCTCTGTTCCTGAGGACTGGAAGGTAGCAAATGTCACCCCCATCTTTAAAAAGGGTTCCAGAGGATTTCCAGGAAATTACAGGCCAATCAATACTGGGAAAGTTGTTAGAAACCATTATCAAGGACAGAATGAGCAGGCACATTGATGAACACGGGTTATTGAGGAAGACTCAGCATCGGTTCTGTAAGGGAAGATCTTGCCTCACTAACCTGTTACAGTTCTTTGAGGGGATGGACAAAGGGGACCCAATAGATGTTGTTTACCTTGACTTCCAGAAAGCTTTTGATAAAGTTCCTCATCAAAGGCTCCTTAGAAAGATTGAGAGTCATGGAGTAAAAGGAAGGTCCTCTTGTGGATCAAAAACTGGCTGAGTAATAGGAATCAGAGAGTGAGTATAAATGGGCAGTCTTCACAGTGGAGGACGGTAGTGCCTCTCCCCCAAAATACCCTCCCAGTTTCAAAAAGATTGGACCAAGGGGTCCAATTCTATGAGCCCCAAAAGAAGGTGCCCTTATCCTTCATTATTTCCTATGAAAGGAAGGCATTGAAAAGGTGTGCCGTCCCTTTAAATGTGAGGGCCAGAACTCCCAATATGGAAATATCTTCAATAAATCTTTCTTTAAACATAATCTAGTTGTCTTTACCTCTTTTACTGTTCTTATTGCGGTATTTAATGCGTGAATTATTAAACTACCTTTCGGTATATCTTTTGGTATAGTTAAAATGGTCATTAGGACATAGAACCTGTTGTTAATTTATTTGAATCCCACCGCTGCCCGGAGGGATGGGCCAATCATGGGATTGGCCTATCCCTCCAGGTCCTCCATTTTCCCCTCAGTGCCTGTTCCTAGGCATCCATAGTATTCCAAACTTGGTTCTGTCAGTAAAAGACTGAGAGAGGAGGCCCTTTCCAGGCCATATATATGATGTGTATGTGTGATTGTTAACTTATTCCATGTCTTTTCTCATCTCCTTTCAAATCTATCTAAAGGATAAGACTTTATTTCCTTCATTTATATTCTGCCTTTCTCCCCACCGTGACTTGGCTGGAGATCTTGATAGTGTTTAACCCTTTTGAGCCTGTGGGCACATTCGGAATTCAACAAAATGGCTGCCACAGGAGGCAGAGCCAGCCGCAATGTGATTACCACAGCTTAACTTCAGTCATTCAGTGAAGACCCTTGTGCTGTGGTGGCAGCTGCTGCCAGAGCAACATTTGAAAACATATGCCAATCAAGTCTCCAATAGTCAAGCCTTGTAGGCGAAAGCCCTTGCTGGCCCCCCACCCACTTCCTAAAAACACTGGGCAGGAGGCAGAAATGGTGTCAGTGGGCAGTGTGATGACCTTGGGCACCGTGTTTGGGACCCCCTGGTCTTCAAGGTGCTCCTGGACTTGAATCTTGCTCTTCTATTGCAAACCAACATGGCTGCCCACCTGGAAAAGAAATTACCATGCCCGACTGTGAAATGACCCAGGTGAAGTCTTGCCTTCCGCAGCTGTGCACCTGGAAGTCCTTTTAAGTGGAGATGCTGCACTTTCAGCCTCAGTCTTGGAGTTGTCCTGTGGTCCCTTCCCAGATTCCAACAGGCTTTAGAAAACAAAGTGCACCTTTTTGATGTCTGTTTCTTTCTCCCATAGGCATTTTCCCCCCTGCAACCAGTCCATCGGCACTACTTTCTTTTGAAGCTGTACAGTGGCTCTGCTATCATGCCTTCAGTGTCAAGCTGGCAAATCACAGAGTAATTTACAAGTGTCTTCTAATGCCACTCAAGTATTGTAAGTTCCTCTGAACTATAACTTCAGTCCTCTGTGTATACTCTCCCCCCACCTCCTGCTGTCATGATCCCATAGAAAACTAGGGTATCTGATGTGTAGTGTGGAAATCTAATATTGTGACTCTTACAGATCCTAGAGGAGTGCACTATTGAAATATTTAAAATGTCTGTTGCACCTCAGCTTGCCAGTCAGGCTCAGAGCATTTTATATTTTTAGTTTCTGCTGTGTTCCTTGTGATTTTTCTTGATGTCTTATTTTTAAAAATTATATTCCTGCTGTTCCCCCACCTTTCCATTTCAAACAAAATATCGCAAGAGTTTTAAGCATGTTTGTATTTTAAGTTGTGTTTAATTGTGTTTGCCTGTATCCTTTATAAAGGTTATATCTTCACTACCTGGCATTACACTTCATGACACACATGGCCCCGCCCCACAAAGTCCCATTGGTATCAAATCTGGCCCTCATAGCAAATGAGTTTGACACCCCTGTTAGCATCTGTATTCTTTCATTTGCTTAAACATCTATTGTCCCACCCGGCCCGGGCGAGGACTGCGCGAGGGGGACCCTCCTGCGCTCGCCAGCCAACCCCCCCTCTCGTTGCCACCCCGAGAGCTTCCCACACCTCCCCAAGCCCCCGCGGCGGCCCCACTGCTCACCTGGGCCGACGGAGCCCCGGTAGTGGCCCGAGCATGGTTCTGAGCGAGACATCAGGGAGCAGGAGGGAGAAGCCAAGCCCAGCGCCGGGCCAAGAGGAGGAGAGCCGCCTGACCCGCGGCGGCGGCGAGAGACACCGCACCCCATCACGCTGCAGAGGCCCAGGACGCCCGAGGCACGCCCAGGCAGCCCAACCCCGGCACGCCTCTCCTGGGCGTCCGGGGCTTTGAAGGGGGGTGGAGCCAGGGAGGAGTGGAACCCAGGAGGGGGGAAGGACTGGGATGGGAGGATAAAAGGGAGTGAGGCAGGAGGTCGGGGAGGAAGCTGGCGGGTGCTTATTGAGGCTGCCTCCAGAGAGAGAGGGACAGGAGCCGCCGCACAGCCAGAAGGGGAACGGGGGCCTGTGGTGAAGTAGCCTGGCTCCCACCCCTGTTTCTGAGACCTCCGGGGAACACCCACAAAGTACCCGAGGGGAGCTGCCCGGGATAGTGGGATGACGGCTGCACCGGGAGGGGTGCCTGGGGTGCAACATCTATGAGGATGCACTCATGAAGATCTCAAGATTTCCGGAGTATTCTACTCAAAAATTTGTCATTTGTACTACTTACCCCTCCCTCTTCACACTTCGCTCTTACCATCTCCTCTTCATCCAGACCTGTTCCACCCCTGTCAATCTTACATTCATTGGACTTCTTGAAACTTAGCTCTTAAGAGTTAGAGTGGGTTCTGTGTGCAAAGATCTGCAGAGGACCAATAGGACTGAGATCTCTTAACTCTGTATGTTTATTTTATAACATTTTTGCTGAGAAGAAGAGACATGATCTCTGCAGACACAAATTTGCAGTTTTTGAGAACTGCAAAACCAAGCATCTGTGATATCTTCTTGATAGAAAAACTGCCCAAACTTTTCTTACAGAAACCTCTGGGAGAGCATGAAATTGTGACTGGATTAGTGGAATTCATTTACCAGAAAATTAAACATTGCATGAATGTACACCGTCACGCTAAATAATTAAAAACTTATGCATATTTCATGATAAATAACCTTTGGACTACAGTGTATCTTAAATAGAAAACTATCTTTAGATAGATTTTTCCCAAAAAAAGCATTCTATTTTGAAAATTGATTTAATTTCTTTTTCCAAAATAATTACTGATTTTTTTTCACCCTGGCTGCAGAAACTGGTTTTGGATGGTGGAGAAAGTGAAACAGTGAAGCAGGGGTGCCAAACTCATTTGTTCTGGGGGCCACATCTGACATAAATGAGACCTTGTCAGACCGGGCCACGTGTGTCATAAAACATAACGCCCGGCAGCAGACATATAAACTTTATAAAGGACACAGACAAACACAAAGATTTTTTAAAAGCTTAAAATAAAACATGCATAAAACATTAGCACTTGTTGGTCTTAAAGGTACTTTCTTTGTATCTCTCCCATGCGATCCAGGGAACTAGGCAAAGAAGGCTCTGGCTCTTTCCTTCCTTCCCCAGAGGATGAGGAGGGGGAGGAGCTTCAACCAATAGAAGGAAGAGAGGCTTGGCTCGGTAGTTCTGCTGTGTGATTGAGAGCCTGTCAAAGCAAGCCATTCCTCCTCTTCATCCTCAAGAGAGGGGCCTCTGTCAATGGAGAAAATAGCAGCTTTGCTCTGTAGCTACTGTGCGATTGAGCAAGCCTGGCAAAGCACACTATGGTGGACAAAGAAGCAAGAGAGATGGAGAAGGAAGCAGATGACATCCAGTTGCACGGGGACCTGATAGGAGCCCTCTGAGGGCCTGATTCAGCCCCTGGGCAGCATGTTTGACACCCCTGAGTTAGAGGGTCAGTAACTCTAGAGTTATAGTGTAGGGTTTTTTGAATAATTATTTAGTAGTACCAGAGAAAAGCGGTCAAACATATGGCTAAACAGAAAAGAATAAAACTTGTATATAAACAAATAGACAGTTCAAATTATACACATACAATTACAGTTAGTGTATCAGTTCTCCCCAATTTCATTACACATATGTGTTTCTATCTATAGAATTTCAGCAGCCCAAAATCTAATAATTCTTTGAGGATCTCCATGTTTTTGTAAAATTTAATTTTATCAATTTATGTAACTTATTTCCTTGAGTTGTGGCTGGCCCAGGATCACCCAGTGAACTTCCATGGCAGAGCTGGGAGGGGAACCTGGATTCTGACCACAAAAGGGGACCAGGAGGGGCTGATTTTCATGCCCTGGCTCTAAACATCAGGAAGCCGTTTTCTGGAGCACAGTACAGGGCACTGCAGCAATGAAAGGGAATTGGAGAAAATAATTTCCAACCCCCTTTTAGCCAGGCAGCAGTTGAAGGCGGAGGCAGACACACTCCGTTTTGCCTCCGTTGCAAGGTTTTAAGTTGACCACTTCTTCACATTTTTCCATATTTATTACTATACCTTTAAAGCCACACTTGGGTCACATCTGCCTGGCCATTTATAATTGAGAGCTTGGAGTGGGTGGAGGTGGAAATAGATGTCATTGCCTTTATTACCTAGAACTGGTTTGTTCTGCTAAATAGGAATACTCCTTGGAAGAAAGGGATCTGAGCCTGTAGCTGTGCTTGGTTTAAATGTCAGGATTCTACCTCAGAACCATGCACATCCAGAAGGCAGTCAGTGAGGTGGACTGAGTGTGATTTGGAGCATCAAGAGAAATTCTGTGGAAAGACGTGTAAATCAGTATCAGGAACAGACTTTGACTTAATCTCTTCTTGCTCCTGAATTCTGTATACAACCTTAATAATAAGAGGCTGATCAGCTTTCTACCCCATTTTGAAAGCATTTAGGGCCCATGTAGATGAGACAGACATTCTGCTGCCACTTAGGAACTCCTTTAAACTGCTTTGGAGGCCCAGTTCTGCTTGGGACTACTGCAGTGTGTTGGGGGGTCCATGCTCTTCTTCTGACTCAAAATAGTATTGGGGGCATTATTTGTCTCAGGTGGGAACTCCTTAAAATGGCCACGAGTCCCTCAGATGAACTTGGGGTTGCCCATCCTGTCTAGTTTGCCCCTAAGTCCTTGTCCTGAAAGGAGGCTGAAATGTTTGTTCTGCCCTCTTGGCTGTCTCTCAAGTCCCTTGGCAAGTATGTTCTCAATACTTGTTTGTCTGAACATTGGCTAACTGCTTGTACCATCTTTATAGGTAAAATGTGGTTGCTCCAGAAAATTCCAGAAGCTACTCTGCAGCTGCTACAGAAAGCGACAGAACTGTGGCTATGTGAAGACTTTAGAGCCATCTTGGATTAACTAGTAAACGGTCTCCCGTTTTGAGAGTCACCTTCCATTTTACAGCTTGACAAAATGTCCACACAGGCCCTTGTCTACAGAACAGATGAGAATATAATTGTTTTAACACTCTATTCATTCAGAGTTAAAACTTTAAGCCATTGTAATATTGTAAAAATATTTAAAATAAAAATTAAATGTGATGAGATAGGCTAGTCTTGACTGTGAAAGGAGGAAACAACTTCATTGTCCTGGAATGTGTTACTTGTGAACTATGTTTCCCTGGGGGTTTGGTTTGCTTTTGCAAATAAATTGTGAAAGGAAACACTTCTGTGACCTTCTTCGTGCTTCACACTCATGGGATAGTGCGCCTGCGCCGATCCTCGAATCGGTACCTAAAAAGCCCGGGATTTTTCCACGCTCAGCGCCAATGGGCATGTGCAGGCATCCCATTGCGCATGCTCACTGGCGCCAGCGCGGGGATCCCACCAGTTCCTTTCTGACCGCCACGCTGAGAGGATTCCCTTTCGTGTGTCGCCGGTTGGTAAGGTAGTCATTGGATTACCTTTATCTCTTGTTGTATATAGCCCGTTTGTTATTTTTCTTAGTGTAGTTAGTAGTTAATGGTTAGTTAGTTAGTAAAAAAAAAAGTCATGCTTGTTAGTTTTCTGCTAAACAACATTAAAAGTAGAGATTGCTGGCTATGTCCCTTCCTATAGACCCTGCTGTGACAGGGCTTGGGGTTTTCACAATTTACTTGCAAGGGGGTGATAATAAATCAGCTGTCTGAGGAAGAATGGAAAAGCCTTTGGGGGGGGGAGCAAATACAAGTACAAATGTGGAATTAGGAATGGTATGAAAATAATGGTTTCATTTGAAATGGGCAACCTGTGTGGATCGGGGGTAGATGCTTGTGATGCTTGAGTTTTTCATTTCCATGATTTGGACTAGGGGTTTTTTTTTTTAACCTTTATAATGGATACAGTATAGGGATATGAGATTGGGGGGTTGTTCTGAAATTTTATAACAAATTAAGTCTAGAATAGCATAATGTTTGCTGTCACTGTAGTCAGGTAGCCTGTACAGGTGCTAGAGTCTCATAATCAATACCTTTTTCCTTGCAAATAAAATAAAATCTGAAAACATCACAAGATGGGTTTTGACCAGATGGGTAAGCAATATTTCCTTGGTAGTGAAATGAGAAATCTGGCTTCTAGATATCTTTATGACTATCGTCATTGCCTGTGGGTGGATAAAACACTGGGCCTCTTCCTGCCAATCATTTACCTTTCTCTGCTTTGTAAAGAGTTGAATAAATGAGCCCTGTTGTTTCCATTGGCCAACTTTGCTGCTCACCAGCTAATCAGCTTCCAGTTCATCCTCTGAAAGTGGAAAGCAAGAGCCAAGTGCAGCGGTCACTATTCCTGTGGACTGTTGAGGCGTCGCAGGCAGAACTGGGTCCAGAATGTTGTAACCAGGTCCTCAAAAAGAGTTGCTCAGTTCTCCTTCCAGCTTCTGCTCTTTTCCACAATGGCCAATGAACATAATGAACATATTTTAAACTCATTTGTCCAAATCAATGCCAAGCCAAACAGACTCTTTTTAAAAAGATCACTTTTATGGTCTCTGTTGCCTAGAAGCCTCTTTGTTTGACTCCGTCTTTCATGGCAAAACAAAATCCATCTCCATTAAGGCAGAGTCAGTAAATAACTGGATTCACCCAGGCAATAAATCCTGGTAGGAAAGCTGATCAATCAGTAACTACAGAGGATGATAACACTCCCAAGGAGATCGAAGCCTGAAGCTGAGTGCACAAGAGGGCAGGCAGGGGCGAGGAAAGCACGACCAATGTCCAGCTCCTCAGTAATGCTAATCAGCTCAGAATGGAAATTAGGGAGCTGAAGTGAGGCTGAGGTTGCCAACAAAGCTGACATATCTCTTCAGTTTTTTTACCTTCTGGAAGCAAAAAAAATAAACCAAAAGGTGGTACCTTGGTTCAAAAGCTTTCCAGTTGTGCAGGGTGTGCTCCATCATAATGGCAAGGCTCAGTGTGAGGGCATCGTGCCCTGCTCTTTGCCCCAGAGGCCCAAGAGGGCATGCAGGCCTTATGCCACCATTTGCCCTTTCACAATAATCCCACAAATTGGGTTAGGCCAGTGCAGGGATGGGATTCTAGCAGGAGCTCCTTTGCATATTAGGCCACACCCCCTGAGGAGCCAATCCTCCAAGAGCTTACAAGGCTCTTTTTTGTAAACTCTTGGAGGATTGGCTACATCAGGGGGTGTGACCTAATATGCAAAGGAGCTCCTCCTAGAATTCCACCCCTGAGCCAGCGGTTCCCAACCTTTTCAGGATGGTGACCCACAAGTCCAAATTTACTTGGTCTGGTGACCTATCAAGACTGGCCTAAGGTTTTTTGGCACCCTAGGCAAACTGCGACCTCAACACCCTTCCAGTTCAGCATTCAGTTTTCTACAGTAGCTAACCAGATGTTTTTGAGAAAGCAATTAACGTTGCACAGAGGGCGTAGCTGCCCCCACTACAAACCCCAAACAAATGGGACACACATCCTTTGCATCGAGGGGCTGCATCCCAGCCTTTGGCCACCACCTCCTCCTCCATCACTCTCTAATCCTGCCTAAGACTCTCACTCACTTCAGTGACCATCAGGACACATTTTACTTGATCAGCATGCAGATGCAGTGAAGCAAAAACGGAACTGGAGACTGTTTCTTATGTCAGTCAGATCTTTGTTTCCAAGATACAAAAGGGTGTCAGAAAGCCACTCAAGAAGGCGCTCCACACGTTCCCACAGACATCAGACCCACGTTCGTACGTCACGCACCGGCTCTGCCAGCATGGTTTTGGCAGGCAGGGAACACGCAGAGCTCCTCCAGCAAAGCCCGCACTCACCTTTTCGGAACCAGATCCCTCACTGCCCCTCCCTGCTCCTTTAGCCACCCTGAGCCCCGCTTTAAGGAGCCCCCCTACACAAGCCTCAGGAGGAATCCGGGGAAGCTGCCCCAGGAGTGCCGCCTCCTCCCTCCTGCCTGCAGCCCCTGAATTTTCCAACTCTCCCCATTGGAGAAGGAGGAGACGCTGAGCTGTGTGGGCTGGAAGGAAGACTCCAGAAGCTAAGGGAGATGGACGAGCAAAGTGCCTCCCTGGCATGACGGACACGTTGGGGTTCTGCCTCAGGCAACAGAACCCCACATGCTGGGCCTGGGATCAGTAACATTCCCACCAGGCCAAAGATTCTAAATCAGGTTTCCTATGTCTGTTGGAGATGCTGGATGTTCAAAATGTATATCCTATCAGTCTGTAGGGATGGGTATGAACTGGGGGCAACGGTTCATTTCATTTCATGATCCATCTGATTTCTGACCCAGTTCCTGTTTTGTTGGTTCGTTTGCTTCAGGAGGTCAAAACTCAATGGGCATCTTCAGCAAGTTTGGCAAAGGTTGGATTTTGGAGTGTCTGAATTATTGCCCCCCCCCCCAAGCAGGGGCCCCTGGAAAACTCAGCTTTCATGACTAATCTTTGTGCTGCAAAATGAGACTTCCATGGTTGGCTCCTGGAGCTGCCAATCAAGCTATGGACAACTGCTATAGGTGTTTCTAGGGCTCTCAGAAGTCCACTCCCAGGAATTGATTGAAACAGCGCCAGGCTGTCTGGGAAAACAAACTGCCAAAACAAAACAGATGAAGCACCATGGTCCAGACCAGTTCAGAACGACCCAATTCATGCACCAATTGTAATTCATGGTACAGTTTGTGCTCATGTCTAGTCTGAATGCATTCATTTTGTGGAGTTAGGGTGGATTGAGCAACACTGAGTTGACCAAGGTTCCCCTTGTGGGGCAGCAAGGATTTTGGACCCAGAGTTGCTCCATCTTCCTGCACAGACCCCTACTGACTCTCCCGTTTATTTTCTGAGAAGGACTAGAGCTGACCCAGCAGGTGAGCCGCTGAGGGAGAGGGCATCTGCTTGCCAGGCAGGTGGTGCCAGGAAGGGCCCATCATCTCCAGTGAAAAGGATCAGGAAGCAGGAGATGTGACGGATCTCTTTCCCATGGTGGTCCAAAGTACAAGTTACACTTACAGGGTGTGACTATTCTAAAGATGGCAAACACCCAGCAGATTATTTTACAACTGGCACAGGCTGCTCTGATAGGAATGGAAGGAGCCAGCATTTCCAAGGTGGGGTCCTGGTTTGCAAAAAGGCAGCAGGAGCCCACTCCAGAATCCCGCCCCCCCCCCCGTGCCCTTCTCCACACACCCCCCCCCCCCCCAGGCAGAGCTTGTGGGCAGCCCTTTGAAGGCGGACATGAGAGAATTCACGCAGCAGGGGGAGAGGGCAGTAAAACAGATGATGTTTTCTATGAGACATATAATTTATTTTAATAGTATGGTAACTGAAAATAGAATTGAGCGTATTTTTGTGCAACACAGTGGCACACACCGAAGGGGGCGGGGGGGACAGTATCACCACTGCACATCAACAGCTACATGAATGGCTGCCGAACTTGCAACTGTAAAAGAGGAATTCCAGCGGGGCAGCCAAGTTTGTTGGTTAATAGTAAAATACAGTCATGCTTTGAGACATCTTGAAAACATTATTTCTTCTCAAGCTTTCAAGTGGACTCTAGTGCATAAAAGCTTCTGTCCCAGCAAACAGGTTCGCCTTTCAGAAGCTGGAAAACTCTCACTTTCTGTTTTAACTGCTAATGCACTTATGCCCCATTTCTTACATACATCTACTCAGAAGTAAGTTCCCTTGTGTTCAATGGCTCTTGCTTCCAGACCTCATTGCAGAGAGAGACGGCTATTTCCCTTTCCCTCAGGCACACAAGCCTTTTCCTGTCCCTTCCCAAGAGGTCTTGTTAGAACTTATTTTTAAGCTCCCCGTTGATAGATGCTTCCGATACAGCATTGACCAGATCCTGCCGGTCATCTTGCTTCTTCACACAGCTTTGGATGGCTTTGAAGACCATAAATCCAGGGATCATCAAGCTTGGCACACCTGCCACAATCACGATGATGGCATAAACCCAGCCAGGGTACAGCATTTCCTTCGACTTGGGGAACAGGTCCTGTAGGAAAGAAGATGGGCGCTAATGGATCTTGCATTATACTGCATACCAATGGAGCAGTCCTTTTTCAGTTCTACTGAAGGAAGCTCTTGCTTGCTTCTATTAAAACCAGTAGGGACACCAATGCTATCCTGTGCAGAGTTACTCCTCTCTAAGCCCTCAGACTGGAGTAACTTTGCATAGGATTGGACTGACAGACAAGTTTTCATAAAGGACAGCTTGCTTGCCCATGTATGACCTCCCCAACAATGCACAGGCACGGGAGAAAGCGGAGCTTCCTTTTGGTCTGTCTTCTCAGTCCAGGTAAGGCATCAGAGGAGCTCAAAAAAATCTGGCCAGGAAGTCTCACGAGCAGAGGTGTCTGTTGCTACCTGCCCCAGATTCTCTCAGGATTCCTTTGTAAACAAGCTGACGTGGGAAACTTTCCCTGAAGGTAGAAAGTTTAAAATCACTGGCTTGTATCCAGCCAGCCTAGCTGAAAGTCTTTCCCCAACTGGGCTGTCTTCCCACTGGAAGAAGTCTCCTTAGGGTGGAAGAAGGCTTTCAGGTTAGCTGAGCACACAGGTAGGAAAAAGACCAATCGAATAAAGGTTGAACAAAGCAGGAGTCAAGTTGCACCTTTAAGACCAACCAATTTTTATTTAGAACGTCAGCTTTCGTGTGCTCTTAAGCACACTTCACCAGACGAGGAATCTGGTGTGCTTAAGAGCACATGAAAGCTGACATTCTAAATAAAAATTGGTTGGTCTTAAAGGTGAAACTTGACTCCTGCTTTGTTCAACTGCTTCAGACCAACACAGCTGCCCACTTGGATCAATCTAATAAAGGCATTGGGAAATAAATACACCAAAGCCAAAGAATGATGAAATTCTCTCCAGGTAATGTTATTAAGTGAAGGGAGTGGTGCTAAAAACTTCCTGAAGTCTCCATTCCAAGAAACAGCCTGTTCTCCCAAAGGAACACATGTTCAATAGCAGGAACTGTGGAACTACGATGCACCCACTGTGGCAAATGGACAGGGCCACAAACTGATCACCAAAACTAAGATGTTACTAAATCATCTAAAATTTTGTGACTTCTTTTCAGTTTGGAGTCATCAAACATGGACTGCCTTCTGAACTGGTCGCATATCGTGGGTTGTCACTATGGGAAGGAGCTTGAGAAGTCTTGGGCTCAAAGGCATCCCTTATGCCCATCCTTGCACCAGTTCAGGACTTCCCACATTTACAGTAAATGGTACCTTGGCATTCCCTCGCCCCCCAACTGGAGGAAATGACAAACCATAGTTTGCTCTCTTGTCCACAAACAGGGCTGGCACCAGCGTTTCTGGTGTCCTAGGCCCCTGCCCCCCCCCACCCCTGCAAGTGCAGTGGTGGCAGGCAGCATGACATCAAACACTTCCGAGCACACCTGCCTGAAGCACAGACCCGGGAAGGCTAAGCGGGGGCAGCAGGAAGGCGTGTGCACTTGGAGGCTGGCTCTGAGCACCTCCGAGCACACCTGCTGTTGCCTGGTGTCCCTTCCCCCGCCCCCTGGTGGGCAGCGAGGCAGAGGAGGACAGCAGAGAGGTGGGCAGCAAGGGTGAGCACTGCAGCAGTGTGGAAGGGCCACTGGGGGCAGCAGAGCACTGGAAGGAGGGGGCTTCTAGGTCAGGTAGCACCCTAGACAGCTGCCTACGTGGCCCGCTGGGACATGCCGGCCCTGACCACAGACTACAAACTGAGCCCAAGGAATTCTGAGGCTTATTCTCATGCAGCCATGTTCTCAAGGCAGTTGAAAAACCCAGGCTCAGGTTGCTCAGCGGCCTTGTGAGGACAGAAGTATAAGGAGGGGTAGAAAGTGTTGCCAAAGCAGCTGACTTGTGGTGAACCTTGATGGGGTTTTTCAAGGCGAGACACATTCAGAGGTGGTTTCCTGTTGCCTGCCACTGTGAGGCAACCCTGCACTTCCTTCGTGGTCTCCCATCCAAATACTAACCAGGGCTGACCCAGCTTAGCTTCAGAGGCTGCTGCAGGAAAGAGGCTGGGCAAGTCGCAGCCCTGCACCAGCTTGTGCAAAATTGGACAGAAGTGCTGGGGAGAAAGGGAGTGTGATGGGAGTCGTGTGCCTCCTGGGTGCAGCAGCAAGAAGCAGCCCCCCCCCCTGCTTTAATCTCCACAAAGTGGGCCATGGGACTGGCCTTGGCTCTCCTGTGGCACTTCCAGGTGGTTGTGCAAGCGACAGGATTTCATTAAACTTCTGGGAGCCATAAAACTCCCATTGCATGCTGTTCCCCAACAAACCCATTGGGGCTTCCTTCCATGCAGGGTGAGCCTAAGAGAGAGGGACAGCCCCACAGTCGCCCACCAAGGAGCTTCCAGGGCAGAGCGAGGAGGGGGAGGGGGAGGGGGTGAGCCTGGGCCTCTTGGATCCTCATCCCACCCTCTCTGCTGGACTAGGGAGAGCCCCTAGGGAGTGCTGTTTCAGTGCTTCAAAGTGTTTCAGTGGCAGACTGGACAAGAAAAGGCTTGTGCAGCCAAGTATGAGGGAGGGAAAGTTAAAGCAATCTGGAGTGTGTTTTTCTGACCACATTTACTTACATATTCTGGGTCCCAAACGATGTATTCTAATTTTTGATTCACTTTCACCACAAAATAAAAGAGGAAGATGACCAACATGATGAGGGGGCTGATGAATCTCCAGGTGGCCTGCCAGAAAATGTTGGGCTTGTGTCCAATCATGAACTTAATGTCATCATTAAATCTGGCAATAAAGAGAAAGAAAAGTCAGGATTCATGCCATGAACAAATCTGAGGCTGGTTCACACGGATGTATTATTCATCTTGTGATGAATGGAACATCTTGGGATGGCTGCCCCATGTCAATGGGCCATCACAGCTGCAACACAGAGAAGGTTTATGTTATGTATGTGCCTTAAAGTATGCACTTCCTGCCGGCTCATTGGAGCCAGGAAAGCAGAGCTTGGGGACTGTATAACAATGGGTAGTGCGATCCAAATACCTGCCGCCCTGCACCAATCAGAGACCCCTGCCTGTTTGAATGAACCAATGGCAGGCTAGTGCGGGAGATTAGAGTTGTATATAGGTTAGTCAGTCTTTTGTGGAAGCAGCCTTCACCATGCTGCCCCTAATAAAGAGCTGTCCTCACTAGGATCTCGTCTCTGCAATGCTTTGAACCCCCTGTATTATAGTTTAAATCCCCTTTCATGGCCTCAAATGCTTTTCAAGGGAGTCAGTTATCGCATGTAGCTGCCACTGCTCAAGTGTAGAGTGTTTCAGCCATACCACCCCAGCAACACATGTAGTTGGGCCACAATATTGCTAGATTGGCTTCCATATCTACCCCCCCTTCCCCCATGGCTAAACACAGGAGTGGCCATGAGGGATTTGCACTGGATTGGGCTGCAGCCCTGGCAAAGAAATATAGGGGAACAGTAGCTGAACTTGACCCAAAAGATCATAGAGGGTGTTGTGGCATACAAAATGGGACAAGCCTGGCCTCTCAGGGAAGCGTTCCAAGAAGGGAGTCTAGAGACCCAGAACAGAATAGCCTCAAAGAGCAGTAAGAAGAAGAAGACGTTATAGTAACATAATTATATGGCCTTGTATAGATTGGAAGCTAAGATTTGTGGAGGGCAAAGTGCAAAAAGATGTGAGATTCACAAGAATGTCCACCTTCACAGACATGGAATGGTTCAAAGACGCGAGTGTTGGTTGAGGGCCAAAAGACATTCATATGAGTGATAAAATTGCAATCATTATTTTAAAAAATAAACATAGCAAGACTGAAGTAACACTTTTCATATATTCTAAGAAAGCATTTTAAGTACAGATAACCTTGTATTGCGTTTGAAGTAATGAGATGTGCACCTTTATCAAGTGGGACAGTTAGCTATCGTTAGATGACTTTAAAAGTCTATCATTCGATATGGTTTTCTGCAATTGCAACACACGCACACACACACACACTGCAGACATATGCTGAATTAAAAATATCTGTCAGGAATATGCAGCAGGCAGATTGTGACCCGTTTCCAGTGTGTGTTGCTCTAGGGGGCCATTGGTTGTCCAGGAGCAAGCAGAGCTGAGCACCAGCAACTCCACGCATGCCCCAGAGGCCACTTGGTCCAGATCCTCAGGAGCAGTGGCAGCCCACCCCCAACCCTCTCCCCCTGCATGGCTTCCGGGGGGGGGGGGGATGATGCAGTGAGAGAGCTCAGGCCCCTCAGAGGGGAGGGCCCTGAAGGGCTGCTTGGCTTGATTCATTCCAGGGATATTTTCACGTCCCAGTCTGCCCCTGAACACTCTTCCCCTCCCCCGTGCATTCGAGCAACAGGAGAGACAGACAGACGACGACGATGATGATGATGAAGAGAGAGGGGGGGATGGATAGCTAGATGTGACTACTGCCAGTCCTCCTCGGTTTTTTCTTTTGTGCACCA
This sequence comes from Heteronotia binoei, assembly GCF_032191835.1. NCBI lineage: Eukaryota > Metazoa > Chordata > Lepidosauria > Squamata > Gekkonidae > Heteronotia > Heteronotia binoei. The sequence continues at coordinate 3,195,109 of NC_083236.1, read as the reverse complement.
CAACATGCACAGAGTAAGACACAAATGCTCCAACTTGTGAACAGTTTCCATTTCTTACCTATCTATCCCATATATGTAGACAACAGAAAACATCTCGAAGAAAGCGATGATCAGCAAAGGGATGGATCCAGCAAAATTATCAAACAGGGCAAGCCAGTAGTTTCCTGACCTCAGCACAAAAATAATGGCAATCAAAAAAGACCCAACACAAATCAGACCTAGGGGGGAAAGCACATTGTGATTGTGTTATTTTTGATAACATGTATAGCAGAAACTCCCTAGTCAGCCACGGTGACAGCCAGCCAAAGGCTTCCCAGGCACTCCAGGCGGGACTGTTTGCCCTGTGCACAGAATTCCAGAAAACCCGCAGGGCAACAGAGGCTTTCCCACCCGCTCTAGAGCAAGTTCTTCTCTGCCTGCAGCAGGCTTACTATTTAACCCCTCCCCTTTCCAAAACTGGCACAGGGCCAAATTAAGAATGCTTATTGTTACAAAGGTGGCACCGCTGAAATGGAAATGAGCTAAAGGTAGCCTGGCTGAAGCCCAGAGCCTCTGATTATCTCCTTCCCGGACCAGGAGCCTGGATGTTCTGTATTGGGTGCTATCCTGCCTTATGGTGCAGAAGTCCCTTCCACAAAGATGACTTCTTCAGACTGGAAGGAGTCTTTAAACTTTGCTTGGCGGAGTGGCAAGAGGCAGGCCTCTGACAGCCTGGGACCGAGGTAGCACCACCACAGCAGTGCCAGCCTGCTTGGCCTACTGTCCTCGCTAACCCAAACAGAGGTGGTGTGGACCACAACACTGCCCCTGCAGACAGCCCCTGTTCAGACTGGCTTAAGTCTTTAATCCCTGCTTGATGTCACCAAGTATAATCATGATGAGTTCAATCAGCGAAAATGAGCAGGGTTCAAAGGGGGAGAGAGGGGGAAATAGAGCCCTCTTCATTTAGCCTCCAACCAAATCACCAAACTGTCCCTGCAGTTTATCTTTCACAGACAGTGGGAGAGCAATGATCCTGGTGGCACTCATTTCTGTCTGCCATCTTGAAAACATGGTTGATATTGGACAAAATATTACACAAGGCTGGATTCAGCCAGCTCTAATTTCCAGCTGAATACAGATGGCCCATTTGGGCCGACACAGGAACTTCCTACAGCAGGATTTAAATTGCGCATTCAAACGTCCACATCTGGGCCCTGCCTCATTCCTGCCTTTATGTCACCCTCTCTGCTGCCTTCAGATGTTACCACTTATCTCCAAAGTGCTTTCCTGTTGCTTTCCCAGCTGTTCAGACAGCCGAGGAGTGCTAGGGAAGCCTCCCATGCACCTGAGCAGTCTGACCGTTCCTCTGGAGCACACGCAGCCCGTCCCTCTTTTGGCAGCCCTGGGGAGACTGCTGCCCCAAGCTGCCTGTCTGTACCCAGCCTTCCTCTTTATTTCACCCTCCCATCTCATGTGAGTAGGAGCCCCGTGGCGCAGAGTGGTCAGCTGCAGTACTGCAGTCCCAGCTCTCTGCTCACGACCTGAGTTCAATCCCAGCAGAAGCTGGGTTCAGGTAGCCGGCTCGAGGTTGACTCAGCCTTCCATCCTTCCGAGGTCAGTAAAATGAGTCCCCAGCTTGCGGGGGGTGGGGGAGTGTAGATGACTGGGGAAGGCAAACGACCCTGTAAAAAGTCTGCCATGAAAATGTGGCGTCACCCCAGAGCTGGAAACAACTGGTGCTTGCACAGGGGACGACCTTGACCTTTAACCCCATATGACCTTTGTCCATGTAAATCCCAGGATCCCCAGCATACCTTTCTTGAGGTGGTCAAAGTCCCCTAAAGAGTTGGCTGAATTCCACCCATAATTTAACATCATTTTAATAATAGTCAGTGGAGACTAGTCACTGCTTTTGGTGTCCTCTTGACCATCCATTCCTATCTCTGACAAAACACCTCGACTTCACGATACTCTTCCACTGACCTGTAACAAGTTCCTTAGGCCATTTTTTGGGTATTGCATTGAGCTCTTGCAGGGGTACAAGAACACCCTCCATGTTTCCAAACATTGAGGATAAACCTAAGCAGAACAGCATGACAAAGAAAAGAATGGACCACAAAGGCGAGACCGGCATTTTGGTGATGGCTTCTGTGAAGACAATAAATGCCAAGCCGGTTCCTTCAACACCCTGCAGGACATAACAACAAAGTTTTGAACATTTTAAGATTCACTTCTTCCCCTACCCCACCCAGACTCCAACTAGACCAAAGATGGCCAAATTCTCAAGTCACTTGCCTTCCCAGTTAGCATCAACCCACAGTGAATGCCTGAGCCTATAGAATATATATGTTTGATTAAGGCTCGCAGGGAAAGCGACAGGATTGGGACAGGTTTGAGACTTAGCACTGAGGAGGGGGAAGAAACCAAGCAGATCCCATGCAGGATCTCTCAGCCGCAGGCCACACACACATTGCATCTGCACTAACCTTTTAAGTGTCAAAAAGGAAAAGAAACTTCATGGGTGAACCTGAAACCCAAGCATTGGAAAATATGGCTCCTTCCTTCCAAGAGACTTGTGGTCATCTCACCATCCTTTAGGTTGGCTGCCCCTGCCAAGGGGCTTGATTAAATAGTGGCCCTCGCAGGCAGAGGCATCAGTTACCCAGTGAAGTTCTGCAGATTCAGATGCCTGGCCTCATAAATGGACTTTGAAGAATGAGGAGAGCCTTTGAACTCTTTAGGACAAAGTCCTTGATTTTCTTGGTGGACCATGAGGACTTTGTAGCAGACATTCAGTGGGTGTTTGTGCCTGGCCCTTCTCTGCTCTTGAGCACAGTGCGTGGTGAGAAGCCGCTTCAGCCTCTCCCCCACCCACTTCTTTGCATTTCCACATCTTGAAACAGCCCCTTGGATTCACTGCAAGAATTATGAGTGATCACAGAAGCAGGGGTGGAATTCTACACCCCTGATGTAGCCAATCCTACAAGAGCTTACTGTAAACTCCAGGGGATTGGCTACTTCAGGGGTGTGTGGCCTAACATGCAAAGGAGCTCCTGCTAAAATTCCACCCCTGCACATAAGTAATGTGATATTGCAAAGGAAAGCCACAGCAACTCCATGGGGCAGCTTGAGGATATCCAAACAATATGGGAGAGGGAGTCTGAAGCCATTTCACCCCACACATCAAAGTCCTCAAGAGCAGGGAAGGGCCAGCTGCATCCAGGGGGCACAAAGCCTCCTTGCACATCTGATACAACTTCCCTGTGTCAATCACACAAAAAATAAAGAACTTGTAATGTAGTTAGACCCCTTTTTTCACATGGGTTTTAGTTTGTTCTGTTCATAGCTGAAGACAATGGACTTCCCAATCTGGCAACTAATAGTTACTCATGATTTTTTCCCCAGTTTTATTATAATGCTCTTGATTTTTTTTTAATTGTTCAAGATTCTGTATTGAAAGAAGGCAAAATTTAAACTTGCTATGTGAATAAATAAACCACAGAGGAAAGAAGTGCACAAGGCCTGAGAACTTTTTGGCTCATTCTCACTGCAAACAAAACTGTGGTTTGACTTTAACATTTATTTATTTTATACTTCCAATGTCTATCCCAGCCTTCACGGCACAGGGCAGGTTACAACATAATAAAATAGCTAAAATTATAGCTTCATAGTAATAAAAACTATTACATTTGATTTCCAATGGTGCATGATAAAACCGATGCATTACAATTGGTGACTATCAGGAAAGGATATCTCAGAGGGGACTGAAACTCTAAGTTGGGGTCAGTACTCATCTAACCGTTGCTATCCTTGACTTGCCTGGCGGAACATCTCTGTGAAATTGTTTCAGGTCCTGCAGGGTTCTGGTCTCACTACACAGAGAGTCCCACCAGGTGGGGGCCAGGACTGAAAAGGCCCTGACCCTGGTCAAGGTTAGCCATATCACTTTCGGGCCAGGGATCACCAACCGTTGTCACTGGCTTAGCACAGTGCTCTGCGGGGGACATACTGGGAGAGGTGGTCCTGTAGATATGCTGGTACCAGACCATTTAGGCTTTTAAAGGTCAATACCAAAACCTGAAACATAACCTGGTATTCAATTTTGAGCCAGTGCAGCTGGCAGAGCACTGCTTGAATGAGTACCTGTAAGGACCCACACAGCTGCATTCTGGACCAGATGCAATTTCTGGGTCAGCCTTAAGGGAAGCCCTGCATAAAACAAGCCACAGTAATGCAGCCTGGAGATAACTGTTGCACAGGTCACTGTAGCTAGGTTTTGGCAGGACAGGTAGGGAGCTAGTGACCTAGCCTGGCATAGGCAGAATCACATTCATGACTTGTGTCTCCATTGAAAAGGAGGCACCTAAGATCACACCCAAGCTCTTGGCAGCAGGCTTTGTTGCCAAAGGCACAACGTCAAGTGCTCGAAGTTGGCCTCCCAGCCTGGCATCCTCTTGACCCAGCCAAAAGACCTGCATCTTCAATGGACAGTTTCAGCCCACTCTGTTTGTTATACATCTGGATCCTACACGAGTCAGCAGAAGGCGTTCATGGCAGTCTTTCCGATCCTCCCAAGACAATGCTGAAGGCCAAGGGAGCAAATATCATGGCATATGGGGGGTGGGAGGGAGCCACAAGAAGAAGGGGCAACCAGACAGAATCCCCTCTCTGGCCTGCAGGACAGTTTAGGACCACAGATTTCATGTGTTGGGAGAGGAACAGGAGTGAGGGGTGCTGAATGTGGGAGGGCCCCCAGGAGAGTGACAGCAGTGTGCAGGAGGGGAGATCTGCCCCCACAAATTCCTCCTGCTCCCCAACAGCAGGATCCAACCCACATAATTCTACCTTCTGTGTTGCTGCCTTACATCAGATAAAAATGTCTCCAGGTTGCAAGTCTGAAACTTAAGGGTGGTGTACGTTGCATGATCCGTCATGTTACACCAAGCTTGCATAGCTTCAAAATTTCCTTCAGTTATGTTACCTTCTGGGAAATCAAATGCATTTGTCAGAGTGAGGATATTTCTGCAAAAGGGAAAAGAACAAAGGGAAAAGAGGGACATTTGCAGCATTCAGGCCACAGGCTAGAGGTCAGATTTGTCCCAGCCCACATGAATTTTCAGATGTGGCACAGGAAATTACAGTTATAAACAAATCACCAGTGCTTGTAGAGAAAAAGTTGGGAAAGCTAAAGCTCAGTATGAGGTTAGGCTGGCCAAAGATGCTAAAAACAACAAAAAAGGGTTCTTTTCTTATGTTCAAAGTAAGAAAAAGAGCAAGGACATGGTAGGCCCATTGTGAGGGCAGGAAAGTGAAATTGTAACTGGTAATGAAGAGAGGGCAGAACTGCTCATTTCCTACTTTTGCTCAGTCTTCTCTTCTGGGAGAAACAGTGCTCAACATGGCAAAAACAGAACATATAAAGAGGGTACTAAGTTCCAACCTAGGATCCGTGTAGGGGTAGCACATAAACACCTAGTTTCTTTAAATGAACCTAAGCCTCAGGGTCAGATGAATTGCATCCAAGAGTTCTAAAAGAGCTTGCGGATCTAATTTATGAGCCTTTGGCTATTATTTTTGAACATTCTTGGAGAACAGGAGAGGTGCCAGAAGATGGGAGGCGGGCGAATAACTACCGGATAACTACCGACCCGTCAGCTTGATGTCTATACCTGGAAAAGTTTTACAACAAATCATCAAACAGTCAGTCCTGGAACATTTAGAAAGAATGGATGTGATTACTAAGAGCCAGCATGATATTCTCAAGAACAAGTTATGTCAGACTAACCTGATCTCTTTTTTTGAGAAAGTGACTACCTTGCTGGATCGGGGGAATGCTGTAGACATCGTTTATCTTGATTTCAGTAAGGGTTTTGATAAATTCCACATACTATCCTTGTTGACAAGTTGGTAAAATGTGGTTTGGATCCTGTTACCATTAGGTGGATCTGTAACTGGGTCACAGATCGCACCCAAAGAGTGCTTGTGAATGGCTCCTCCTCCTCTTGGAGAGGAGTGACAAGTGGAGTGCCTCAGGGATCTGTCCTGGGACCTGTTTTGTTCAACATCTTTATCAATTATTTGGATAAAGAAATAGAGGGAATGCTTATTAAATTTGCAGATGATACTAAATTGGGAGGGGTTGCAAACAGAGAAGAAGACAGAAAGAGGATACAGGGCCGAGGTCAGACGTAAATAAACTGATGAGATGGGCATGAATGAAAGCCAGATGCATGTCGGATTTTATGCGGTTGTCCAAACATCAGCATCAGGCAATGGTCGTTGGCTCATTTGTGTCCCGAACTGCCACGACAGAGACGCTGACTTTTTTGATAGTACGTTAAATCCGGAATAAGAATGCTTCCGACAACTCCCGCACGTACTTTCTATGTTTGAACGCTCCATTGTAGCCGACTTGTCACAAGCGCAAATCCACTTCCCTGCAAGAGCCCACTCCAAATGATATCATTGCGCCAGCAATTGTTGACTCAGCCTTCCAACCTTCCGAGGTCGGTAAAATATGTACCCAGCTTGCTGGGGAGGGAAGTGTAATGACCGGGGAAGGCAATGGCAAACCACCCCGTAAAAAGTCTGCCATGAAAACTTTGTGAAATCAGTGTCATTCCAGAGTCAAAAACGACTGGTGCTTGCACAGGGGACCTTTCCTAAATGGGGGGGGAGGCAGATCAGCCACCTTTGCCTTCTCCCTGCCAGGCGGAGAGACAGCAAAGAGAGTTCCTGTGCTCCCCCCCTGGCGGGGTGTTAATTTTTTGTGACAGTCTACGTTGTTTGATGCCCATTTCAGCCTGTTCCGGCCCATTCCAGCTTTTACCCTGTCCTGTTTAAATTAGGGAGGAGGAAGATGACCCACCTTTGCCATCCCCCTGCCAGGCGGAGAGACAGCAAAGAGAGTTGCCGTGCTCCCCCCCCCATTTAAACACCACGGCGGGGTGTTCAAATGGGAGGGAAGATCACCCACCTTTGCTGTCTCCCCGCCAGGCGGAGAGACAGCAAAGAGAGTTGCCGTGCTACCCCCCCATTTAAACACCATGGCGTGGTGTTTAAATGAGGCGGAGGAAGATCCCCCACCTTTGCTGTCTCCCCACCAGGCGGAGAGACAACAAAGAGAGTTGCTGTGCTCCCCCCACAATTTAAACACCACGGTGGGGTATTTAAATGAGGGGGGAGGAAGATCACCCACCTTTGCTGTCTCCCCGCCAGGCGGAGAGACAGCAAAGAGAACTCCTGGGCTTCCCCTCCCTGGACGAGTGTTTAAATTGGCAGGGGGGCAGATCGCCCACCTTTTCTGGCACCTTTTTTTAAAAAAGCCAAGTACGATATCCCACAGTACTGCACTTGCATGAGTGCGGAATGCCATCTCAAAAAATGAGGTCCGGTTGAGACCTCTGATCAACCAGTGATGGGACCAGCGCTGCTTAGAACTGAAAGATGGAGGGATGTCTGATCAGGAAATTCGTTGTTAAAAAGCTGCAGGGTATAATAGCGACGGGGGAGGGGGGGGGTTAGGGATGGATTTAATGGTGAGTGTGACCGCAGCCAGGATGACTTTGACAGGCTGGAAAACTGGACTAAAACCAATAAAATGAATTTTAACAGGGATAAATGTAAAGTTCTGAATTTAGGTAGGAAAAATCCAATGCATGGTTATAGGATGGGGGAGACTTGTCTTAGCAGTAGCCTGTGCGAAAAGGATCTAGGGGTTTTAATGGCTCATACACTGGACATGAGTCAACAGTGTGATGTGGTGGCTAAAAAGGCAAATGCAATTTTGGGCTGTATCAACAGAAGTATAGTCTCCAGATCACGTGATGTGATGGTATCACTTTACTCTGCTCTGGTAAGACCTCACCTGCAGTATTGTGTTCAGTTTTGGGCACCACATTTTAAGAAGGATATAGACAAGCTGGAATGAGGAGGGTGTCGAAGATGATGAGGGGTCTGGAGACCAAGTCCTATGAGGAAAGGTTGAAGGAGCTGGGCATGTTTAGCCTGGAGAGGAGGCAGCTGAGAGGTGATATGATCACCATCTTCAAGTACTTGAAGGGCTGTCATATAGAGGATGGTGTGGAATTGCTTTCTGTGGCCCCGGAAGGTAGGACCAGAACCAGTGGGTTGAAATTAAATCAAAAGAGTTTTCGGCTCAACATTAGGAAGAACTTCCTGACCGCTAGAGTGATTCCTCAGTGGAACAGGCTTTCTCGGGAGGTGGTGGGCTCTCCTTCCGTGGAGGTTTTTAAACAGAGGCGAGATAGTCATCTGACAGCAATGAAGATCCTGTGACTTTAGGGGGAGGGGTTTGTGAGTTTCCTGCATTGTGCAGGGGGTTGGACTAGATGTCCCTGGAGGTCCCTTTCAACTCTATGATTCTAGGTGGGCTTGTAGAGAATCCAGCTAGGGAGCAGCGAGTGGTGAGTCCCTTAGTGGGACTGGGGGGGGGGGTCCAGGGGACAGTGCAGGATTCGCTGGATTCTTCTAGGACTGAGCAGAGATTTGGGGGGGGGGGGGTGTGCCTGAAGGCTGCCTCGGAGCGAAGCCCCCCCCCTGCTTATTAGAATTGCCAACTGTGGGTGGGGAGACACTTGGAGGTTTGGGGGTGGAGCCTGAGGAGGACAGGGTTTGGGGAGGGGGGGGCCTTCCAAAGTGGCCATTTTCTGCAGGGGAATTAACCTCAGTTCTAATCCCAGGAGATCTCCAGCAACCACCTAAAGGTTGGCAGCCCTACAAGTTCTGACCCTGCTGTCTCTGTGAGGCGTCTTTGAATTAAGGAAAAAGGAAAGGTCCCCTGTGCAAGCACCAGTCCTTTCAGACTCTGGAGTGACGTCACATCACAACATTTTTACGGCAGACTTTTTACGGGGTGGTTTATCCTTGCCTTCTCCAGTCATCTCCACTCCCCCCCCCCCCAGCAAGCTGGACTCATTTTACCGACATCGGAAGGATGGAAACCTCGAGCCGGCTACCTGAAAACCCAGCTTCCACTGGGGATCAAACTCAGGTATTGAACAGAGCTTAGGACTGCAGTACTGCAGCTTTACCACCCTGTGCCACGGGGCTCTTTTGAATTAAACAGGCCGGTTATAAGCTGATTGGGTCACAACCAGTTTGCAGGAGTAAGGTGGGTTGATCAAGATAGATGGGGTTGATCACCGGGCGGGGGGGGGGGGGTGTTGTCCACAATTGGCCACCCCATGCCTTGTGGCTGGGTAGCTGGGAAGGAGAGCCCTTGGTGCAGAGCAAAACTAATCCCATGTGGTCAGGGCCTTGCAGCATGTCAGGAGAGAGAGAGAGAGACTGCCTGGCACCTCTCAGCAGCCTAGGATGAAGAAGGCCAAGCCTGGAACTAGGGGAGACCTGCACAATAGGCATCTATGTTCCGCACCCTCCAAATGGCCAACCTGTCTGAAGAAGCAGCTACATAGATCAGCCATTTGTTAAGAAGGAAAGACAACCTAGTTGAACCCATATCTGGTTGGCTTCTGTCATCATCTGGGGGTAGCTGGGGCAATCACGAAACACACAATGAGTCTTCTCTGTTATTAAATTGTCTAACTAGGATGTTCCTTGGTCCAAATCTGAGGAGTGGATCAGAGCATGGAGCACAGATTTAGCCATCACAAAAATCAGCTGGCAAAAGATGGCAGTGAGACTGACTGGAACATCCAAAATCAGTCAAAATGGCTACCTTAAAGAAAAGAGGAGGGTCAAAACTTACTCCATAGAGCTAACACAAAAGGGGATAGATTTGCTCCAAATTGGGGAGCTACGGAGGCCCTCTGAATACAGTTGCTGTCTGTGCCTTCCAAGCCTCTCTCTCACCAGGCATGGAACTGGGTCAATGGGAACCACAAGGCAGAAACTGCATTCAGGAACTGTTATCCAGCTACAGTCTAATAATTTTAGGAGAGTTTGTCCTAAGTGCCTGAAGCCTCTGCCTTCTTCATTCCCTCATCTGTAATGCCAAGAATCACAGAGTTGGAAGGAACTCCAAGGTCCAAACCTCTGCATAATGCAGGAAATTTGCAAATGCCCCCCCCCCCCCATTGGAGGTAAAAAAACCTCTCCCAAATCCCTGGCAAAACTGACTGGGGTAAAACTGCTTCGTGACCCCAAAGTGGCCATCAGCAATATCCTGGGTGTGTAAGGAAGGGCCACAAGAACTCAGCACTGATGCAGCCCTTCCTGCTGGCCACAAGGCTCTCCCAGTATCCCCAGACCAAAATGAGATGGTTCCCAGTGTCAGCTCAGGCTGTGTTAAAAGCAGAGAGCGGATTCCATGAGTCCTTATTTGTGCAATTGAGGGGAAGGGAAATTACATTCATGATGAAAAAATAACAACTATCAGAAATATATTCAGTGAGGAAAACTACTTACTGGCTAACACAATCATCGTATCTCTGTGTTGCTCTGAATCCGATGATCGAGTATATGACTGTGGCAGAATAGATGGAGGTGAAGCCATTGATCAGTGAGATAATCACAGCATCCTTCTCACAATTATTGCTGCAAACCAGAAGGTCAAAACAGGTGAATTCCAAAGATCTCAACATTCATATCTTAAAAATTTATTCCCAGTCAAAATTTGCATGAGAATGTGAGCCCAGTGGTACATCAAGGCTGGTTCTGAAAAATCCTGGGTAGATGGAGTCCTGTGTCTTGCGGGGGGTAAAAACCAAGATGGGGGGAAACTCTCATCTTTCCTTCATGGCTTTATGGGGTAGTCCAGAGGGCTCCATTTTTAGCTACTTTCTTTTGCTCTTCACTTGTCCTCTTGCTCAAGACAACCACTCCACAGGGGAGCAGCCATGTCAATCTTTCACAGCAGCTCTTGTGCCCCCTGGAAGAGGCCCACTGCTTATTTATTTATTTTATTGGATTTCTATCCCACCCTCCCCACCGAAGCAGGCTCAGGGCATCTTACAACAATAAGAACATTTACAAATATTGAGCATTAACAATTAAAACCTTAAACAGTATAACAATTAAAACATATTAAAACAATGTGGTGCTAATGATAATGATGCTGCTGCTGATGCTTCAGCCTTTAGTCCACAAAAGCTGACGCTGGAATGAAATCCTGTGAGGCCACGATGCCCCCACTGGGGTCTTTTGGGGAAGAAAGGTCACGACACTCTAAATGGAGATGTCATTTGGTTTAGCAAATCATTTATGATTACAAATTGTAAAACGACGATTAAAACTGAGTTCGTTATAGAAACTTACTGAACTGAATTATAACTCGAGAATGAGATGAGGCCCCCAAAGGCAAGGGAGAACGAATAGAAGACCTGAGCACCAGCATCTAGCCATGTAACCGGGTTAGCCAATTCAGTAACCTGAATAATAGGGGAGGGGGAATTGTTAATTTAAGTAACTTCACAGGTTAGCAAAAACAAATGATAGCAGAAGCTGTAACTCTTAGCAATCAAACAGTTTGCTTAAGCAATTGAAACAGGGGGGCTGCTTAAATCAGTGGTGCATCAGAAAGTGTTCTGTTTGCTGCTGTTCAGAAACAACCACCAAGAAAAGGGACACAATTCCTGAGGAGACTGCACCAGTGTCCCTGCCTACTGCTGTGCTGCTATAACAGATCGGAAGAGCAGAATAAGGTTTCTATGCAGTCTTTGGGAAGAAGGGCAGAGACAAAAGTAGCAGGGTAAGACTTGCTTCCTGCTTTCCAGTTTGATTTGGGAACTTTGTTGATCTCTGCCAAATCTGCTTGTTGGGCAGGGTTGGCAATGAATAAATCAAAAGCCTTGGCAAAGCATGCTGCAAACTTGGTAGTCCAACAGCGTCACCTCCAGGCATTATTGACACTTATGGGGAACGGTGCTCTCGTCAGATCTCAGAAGCAGGTTCAGCACTGGTTAGTACTTGGAGGGGAGACCCCCAAAGAAACCTACCCAGAGGCAGGCAATGGCCAACAACCTCTGTCTGTCTCTTGCTTTGACAAGCCCATGAGGGGCAGCCATAAGTCAGCTGGGACATGACAGCACTTCCCGCCACAAAGGGATATGGGATGACTTCACCCTGGCTCTGTGTGTCCCATCTGGTCTTTATCTAGCCAAAGAACAGCCAGGAAAGCCTGATGCTGAGACTCTGTGGGGCAGCAGGCACAGCCTGGGCAGGCAACCAAGGCAAGGGGCTACGAGGCACAAGCCCTTTGAACAGCCTCATGGTTCCATCTGTCCCCTGCGATGTATTCAGCCAGCAGCCCTTCTGTCAGCAGCCAGCAGCCCTCCTGCAGGCAAAGCATGAGGTGATCTGCAGCTGAACTGGGCAGCTCTGCTGAAGCCTCTTGTGAAAACTGCTGCAACCAAAGAGCCCAAGCAGAGGCTGAGGGCTTGCTGGGCCCCACTGGGCCCACTGACTGCTGAAAGGGTGGGGAGTGGAGACCATGTGCCTCAAGCCTTCTGCATGGGGGAGGGGAGGCATCTGCCACTCCCCAGGCAACAAAGGCACTCCTTCAGCCCCTAAGACCTCTCAGGCTTATGGATACACAGGAGAGAAACAGTATGAAATACTGCTGGAATATTTCTTCTGGCTATGAATACCACATAGCTGGTTATAGTCCCAGAGGGTCAATGGTGCCGGCCTGCAGCAAAACTGCTAGACTCGAGACCAGGGACATCTTAAAGACCAACAAGATGTGCGGGGGGGGGGGGAGTCATTTGAGAGTCAAAGCTCCCTCTGTTGTATTTGATGAAGGAACATTTCTGTTAGCTGTTGCACTGAAAGACAAAAGAATCCAACTGACACTTACATTGGGTGTAAACAGATACACTATTCCACTGACTGATCCTTTCAGCGTCAAGCCACGGATCAGGAAAATGGTGAGCACGACATAAGGAAGGGTGGATGTTATATACACTGCCTGGAGAAAGAATGCCGACAATTGAGCATCTGCAGCCAGCAAAGTCATCTCTTTTTGTTCTCACTTCTCCTTTCCTTTTCTCCCCTCCACAGACATTGACAGGCCATCCTAAACAGAGTTATGCCCTTCTACATCCACTGAAGTCCATAGGCTCAGAAGGGATGCAATTCTGGTTAGGACTGCACTGTTAGATCGTCAGCTCTTCAAGGGACAGAGGCCCACCTCTCTGGCATCTGTCCAGTTCTCTGTGCAGTGCAATCCTCACACCAGGGACTAGTCTAAGCCCAACTGAAACCAGTGGAATTAGATTGGCAAAACTCTCCAGAGGACTGCCTCTTCAAACATCCACTAGTTTTTGCACAGAGCTTTGGATTATTCACATATCTGCAGTAATTTTCACACATGTCTGTTAAACCAGGTAATTCTCCTCACATTGCCTACTCTTCTGTACTGTCTGGTCCAACACCAGCTCCAAATGATGTAGTTCCACCCCCCCCCCCCTGTCACCTCTCTTGGGGAGCTGACAACATTGGCTTGAGGGATGCTGCCAATTCCACCGCAAACACATTCAACTGTTGAACTTCTTGTATTTGACGGTGGTGACTCAAGGTGAGCTCATCCTTTGACCTGTTTGTTTCATGGCGAGCAGCTGCAAGGGAACTACTTTGCGCTGGAACACAGGCCCACTTTGCAGTGGGTTTTCCCAGAACTGTCCACACACAAAGACACTGATGATTCAAACCATTTGGTGGCCATTAGAATCACCAAGGACTACTCAGACAAGTTCTGACAGGTAGGATTTTATTGACACATAGCATTTATTCTGACTGAGTCATATGATTTGTGTGTGATCTAATTGTCTATTTAAACAATCACCTGCTGAGCAGAGCAGTTATGTAGCAACGATTGTGGGGGGGGACAGAAGAACACAACTGGGCTGTGTGAGAATGTGCATGTTTGAAAAGCCAATTGCCCAGTGCTGCATGGTTAGTAAGGAACACAGTAAAAGAACCTTCTGAACACCCATGAATAGATCAACAAACTGCAGAACCAATTGTTGAAAAATCAGGATTCTGTTCACAATCAGTGAAGTGGCTGTAGGGTTGCCAACTTCCAGGTGGCCCCTGGAGATCTCCTACTATTACGCTGATCTCCAGATGACCAAGATCAGTCCTCCTGGAGAAAAGGGCTGCTTTGGAGGGGGGGGGGCTCTAGGGCATGACATCCCACTAAGTCCTCCCCGCCCCAAACTCCACCATCCCCACGTTCCTCCCCCAAATCCCAAGGCAGACTTGGCAGTCCCAGTTGTTGCTATGGAGGACTGCTGGCAGCTGTGAGCAGCACACCAAAGAGCTCTCAGCATTTGAACCAGGCAACAGAAAAACTATTAAGTTTCAAAATATCATACAAACAGTTCTCAGATTTCAATCATATATACATTCCATAGCAAAATGCAAAAATGTATATATAACAGTCATTAACAATATTCAGCCGGTTTAGTAATATGCCATTGTCCTCCCAATAGCTAACTTCTGACTTCTATTATGAAGAAGAAGATATTGGATTTATATCCTGCCCTCCACTCCGAAGAGTCTCAGAGGGGCTCACAATCTCCTTTCCCTTCCTCCCCCACAACAGACAGCCTGTGAGGTGGGTGGGGCTGAGAGGGCTCTCCCAGTAGCTGCCCTTTCAAGGACAACCTCTGCCAAGGCCATGCTAGCAGGTGCAAGTGGAGGAGTGGGGAATCAAACACAGTTCTCCCAGATAAGAGTCTGCACACTTCACCACTACACCAAACTGGCTGAACTAAAATTATTGGGGGGACAATGGCATATTACTAAACCTGCTGAATATTGTTAATGACTGTTATATATACGTTTTTGCATTTTGCTATGGAATGTATGTATGATTGAAATTTGAGAACTGTTTGTATGATATTTTGAAACGTAGTGATTTTCTATTGCCTGACAGCTGTGAGCAAGCAGAGCCAAGCGCCACCAGCACCGAGCACGTTGCACAAGTCTGGGAAGACAGCGTGAGAAGCAGCCCTTTGGGTACCTTTCCTGTTGTTTCAATGCCTCTGATTGTGCAAACATAGAGCACTGCCCAGGCACACAGTAAGCACAGCAGAAGCCACCACTGGACGGTTCCAGACTCATCAATGGAAGTGGTGATGTTTAATGTCTTCCGGTACCAAAAATAATCGACTGGAGAGCTCTTGGCACATTCTTCTTCGTAACCTAAAACCAAAGAAGCCCTCATGTGGTTGGTGCAGGAGGAGACTGCTCTGAACAAGCCCCTCGGATATGTTGCACTCCCTCCAGCTGTTCTCCACAGAGCTTGTGCGGAAGAACTTCCTTCCTCTTTCATGATGACGTCACTGCCTTCTGAGGGGAAGAGAGTGGGCACATCCCTTCACCAATGTAGCACCTCTTGAGGTGCCCACAGACCTCTCTTGCCAAGTACAAAGTCTGGGAATCAGTGCTATAAAGTGGGGGTTACATGAACTAAAAAACCTTTTGACTCATCATCAGATGTTACAAGGACATAGCCTAAGGGCAGAATTCTGCTGGGGAATTTTATTGAGTCTTGCAAGAACTTTGACAAGGAAATTCACATGACTCATAATGGCAATAAATAAAGTGGGCACACATGCCAGTTCACTTATTATACGCAATTAAGAGAAAGAAAGAACAAGAAGTATCTGAATACACTTTTCCGTTTGGAAAGTAGAGCTTGTTCTCTGCAGAATTATGTAGCTTCAATTATATTATAGCAATACTTTAGCAGAAGAAAGATTAACTGGAATAATTCAACACATTGCCATATGGAAGCAACCCTTATTATCTTGGACTAACACAACAACAGAGTGTACTTATCAAAGTCTGTTTTGATTGCCAGTTTAAGGCTAATGCTGGACAAGGATATTTAAAAATCCAGTTGTCTAGGGCTAGTTAGTACTTGCAAGGGAGACCACTGAAGAGGTCAAAGGTTGCTATGCAGAGGCAGGCAAGAGGAAACCACCTCTGAGGGGTGAAAACCCCTTGAGGGGTGGCTGTAAGGTGGTTGTAAGCAGATGGCACTTTACACTCACACAGAGATACAATACACAACCACAATACACAACCAAAGGCAAGCATTTAGATTTGAAATAGTCATTCTTCACTAGGCTCCAAAATTTAAAAAAAAGGAACTGTATAGCAGAGAAAACGTGATAATGGTCCTGCCCCATGAGCACACCATTTAAAATCGCCTTTAAGAAATTCTCATTTCTTGTTTGCTGATTTGTTCTTTGGTGAAAGAAGAGCTGCCTTCTGCTGCCTGCTGCATACCTGTCTTGTTGGGAAGCAGGGGGCAGCTGCTCCAGGGCAGGGGCTCTTGGAAGGAGTTGAAGAAATACCACATCACCCAGGCAATGATAGTGTTGTAGTACAAACCGACAAGGAAAGAGACCATCAGTGCCGTGATGCCTGTAGGAAGAGTAGGGAATAGACTTCAGGCCAGTCCGGTAACTTCTCATTGAAAACTAGCAAACCTACAAACACCAACCCCCTACAGCCTGCTGGTGGTTAATCTGGGGGGGTCATATTTGGTCTTCAGTTATGCAGCAGAACCATGTTTGAAGGTGTTCCTGAATGAAATGACTCCTTTGTACATAGAAACATACACACTTTTCTCCCTTCCCCACAATGAGCATCAGCCTATGAAACTGGAAAGGAAAGGTCCCCTGTGCAAGCACCAGTCGTTTTCGACTCTGGGGTGATGCTGCTTTCACAACATTTTCATGGCAGACCTTTTTTACGGGGTGGTTTGCCATTGCCTTCCCCAGTTGTCTACACTTTCCCCCCAGCAAGCTGGGTACTCATTTTACCGACCTCGGAAGGATGGAAGGCTGAGTCAACCTGGAGCTGGCTACCTGAGCCAGCTTCCGCTGGAATCGAACTCAGGTCATGAGCAGAGGGCTCTGACTGCAGTACTGCAGCTTTACCACTCTGCGCCACGGGGCTCTTAGTATGAAACTGACTGGGAGTAAATTCAACACAGACTAAAGGAAGTTCCACCTCACTTGCAATGACATTTGGAGAGGATCACTGGCTTAGATGGCTTCCAAACAGGTGAGACAGACTGATGGGGGATGGACCTAGCACTGACTTCTGACCACAATAGCGGATTGGGGCCTTTGGGCTTGGAGGTGGCAGAAGGTGCCTGATTGTCAGATGCTTGTGGAAGAGTAAAAGGGAGGGGGCATTTTTCCCTTTGTGGGTCCTGCTTCTGTGCTTCTCTGTGACATCTGACTAGCCACTGTTGGAAATAGGATACTGGACTAGACAGACCATTGATTTAATCCACCATGGCCAATCTATGTCCATATCAGTGGAAAAGACCAAGAGTCCAATAGCACCTTAAAGACTGGATACAGACAGGCAGCTCTGGAGGCATCCCAAACTGGGCCACCCCAAGATGGAGCGGGCTAACCCCATCCAGACACTCCTGCACGAGGTGCCTGTATCTTGAGCAGGGGGTGCTTTGGCATGGTAAGATGGTTGTTGCGCACCATCCCCTTAGCACAGTTTGGGTTTCTTTTTTTCCCCTTGCATTTTTAGTGCTCATGAGCTCTGAGAAGTTTGGTTTTTTAGAAAAAGGAATACCAGTGAGCACCTAGAATGGATTGGTGGATTCATGCTACCAATCCACCTGGCTTGCATGCTCCCATGATCAGATGCCCGGAAAGACGGATGGAGTGGGGCAGAAGAGTTTGCTACCACTTCCCAAGTGGCAGAGATGTGGGAGGACGGGGGGAGGGCGGGAGCAGGAGGGGCTGCAGCTGTGCATGTCTGGCCTGGCTTTGCAAATCCGCCCGGGGGCCATCCCTAAGGCGGCTCAAATTGGCCATCTGAATTCAGCCAGACTGACCACATTTGTGGCAGGGCAGGAGCTTTCAGGAATCACCGCTCACTTCTTTAGATATTGGATTCTTGCTCCTGTTACAGACACACTAACATGGCGACCCTTCTTGATTTACGTTCACATGGAAACCAGCAAGTCAGCGGGAAAGATCTGGCCTAGTCATTTCTAATATTCAAGTTGGTTCATTTTATTTTTTATTTTTACTCTAGGCACCTTCTTGCTGCCACATGCAGCCTGAACCTGTATTTAAATTAAATCAATCACTTTTATCGGCCAAGTTTGACACACAAAGAGAGTCACAGCACATCTACATACAATAAAATTTTGGAGTCATATAGCAGGCTGATTTCAACAGTGCAGACATAATTAGTAAGAAGACGTAACCAGCTGTTTCCTTGTTGAGCATATCAAGGCACAAAATCTGGCCGCCTTATAGGTGATTTTATTAGAACAACCGCTTTTCCACAGCAAGCAGAAACCACTTGTAAGAGGATCTTGCTTGCTGCGAGAAAGCAGCACACTAACTCGCAGCTCTCTGGCAGCTTGTGCAAAAATGGAGAGAAGCCCTGTGAGCAAAAGGGCTCTCCACCCAGAACAAGTCTAGAACGAAATCGGTCTCAGTGTACCACAGCATTCATTTGGATGTCCATTCAAACACTCGTGCATCAAATGTTGATGGAACCAACCCTTCAGGCATTCATTTTACCCCTGGTAGTACTGGTTGGGGGAGTGTGTGGTTTATGGAGAAGACTTTCCTTCACCCACAAGGCAACTCTAAGTGGAGTAGCTCCCTTCATAGAAGGTGTGACTCGGTTTAGGATCCTACCATTGCTCTTCTGTTTATAAACCCATCACACAGACATGCTCCTGGGTGGAATAACAGCTGTTGAGTGACTGTTGGGTCTTCCAGCTTACCTACTCCCTTCAGCGAAGGATGGACAGAACTCCAGACTCCCACGCTGCATCTCCGGAGCCTCTGGCCAATGGCAAACTCAAGGTGAAGCAACGGAATGCCTTCCAGGACCAGCAAAATGAGGAAAGGTATCATAAAAGCCCCTGTGGTGGAGTGCAAATCCAAAATTAATATATTTTACTGAACAGAACAGTGGGGTGAGGCAGTGGTAGTGGAAAGCAAAGCAGAAAAGAAGACCTGAAAGCAGTTCTAGTGAATTCTGTTCTGAGGGGTCTATTTTTAAAATTACTTTATTAGGAAGAAAGATGCACAAACTATTACAACCCTTTGGGTATAATCCCCACACACCCCTGCTCTTTTACCCTGTTCTCAATTCGCCACTGCACATCTGGCTAATGAAACTTGGGTGCCCTCAGGATAACCCAGTGATGATCCTCAACACTTTGCCAACAGGGAACACTGTGTGCTCCAATGTGTTTCTGGTGCCCACATTCTTCTTCCCCAAACTGAAGGGCTAATCTTGACTCTCCTCCACCTCATGGGCACAGGAGCTGTTTCAGAAGAACACAGGAAGCAGCACCTTTATATCTGTAGCGAGTCCTCACTAGGACACAGTCGCTTCCACGTGTGGCTGTCATGTGGCTTGGGACATCCCAGGACCTGTGAATGCTCATGGAAGCAATTCCGTGGTTGGGTCCACCCTCCCCCTGGCAGTCAATTTGTGGTGCTGCCCACTGCCTGCTCTCAAAACCACAGTGGTGCCTGCAGGCTCAACTAGTTTGGGGACCCCACTCACCTTTACACATCATCTCAGGGAAGTAGAAAATTTTGAGGAAAAGGGGCCAGAAAGGATTCCATAGTTTCCTAAGCCCATAAGGAAAGGGAGTCATATTTCCTTGCTTTTCTACTTCCTTCAAAATGTCTCATGTCCCTCCTAGAAAAATTGTAGAGGCTCCTCTGGAAAACTGTGCAGAGAAGGAGGGTTTGTTCCATCCCCCTAGCAAAAGATGGACTACTTTTGGCTACCTGCAAGCCCCGCCCTTCCATCCATCAGAGAGGGCCAAAATAATGAGCAAACCCTGCATTGATGGGATAAAAACGAGGCATTCCAGTCAGCAACTGAATGTGAAGCCAGAGTTTATCACAGGAGCCATGGCACCACCACCCCAAGTGTTTTTAGGAAGTGTGCAGGGCCGGGGGGTGGGACCTTTGCCCAGCAGGGCTGGTGGCAGAATGCTGGAGATCCAACGGGCTGGGCGGAGGTTCCAAAAGGTCTCTTGGGCAGCAGCAGAGGCCATTGCAGAAGAAGCCTCTGACTGAAAGTCAGCCGTGTGCCTGTCTGCTAAGGTTGCCAGGTCCAATTCAATAAATATCTGAAGAGATCTCCAGGTCCCACAACAAGCGAGGACAGCCTGACGGTCCATCCCAAGGGGGGCGCAGGGGGAGCATGCGTCGCTGCCTTCCAGCCCCACAACAGAGGCCTTGGTGTGGGAACAGACTCTGAGGGCTGCAATGGGCAGGGGCACATGGGAGGGGATTCTTGGCCACTGAACTGTGGGACTCCCTTCTCCAGACCCTTCCAGCTTCACCTGGCAATAGAAACATTCCAGCTCCTGGCAGTTTCTGAGGGAATTTTACTGTTACTTGCCTGGAGTTTTAAACCTTTTTTTTTTTTTACTATGCTTGGTTTCTGCTTTTAACCATTTCTTTAAACTATATTTGTATGTCAGGCTTTAACCCTTGTGAGTTGCCTTGGGCCATCACTGAAAAGAGCGTGCAAAATAAACATTACCTTCAGTGTGCGCTCTGAGATTTGGAGGCGGGGTGTGTGGGTGTGATGTTGTGTGTTTGGGGCATTGCCATGTTTGAGACTGGGGTAATGGTGGTACTATGGTGCAATTTTGTTTTTAAATGAAGCATTGTGGTTTTATTCTTTGTAAGCTGTGTCATATGTTTGAAGAAGTGGAGTATTACCGATTTATTTAAGAGAGAGCAGAACCAGCCATTTCAGAGAGAGCAATGCTCTTTAACACACTGGAATAAATCTCAGTGTGACTTCCTGTCCAATGCAAGTATATTTTAGTAGTAATCTATTATTTAATTCCATTAAGCTTGCCAGCATTGTAACAATTAATATTTTAAGCTTAGAAATCAACTTGTAAGTAAATTTCAATCACACCCCTTCCTAAGATGACCACATCTGAAATGCTGCACAGATAGAAACCACTAACCTTTTACTTCTTTAAAAATGAAGGGGGGAAACCATCAGTGGCAAAGAAACCATCATGTGGACAAAGGGGACCCAGTAGATGTTGTTCACCTTGACTTCCAGAAAGCTTTTGATAAAGTTCCTCATCAAAGGCTCCTTAGTAAGCTCGAAAGTCATGGAGTAAAAGGACAGGTCCTCTTGTGGATCAAAAACTGGCGAATTAATAGTAAGCAGAGAGTGAGTATAAATGGGCAGTCTTCGCAGTGGAGTGCTGCAGGGCTCAGTACTGGGTCCAACGCTTTTTAACTTATTCATTAATGATTTGGAGTTGGGAATAAGCTGTGAAGTGGCTAAGTTTGCAGATGACACTAAATTGTTCAGGGTGGTGAGAACCAGAGAGGATTGTGAGGCACTCCAAAGGGATCTGTCAAGTCTGGGTGAGTGGGCGTCAATGTGGCAGATGAGGTTTAATGTGGCCAAGTGCACATTGGGGCCAAAAATCCTAACTATAAATACAACTTGATGGGGTGCAAACTGGCAGAGACTGGCAGAGACTGATCTTGGGGTCATGGTAAATAAGCCACTGAAAATGTTGAGACAGTGTGCAATTGCAATAAAAAAGGCCACTGGCATGCTGGGAATTCTTAGGAAGGGAGTTGAAAACAAATCAGCCAGTATCATAATGCCCCTGTATAAATCGATGGTGTGGCCTCACTGGAATACTGTGTACAATTCTGGTCACTGCACCCCAAAAAAGATATTATAGCATTGGAAAAAGTGAAGAAAAGGGCAACTAGAATGATTAGAGGGTTGAAACACTTTCCCTATGAAGGAAGGTTAAAACACTCGGGGCTCTTTAGCTTGGAGAAATGTCAATTGCGGGGTGACATGATAGAGGTTTACAAGATTATGCATGGGATAGAGAAGGTAGAGAAAGAAGTACTTTTCTCCCTTTCTCACAATATGAGAACTCATGGACATTCAATTAAATTGCTGAGCAGTTGGATTAGAACTTATAAAATGAAGTACTTTTTCAACCAAAGGATGATTAACATGTGGACTTCACTGCCACAGGAGGTGGTGGCAGCTACAAGCATAGCCAACTTCAAGAGGGGATTGGATCAACATCTGGAGCAGAGGTCCATCAGTAGCTATTAGCTACAGCGTATTGTTGGAACTCTCTGTCTGGTGCAGTCATGCTCTGTATTCTTGGTGCTTGGGGGGGGGGCAGAGTGGGAGGGCTTCTAGTGTCCTGACCCCACTGATGGACCCCCTGATGGCACCTGGGTTTTTTGGCCACTGTGTGACGCAGAGTGTTGGACTGGATGGGCCATTGGTCTGATCCAACATGGCTTCTCTTATGTTCTTATGTGACGCAGAGTGTTGGACTGGATGGGCCATTGGCCTGATCCAACATGGCTTCTCTTATGTTCTTAAAGAATGCTGTGTTGTCTGCATGACGTTAAGCTGATGTCTTAGAAAGAGTGGATCAGCCTTTGGGGAAGGTGGAGAACTGGAAAATATACTGACCAACAGATTTAGTGGAATATGGACTCTGATCAAGCAAATGCAATGGTGCATATTTGCAGGAAGCTTTTTTTATGATCGAGGCCATAGTAGTGCTTTTAAGGATACTGGACCCAAGATGATAAAGCTACATCTGACATAGAAAAACAGTTGGGATTTCCAAAACTGCACACTGGGTTGGATTCCATCTAAACGCCACACACAGAAGTAGAATTCCCCTCCTCACCACCACTCAGGCTGTGGCCCAAAATGCTCCCCCAAATACTGCCCCTGGGGGGCAGAAGACCCCCAAGAATCAAAATGAGAGGCTTCTGCTGTGAGGGAGACCCTCCTCTGCGTGCAGTATGTGTGGATCTTTTCAATAGAACCCAGCCCACGGCACCTGCAAAGTCAGACTAATCTCGTCCCCCATTTTTTGAAAGGTTGCTATCTCACAAGTCTTATGAGCCCAAGGAGGCCACAGATTCCCTTGCTGGGGGGGAGGGGGGAGATGAAGCCGTGCCTTCTGAACTCCACAGCAAAGGCCAGGCTCCAAGGTCACAGAGCACCAAACTGTGGGTCCCCACCAAACTTTGGAAACAAATCCCAAGCCTGGCTGCCCTCTTCCTGGACCGTTCCAGTGGCCCTTTAATTGTGATCATTAATATGGAATAAAATAGTCTAAACACCATACAAGACCCCCTTGATTTCACCAGGCTCAAAAAGGGATGGTTGTTTAGAGACAAGCGACAGGGAAGTGCTGAATGTTTCTATGCCTTCCTTGCCCATCCTCCACTTCTAGACGGATCCAGGGGGTGCTTCATACAGTCAGCAGAATCAAGAGACCACTTCAGGCTGTAAGGGGGGAAATCACATGTTTGAGAAGGCTGCTACATAGAAAGAGTTTCTTTACAACACTGAAAAATAGCAGAGAAATTTAGGCTTAAGCCTTTTCCCATGATGGGCTAGTTTTTCCGATGTGCAGGGAGCTGCGATGCTGGGAAGACCTTCACAAAGACCATTGGAATCACCCACATTCAGGAACACGTTTACCACTTGACTCTGCACGTTGCATGAACTGGCCCTTGTTTTGATCTAGCAATGCAGTTTGTGTGTTCTTATAAGCAATGTAGAATGCAATGCTTTACCAAACATCCAAAGGGAACATGAATTACTGTGGAATTCTTTGCTTATCTCCATGGCAAGATCACCAGCTGTGGTCAGAAACTAGCTGTGCAAAGGGTTTGCCATTACAGGGATTTTATTATTGCAGTTTCTAAACTGTGTCTGCTCACCAGCATCTGCTGGAGAGCACAGCAAGTGCCTTGAAAAACGAAGCCACCATGCTGGATGCTTCCACGTGTTTTAGATCCTACTGATGCTTTTGACTCGTGGAAGACCTTTCTGCCAAAGGAGGGGGGGCAGTCTCTTTTACCAATGCCCCCCTCCCATGTCCCCCTCCTGCATTGACACTCCCGGGACAGCGAGTGGAGAAAGGTCACGCATCCAACCAAGTGCTGCTTCACGGGCTGTAGAGGGGACATCAGCTGATGGCCTTTGCAAGAGGGAAGCCCCACACAGATGGAATGAAACATTTTCATCCAGACAGAGTCACAAGTGAGCCTCCAGTTCTAGCCCTGGAAATAAGACCAGTGTCTCATGTGTTGTTTGAGAAACCATTACAAGCGGTCGGCCTCCTGGTATCCAACTCATTTGCCTCCAGTGCCAAGGGGGGAAATGGGTTTTTACTGGTGCCTCTTGCTAAAAATCTGAAGTGAAGTAATGGACATACTAGGATTAACAAAAACACTCTAGGGTGCACAAAAACTCTATGGTAAAACTGTGAACCCTAGAGTGTCTAATGAAGTCTCTTCCAGGTTTTGATGGCGGTGACTTCAGGGTGCCACCAGTGAACACTTGGTGGTCAATGCCTCCTGGGGGTTTCCATCCGCAGCCTAGCAAGCCTACAAGGTATTAGCCAAAGTAAAATTCTTGAGAACCTTTTCCAAGGCAATCTTTTTCTTATTGGATTTTTGCTGTTGTTGTTAGTTAAAGCCAGCGTTGTTACAAATCCTGGTTAGGGCAGGCCACCAGGCACCTCCGGTCCTTTGCTACTAGGCCCATGCAGCACCCAGGAGCCGTTTGGGAGTGTGTCCAAGGGAGGCAGACATAGAATCAGACTCAGATCAGGGAGACCCGGGTCTGAATGCCAGCTCTGCCATGGAAGCTCACTGGGTGACGCTGGGCCAGTCACAGCCGAACCTACCTCAAAAGATTATTCGGGGGGGGGGGGGGAGGGGAGAGTAAAATGCAGGAAAAGGCACTTTGGGTTCCCACTGGGGAGGAAAGTGTGTCAGTGTGATGCAGCGGCAAAAAAAGGCTAATATAGTCTTGGGGTGTATCAACATCCAAATCACGAGATGTCATAGTCCTGCTGTACACTGCACTGGTCAGGCTGCACCTGGAGTCTTGTTTGCCGTTCAGGAGGCCTCACTTTAAGGAGGAAGTGCACAGAATGGAGCAGGTGCAGAGGAGAGGGACGAGGATGATCGGGGGCCTGGAAACCAAGAAGACCTGCAAAGAGGAGAGGCTGAGGGACTTGGGATGTTCAGTCTGGAGAAGAGGAGGTTGAGGAGGGACATGACTCCTCTCTTTAGGGATTTGAAAAGATGTCATTTAGAGGAGGGCAGGGAGGATAGGACTCACAGTAATTGATTAAAATTACAGGTGGAGAGAGAGCAGCTAGATATTAGCTTGTTGGTTTTTTACAGTAAGAGGAGTTGAGCAGTTAAATGGGCTGCTTAGGGAAGATACCTAGAAAATAGTTAGAAGCTTAGCAATGATGCATACATAGACCATAAAACATATGGCATGGATTTTAAAAAATGCATTCATATGAAATACATATGAAGCTGCATTATCCTGAATCAGCCCACTGGTCTATCTGTTGCCTACTCGGAGCGGCAGTGGCTTTCCAGGGTCTCCAGCAGAGTTCTGTCATATCACCTACAGCTTAGTCCTGTAATATGGAGTAGCCAGAGTGGAATTTGGGCCCTTCTGCATGTCAGGCAGATGCTCAACCCATCCCTTTAACTACAAATACATATATTTTTACAGCGAAAGTAGGTCTGCATTTATATATTATGGAAAGTAAAGATTACCCATATTAAGTAATCTCCTATCTGGAAATAATGGCCCAAATTATAATACAGTGCAAAGTATGTATAACATATCACAAATTCTTGATGTTAGAAAGATCTTTTCATTGGGCTTTGTATTTTAAAACAATCTGATTTTTTAAATCAATCTGGTTATAATATGTGAGCCATATTTTGCAGTTCATATTAAACGGGATCTGTATAGGAAGAATGATGTACCAGAGTATGTAATTTCTTAATTAATCCTATTAAAAACAACAACACTGTTCTCTCAACTATTTTCAATTAAGAATGGGAGACTGCTGAATTACAAGTTATCACAACAATGGACAATGGAACCCCCAGGACTTAACAGAGATATCAGCTTCTTATCTTGCTACACATGCTAAGTTACTCAGTTCTCACATCTGTTTGTTAACTTTGTATGCTAATTAGCGGCTATTAACAGGTTTTAATAGGATTGTCAATCCCCAGGTCCCAGCTGGAGATCCCCCAGTTTTGGGGGCTTCTCCCTGCTGTGGGCCAGCTGGCTGGTGGGGGAAACCCCTCCCCTAAACACAGATGTTGTGTGCAAAAGTGATGCCATTGTGTCAGGATTTTGGGCTGGTGAAGGGACCTGGCAACCTTAGGCTTCACCAACTGCTTTAATCCAATCTTAGCTATACTTCTTGCTCAATTACTTATGCATCTTGACTCCAATTAGCCCTTTCTGGCAACTACCCCCCCCCCCCCTCCCACACCCTATTTCTACCAGTGTGTATGGTTGGCAAAGTCTATCCCAATGTATCTAAAGAAGTGTGCAAGTAGATGAAAGCTTATACCCAGAATTAAACTTTGCTGCTCCTAAAGGTGCCACTGGACGCTGTTACCTTTAACTGTTAGGCATAATATATACATGGGATGCAGAACACTTTTGGCTTGCCATACTTGACAGATTTATGAAAATATCCAAAAGGAGAACTACAAGTCTCAAGCCTATGCAAACTTACTTGGGAATAAATCCCATTGAACTTCATAGGATGATAGTTGCAAAGCCATAACATAAATATATTGGTGACAGCAAACCTCACAGTCTATCAGTCTCCTGGAAAATTAAGCGTCACATCCCCAAGGGTCTTGCTACACTCTGCTTTCCAGGTTGTTGTTCCCATCTGAGCAGTCAGAGACGTACCTCCTCCGTGGCTCTGGCAGAGGTAAGGGAATCGCCACACGTTGCCCAGGCCGACGCAGAACCCGATGCAGGTGAGCATGTACTGTGCTTTGTTGTCCCATTTGGGTCTTGTCTCTGCCTCTCTTGCCTCAATGGTTTCCAGTTCCTCATGGGAAGGTATCCTCAGCTCCA
The DNA here is from genome assembly GCF_032191835.1 of Heteronotia binoei. Taxonomy (NCBI): domain Eukaryota; kingdom Metazoa; phylum Chordata; class Lepidosauria; order Squamata; family Gekkonidae; genus Heteronotia; species Heteronotia binoei. The sequence goes on along the minus strand of NC_083236.1, from coordinate 3,168,202 downwards.
GGCCAGGGTTGGGCAGTGTCAGCTTTACCATGGTGCCTCTGGGAGGAGCACTTGTGGTCAGCACAGGCAGCTGGTTCTGGGAGCCTCAACTGCTGGCTTCAGCTCTTTATAGCGAACCTTTGACACTCAACTTGATGGTGCTGACTCAAGGCAGGAAAAACAAATCAGCAAAACGTCAGGTCCCATACTTATTAATGCCTTATCTGCCACAGCTCCAAGAGAACAAGGCAATTGCTTAGTATCAAAATGATCAGCAGAAGTTATGGCACTTCCCAGGGCAATTTGCAGTCTGTTTAAACAGCCCCGGCCACGCCTCTCTGCTAGCCCACAAGAACACAAGACAGAGGAGAGACAGTGGCCAGAGGAGAATCAATGCTCCAAGGCAGGCTCCCAGTTCACATTCGGGAAGAGAAAGGAACCTGATCTCAAGAGGACTTTCCCTGTCCAGCATCCTGTGTGGGAGAGTATGAGGCAGGGCTTTTTTTAAAGCAGGAACGCACAGGAACGCTGGCTTGGTGTCAGGAGGTGTGGACTAATATGCAAATGAGTTCCTGCTGGGCTTTTTCAACAAAAAAACCCCCTGGCATAAGGGCACTGGATCCTTTCTGAAAGAGAGATGGCTACAGAACTTTGGTTATCCTCTAGTCTAGCCTAGCAGTTGATACCAAAATCTTCCAGTAACATCATAAGCTGCTCTCTCATTCTCTGCATGCTTCAGAAGCAGACACAAATTCTACTTCAGTTGATGAGTGGGCAACAGTTCTTGTTTACAACTTGCCCAATTTGTAGCTCCACCCCCAGAGAAAAATAGATAACTGCTAGTGGATCTGAGGTCTGCTCTATCTCCAGCCCAGCCTGCATCAGCATATCCCAACAGTGTGGGATTATTGTTGTTGTTCAGTCGCACAGTCAAGTCTGACTCTTTGCGACCCCATGGACAAAGTCACGCCAGGCCCTGCTGTTTTCCACCATCCTCCGAAGTCTGCTCAAATTCATGTTTGCTACATCAGTAACACTGTCCAGCCATCTCCTCTTTTGCCATCCTCTTCTTCTTTTTCCTTCTGTCTTTCCCAGCATCAGGGTCTTCTCCAGGGAGTGCTCCCTTCTCATTTGGTGGCCAAAGTATTTGAGCTTCAGCTTCAGCATCTGACCTTCCAGGGAACAGTCAGGGTGTCAGACGATGGGATCTCAAATTGACCAGGCCTTGAATTGTCACAAAGTTAGGCTTCATTTGATAATCCATAAGCATCAGAATGAAAGAAAATTGAGACTGATACATTGTAGCAGTAAGGAGCAGGCTATAAGGGGGTGCATCAAAGGGAACTACACAAAGCCACAATTCTAAACATTGTTGAGTTGAGGTGCAAAGATTCACACGGTCTCCTTCTCTTATCTTATTGTTATGGTTAGTCTTCCGGGGATGGCCAAGCGGCTGTCCCTGGAGGCGCTTTATCTTCAAAGGGGAATTTCAGCCTTTGTTAGTATCAAGGGGAAGAAAGGTTCACACCAAGGCCTAGCCACAATCTACAACTTTCTACTTTGATATGCAAGGCCTTTCTCATGGTTAGTGACAGCATTTCAAAATGGCTACAGTTCAGCTAAGCATTTCATTTCCAGAATGTTACATCAGCTGACACAGGGTTGATTTCCCGTAGAACTGACTGATTGGATCTTCTTGCAGTCCAAGGGACTCTCTTCTCCAGCACCACATCTCAAAAGCATCTGTTCTTCTGTGCTCAGCCTTCCTTATGGGATTATGAGCTGCTGGCAATCTCAGTTTAAAGTGTGCAGTGCCCTTGAAGTACCTCCTCATCACCCTTTCCACCGCAGTCCAATCATTTGTGGTGGGTGTGCTAACCCTTCTGTATCATATACTTGCAGCTGTTGCCAGGTCAGGTCTTGTTGGCATTGCTAAGTACAGAAGCTCTGAAGTTCTTGTTGGCAGGTGCCTTTTCCTTGTAGAAGCCTGGCTCCATTGGTGTGGGCAGTGGATTAACACCTTCCTGGGCCAGGCTTTGCAAGAGTTCCATGATCTTCTGCTTTTGACTAAGAGACAACTTCCACCTGGTTCCTGTTCAATCTGAATCCCCAAGTAAAAGTTTGCATTGCCTCATTGGAATGTAATCTCAGCAGTCATTTTCATTTTCTTGACAAATAATCAGATTGTCAGTAGAGGTCAGAATGAATGTCCATCTTCCACCTCTGTGTCTACTTCGAGGGCAGGGGTCAGCTTTGCCTTGTCTGAAACCCTGACTGAGTAGCATCTTGGTCAGCTTGTCTGGCCCTGCTTTTACAGCTTGTTTAAACCCATTAAGCCCATTTTGAGGTTTACAGACTTTCTATGTTTATCCTTTTTATCTGTAAAGCCTGGTAGCTGTTTCATGTATAATTGTTTCGCCATGTAAAAAGGCAAGTGTTCTGATGGCATGTTTCTGGAAGTAGTAATACATGTGTGTACTTGTTTGCATTTAATATGTGCATGAGTGTATCTGTGCGAGTGTGTGTGCACCTGGAAGTCATGGTGATCTCTGGTGACTGATCCCTACTGCAGGCTTGAAGTATATTCAGAGAGGTGGCTAAATAAGGCCTGCCCCAGCTTTCCGACTTCTGGTATTTCAAGGAGGTCTTTCATCCAAGTACTTGCCAGAGTTGACCCTGCTTAGCTTTCAAGTCTGATGAGATCAGGCTTGCCTGGGCTACCCTGTTCAGGGGCAGTGTGTACATTTCGTCTTGTGCTGCTTTCCTCCACTTGTTTGCTTCTGGTTCAGGCATACACTGTAATTCAGCCCATGATGCTGGTTCACTTGGTAGAGGTAGGTTAGTTTCTCAGCTGGAACTCTCTTGTTGGCCCACATCTGGGGTCCAGGATCTTGCCTCCCTTCCCTCCACAGTGGTCTTTGGCTTCTCTGGCTCACCTGCTGGTTCAGGAACTTCCACCTTCACCTCCTCTTCTGGTTGAGCATCAGGTTGTATCTGTGTAGGGATTGCATCCATTGGCTGTGGGCTTCACACCAGCAGCTGGTTGTTGTCACCATCTCCCTGTGGACAGTCATCTATTGCAGTAGTCTGGTTGTTCCTTGGTCGCTCATTGAACTGCACCAATCTGCTTGTAGTAATTTGTTAGTGTTTGAGTCTAGAATTCTATATCACATCTTGAAAAATTATCAATAAAAGATATCTATAGCCTATAAAGATGCCTTTCCAGCTCTGGATTCTAGTTTGGATCTCTTTTATTTTGGTAGGCCTTGGATCCAAATACTCTAACCATGTGTTCTACGTTTGGCCTTGTTATGCCATAACTGATAAGGAGTTTCCTCTGTGGCTTTGGTTGGCAATCTGTTCTGCAGGTAAACTGTGGCCATTGCAGCTTCTGCAGGGAAGGCCTGAGTCAATGAGCATGCATCTGGCCAGGTCCATTATAGAGTGCTTCTTGTGCTCAGCACCCCTATTCTGTCCTGGCATGTGCTGGATTCTATTCTAAGTCTGTGTTGGATTCTATATTCCCTTAAGAATGCCAACACCAATCTAGATGTGCACTCACCATCACAGTCAGACTGGATGACTTGGGGTTTCCTGATGAACTTCTTAGAAACCAGTGGAGCAAAGTTTGAGTCCAGTGGCGGCACCTTTAAGACCAACAAAAGCTTTCTTGTCCTTTGTGTGCCTGGACATGGAAGCTCATCCCTTGAATAAGCTTTTGCTGGTCTTAGAGGTGCTGCTGCCACTGGACTCAGACCAACCCGGCTGCCCACCTGGACCTGTCTTGTTAGAAGCTATGGCAATGCAGGCTCTCAGCTTCTGCTTAGTTTGCAGTTTTTCCTTCAGCAGGTAACACATGGTATATCTTGAAAAATCATCAATAAATAAAAGACAACAGATAAATGCTCTTTCTGATCAATGCTGGTTTGATGGGCCCACATCAGTCAGTGTGAATGAGCTCAAGTGGTTGCTTAAGAGCAACTCTGACCTTGTCTGGGAACGGAAGGCTGGGTTGCCTTTCCCGTCATACAACTTGCACACAGCCGGCTATCCTTGGCACACTCACTTATACTGATACCTGCTACCTGCTGCCACGTCCTCCCGCCGGTGTAGCCACATGGCCTGATATCCTCTTTTTCAAAGGAAGTTCTGATGTCACATTGGGTTGCCAGCTCTGGACGAAGATTTGGGAGTGGAGCCTGGGGGGTGAGGTTTGGGAAGGCAGGGACTTCTGCAGGGCATATGCCCATGGCACCCACCCTCCAAATAAGCCACTTTCTCCAGGGGCATCAGTTCTAACTCCAGATCTCCAGGCCTCACCTGGAGGCTGGCAACCCTAGGTGTCAGGGCTCTGCTTCTGTCCAGCAAAGCTTGATGACGTGGCTGTGCAGACTCGATTCCTGAGCAGTCCCAGGGTGCCCAGAGTGGTCTGCAGTCGGCTGCTGGAGCTATGAGCTCTCAGAAAGAAAAGAAAGGGCCTTGCAAAGGTCCACATCAACAGCCCACAGAGCTGGAATTATGGGGGAGGGGCTGGGTTCCTACTGAAATGGCAGTGATTGTGCTTAATTTGCATCTATGCAGTTGTTTTCACAACTGCAAAGTCCTTCTTATTGATGTTGCTTACTCCTAAAATAGCACCCACTCTCAGAACAGTTGTATGCTTTAAAAACTGCTCTTTAAGGATTGCTCTGAATTCTAGAGATTTGGATCCCAGAAGTGCTCTAAAGCAGACATGGCAAACATATGGCCTGGAAGCTGGAACCTGACCATCCAGGGCTCCTGTCTGGCCCACGAAGTAGTCTGAGTGCGGACTGGAAGGGCCTCGATTAGGGCATTATACCACCTGCCAAGGTTCCTCCCTTCCTCAGGGTCTTCCCCCAGATCTCCAGGAATTGGCCAAGCTGAAGTTGGCAACCATAAATGGTGAGGAGAGCTGATCTGGCCCTGAGCTCTGTGCAGCCACTCCCCTTGGCCAAAGCACCAAGCTGGGACACGTCACCAGCCACTACCGCCGCCTCTGGCCAGAGCGTGTTGGGTTCCTGCCTGGCTGCCTGGTTGTTCATGTGCAGCAGGCAGAATCTCTTTGGCCCCATCTTCCCAAGCCCAGCCAAGTAGTTTCCCACTTGCAGGCAGCCCATGGGCACACATGCCTGTGGAAAGCCGCTGGCCAAGTCACCAAATATGCCCACTTATGTGAGCCTGTGAACAGAGCAACAGGCCAGGCTGGGCACCATACACTGGTACGCTGGCGCAAGAGAGAAAATTAGCCCAGAGCTTATGTAAGGGGTGCAATGCATGCAGGAAGTCAAGGGCTGGGGGCAGAGAAGACCCACTGAGCTGGGGGGGAGGGGGTAAGGCAGAGGGTCAGGGAAGGGAATCGGCATTCAGAAAAGCATGCTGGGTTTGCAAATGGCAGAGGTTGGCACTGATTGTGTATCTGTGCGCTTGCACATGTGGAGTAATATTTGGGGTGGTTGGATAATGCTGTGGAGCTGGCAGGAAATAAAAAACTGCAAAAGGCAATGAAAGTGGGGCTGGTATCTTTGGAGAGTGGCTGTGCTTAAAGATCATTCGTGGCGGTGGGGAGCACTGCAGTTCCCCTTGTTGCTGAATCTGACACTGCCAGAGGAAGGTGTGGGGTTGTGCAGCTGCCTCGCCCCATCCTCTCCCCCAAGCCCGCTGGCTGCAGCTGTTTCCTCAAGGCTTCTTGGCCACCTGCTTTTGGCTGCTGCACCTGCAGCAACAAGATTCAGCCCTTCAGGCTCCAGCTCCTCAAAAGCCTTTAAAGAGCCACAAGGGGCCTCTGGCTGTTGTCAGGCAAAAGAGCTCTCTGTGCTGTGCAAAATGTCTTGTGCATCAAAATGTCAAGCAAAGGGTGGTTAGTGAGTGCCTCACATCCACACTAGACCTGTCCCAGGGCCATGCAGCCGAAAAGGGTCATTGTGCAGCCAAGGAAAGCTGACAGTTCACCCAGCAGCCCTCTGGACTGACTACTGGGCTGACTCCCCTGGGTCTTTGAGCAACAGGCCATTGCTCATTTTGGGTTGTGTAGTAATTCCTCATCCCAGATAGTTGTCTTCTTGCCCTCAATAAACTGTCTCTTTTCACTCTGTCTGGTTATTTCTTGGAAGCTTACAAAGGAGCTTTGCCACTCTGTCATTATATCCAATGCAGCCATTTTTGTAGAATATAAAATTTGTGTGCCCAGACCACTACAGAATCTAAGCCAGCAGCTCTTTTAGCTGAAGTCTTAAAGACGGCAGAACAGGTTCCTTCCTTATGGTCAGGTTATTTCAGTATAGTCCATGTTCACCCCAATGTGTTCAGCGTACACGTCTCTTGACCATACTGGAACAGATCTACCCGTGCAGCACCCAACATGGTGGATATGCAGAGCAAGAGGCAGGGAAGGAGGGGAGGGAAGCAGCAGGCATAGCCCAATCCTGCCAGCCCTTGGAAGCAAAGGAGAGCTGGCGCTGTCTGAGGAAGTCTGCGTGCACATGAAAGCTCACATCCTGGTCTTAAAGGTGCCACTGGACTCTAATGCATGTTGCATGTTTGTGTGCATGTGACGCGTGCGCCTCTTCTTCACATCACCACCCCAAGTTACAAATCCAGCCTCCCCCATTACCATTGACTTGACACTACCATTGACATTAGTAAAGGCTACTTCTGAGCAAGTACAAAGGGCAGAGTTTCCCAGCTACGTCACCCCTTTCCCTGTGCATGTGTGTTTAAGCATGTTTAGCATGAGCAAGTGATCTAAGGCTCACAAGAAGGAGTCTGGTCTCACAGTCTGCTCTCTTAAACAGGAAAAGACCTTATTGCTACTGATTGTGCTACAGCACAAGACAGGACAAATACTATCATGCCTACTGGGTTACAGAGCTAATGAAAAGAAGAACGTAACACTAAGCTAAAGTTAACAATACAGAAGTTTTCCTCCTATATCCCTCCCCCAGATCCTGACCCCCATCAGCTCCGTGCAGGGGAATCTGGCCTCCAGCATTCGAACAAAAATTAACAGATTTTTCAGCCTTTAACCCTCCCAGGTCAGCATCTGTGGGAAGGGAGGGAGCACATGATTTCCCCAGGCATCTCCACACGCAGATCGTGTTTTACGACAGCCATCCATCTTGTCCTCCCTGCCAGGTAGGCGAATGGTTGTCTCTCTGCAGGAATACGTCTCTGCTCTCTCTGGCCTCTTGTGCATTTTATAGCTGCCTTTCCTGGGGAAACAGCGGCCCCATGGTGCAGAGTAGTAAAGCAGCAGTACTGCAGTACTGTGGTCTGAGCTCTCTGCTCACGACCTGAGTTTGATTCCGGCGGAAGCTGGATTCAGGTAGCTGGCCCAAGGTTGACTCAGCCTTCCATCCTTCTGAGGTCGGTAAAATGAGTCCCCAGCTTGCTGGGGGGGGGGGGAGTGTAAAAGACTGGGAAAGGCAATGGCAAACCACCCCGTAAAAAGTCTGCTGTGAAAACTTTGTGAAAGCAATGTCACCCCAGAGTGAGAAACGACTGGTGCTTGCACAGGGGACCTTTCCTTTTTTTCCCTGGGGAAACAAATGGCTGTCGGGATCCCAGCAACTCTCTGATGCCCTTCAAAGCACCTTTCACCTCTGAATCACAAATATTTGGATGCAAGTCCACCAAGCAAGGCTCTGCAGATGAAAGCAATGAGGAACCATGTCTGCTTCTCACATGCCTTGGAAGTCCCTTAAGGGCACTTGGCACTCAGGTATGTATGCGGGCAGTACACTTTCCCCCAACTCTACTTTTCTCCACTTGATTAGCAAGTCTGAAAGCTCCAGATGGGAGGGGAAAGGCTGCAGAGGAAAGAAGCTGACTGGGGAAAGACAACAGAAGCGACCGCCAGTTGGAACCCTCCCCGCCCCCCTTAGCCATGGAATGTGCAATTCTACTCTCCAGAGACCAGCTCCCTTGGAATAAGAACAGTCACAGTGGGGGTGAACAGTGAACAGTCACAGTGCTGGGGGTTATGCAGACGAGGCAAATTATGCTGAGGAGGGGGGAGGGAGGAGGCCCTCTCTCCTTTATCCCTCCCCAAAGTTCTTCTGATGCTTTTCATGGGTGGAGCTAAAAGCCCCCATGGAGCAGCAGCCAGGCAGGCTCTTCCTCAGCAAGCTGCCCCCCCACCCCACTTTCAAAATCATCAAGAGGGCCTCCTTGATCACAAGTGGGTTTGCTCAGAACTTCTGAGATCCCGCAACATCTTTAGTTTTATTTAAAAGCAGCTGGGCAGAGATAGACAACTTTTAAAAAGTTCTGCACCAACAGCATTTTCTGTATGATGTGAGAGCTGAAAGAATCAGAAACCAGGTCTGTGGTGTATTAAAAGCGATCAGTGCCTCACAGAAGCTCCTCCCTGCCACAAACTTTTAGGTTTAAACTTTAAGGTACTACTAGACTCATGCTCTTTTCAATTGCTACAGAGAGACTAACACGAGATAATCTGAACTATTTTAACTCTTCAAATTTAAAAAAATCAGATATGTGTTAGTGATTGCAAATAGTTGTTTATTCATTTCAGTAAAATATAACAGCCTCAAAAAAGGAACCATTAAGAATTCAAATATTCAATTTTTAACAATTTACACATTTGAACAATCTCTAAAATTAGTCATTTAATCAAACTCTTAAATATTTTAGCTGTAATAAGAACACGAACACCAAACGTATGTGCACACAAGAGAGTTTCAATTAACTGGACAAATTCAAAAGCTGAACTCTTCAAAACAATAGCAACACATACAAAAAAAACAATAATCCCAAACAGCTACTGTAGTTTTAAGATACCTGAATAAGCTTCCACAGATGTTAGGAGGGCTGGCTGATTCTACTGAAAATGCGCTGCAGGAGTGGAGGGAAGAGAGTGCTGATGGAGGGGGGAAAGAGACACAGCACTTAGAACACAGCTCAGCAAAGGAGGAGGCAACCTGTGTTTTATGAAAGCACACAACATTTCTGCCCCAGTAATGCATCCTAAAAGCTCCTGCTGCTGCCCAGCTTTCACTGCCACTCTCCGCAACAGGCACAAAGAAAAACCTTCAAGCACTCCTTCTGAGACCTTTTTCTTATCCCAGCTGATTTTGTCTACATATTCTGCTAACTTTCCCACTGGATTTGATTCTTGTTTCCTTCATGGTCAACAAAACCTCTTGACATATTATAATCTGGGTCCCAAACCACTGCTCCGCAATCAGCACACAGCACTGCCTAGAATGGTCACGTGACTGAACTACAGTCCAGAGCCTAATTTTTGCAACTCTGGGACAGTCGCAGTCACTGCCAGCTTGCCTCTAAAGCGATGCTCTCAGCCCCCTGGCAGCTCTGCCTAACTTCAGGCAACGTATTGTAATGGAAAAGAGAAGCATTTGCAAGTTGCAAGAAATATAGCCTTTCTACATTTTAATGTTGCCTCTCTCTAGCCAGTATGTACAAATGTCTGTTCTGAGTATAGGTGTGCCTGAAGCAACAAGTGCCTGACAACTGGATGGCTGCCAGCTTTGTTATGCACTCAAGACGGGGTCAGGATACCCTTTTCAGCCTTTATGCTTCCAAAGCTCCAAAACACGTCTCAATATGCACAACTGCCATTTTGTCTGACTCAAGCAAAAACACAAGCCTTAACAACAAACTGGAGTTTCTGATCATGCATACCAAAGCTGGAAAATACATGTATTTTCTTATGCAGACAAAATGGCAGCAACAGCACATGCTGAGACAACTGCATGAACCATGCTCTCCTGGTACACACAGCAGGACACCAAAGATGGAAGAGGGTTTTTGTGTGACAAAATACACAGCCTGGGATTAGCCCTCTGGGAATAAAGTGGTTCCCAAGGGCAGACGCTCTTCCTAACTAGTCCCAATTAAGGCTCCTGAACAGGGCAAGAAATACATAGAACTCAATAGACTCAGGTGGGTCTCTGTGTTGGTCTGAAGCAACAGAGCCAAGTTTGAGTCCAGCGGCACCTTTAAGACCAACAAAGTTTAATTCTGAGTATTAGATTTGCAGATGACACCGAATTGGGAGGAGCAGCGAATATACCAGAAGATGGAGTTAGAATTCAATGAGATCTGAACATGCTGGAAAAGTGGACAGAAGTGAACAAGATGCAATTTAACAAACATGTGCCAAATTCTACATCTTGGTAACAAAAATGAGAAACACACATACCAGATGGGGGATACACTTCTGGGTCGCAGTGAGTGTGAACAAGATTTTGGGGTACAGGCAGGGCCGGCTCGATCACTAGACAAACTAGGCGGTTACCTAGGGTGCCAAGGAGGCAGGGGGCACCCAATTGGGCTGCCTAGTTTGCCTTCTGTTTGGTGTAGTGGTTAAGTGTCTGGACTCTTATCTGGGAGAACCGGGTTTGATTCCCCACTCCTCCACTTGCACCTGCTGGAATGGCCTTGGGTTAGCCATAGCTCTGGCAGAGGTTGTCCTTGAAAGGGCAGCTGCTGGGAGAGCCCTCTCCAGCCCCACCCACCTCACAGGGTGTCTGTTGTGGGGGAGGAAGGTAAAGGAGATTGTGAGCCGCTCTGAGACTCTGGAGTGGAGGGCGGGATATAAATCCAATATCTTCTTCTTCTTCTTCTTCTACTCCTCCCCCACCGCCACTGCCGTTGCCAGCCTCCTCCAGCCCGCCGCAGCACTCTGCTCGCTCCCCCCCACTGCTCGCCATGACTACAGCCCTACTGACTTCTAGCAACCCGCACCTCTGCATTTGGTTAAACGCGCAGGCGCAGGCTGCAAGAAGCCTATAGGGCTGTTTGAGTCACAGCGAACCAGGGGGGGTGGAGTGGAGTGAGGTAGCGGCGGTGGGCCAGAGGAGGCTGGTTCTCGCCGGCTGCTTTCACCATCTGCCTCCCACCACCTGGACGCATCCTGCAGCTGGAGTCAGCCCACAGCCCTCTGCAAGTCTGCCTCTAGTCTGGCAAGGGGGTGGGGACCTGGGGACCCCAGGGCTTGAAATTTGAACCTCTCCTGGGCAAGGTAGGGTAGCACCAGAAGCTGGCTTCCTCCAGCCTTCTTCCCTCTCCCTCTCAGCAACTGCTGTCACTTCCTCACCTTTGCTTCGCTCGGCTTCCCGCCATGGGCCAAGGGCAAGGCAAGCTCGCTAGGGTGCACCTGCCTGCTGCCAGAGGGCTCGCTGAGCCAGGTGGGCCAGCTGTTCTGTGGTAGCAAGCAGAAGAAGTTCTGCCTGAGCCACAAGGCTCCCATGAGGAGGAGCAGGGGTCATTTTGTAGGGAAAAGATGCAGAAGCTCAGTAGCATCTCTCATTTGCATATGCCCTGGGATCTGTGTGCAGCGGGGGGTGGGGAGCATGCAGACCCTGGCTGGAGGTTCAGGAGCTGCTGCTGAATTCAAGCCCTGAGGAGGAGTAAAGGGGAGATAGGGGTGGGGGGCAGCAAAGTCAATAGAAGGTGCTGCCTGCCTGGCCCCCACGCTACCTATGGGCCTGCTCAGGGAACATAAAGCACCAAACTGCATTGATTGGTTTGGAGAAGGGGGAAAAAATCTCACATTCTAAAACATGCACACAGACGTCTATACTCCGAATTAAAGCTTTGTGCCACTGGTCTCAACCTTGGTTGCAGAACCAGATACTACAGAATGCTTTTACACCATCAGGGAGCAGTCAAGGGTGGCCCTACGAAGGAGGTGGGGCTGGAGCCAGCCTGGATGGCCCCGTCATAGACGCAGGGCTGGCTCCACTACTAGGCAAACTTCAGCAATTGCTTAGGGGGCCAGAGTAGGAGGGGCTTTAAGCGGCTTCTAGAATCTCCGTATCTTTTGGTGCTGGAGGGACATGATAGGCTTTCAGAAAGCTTATGTATTTTTATTTTTACATTGTTCATTCTGAACAGTATAAAAATAAATGCCCAGTAAGTAAAACATTCATTCCAGATGTCACTCTTTTCTCTTTACTGAAACACAGGGGGGGAGGGCAAAGTCACAGTTCACTTAGGGCACCAATGAACCTGGGCTGGCCCTGGCCCTGAACAGACCCCTCCCGGAAGGGATGGGATGGGAGAGCCATGATGTTCTATGCTTGCAGAACTAGGAGCTTCACTTTAACCTCTGCACAAATTGCAGAGAAGGCGACTAACTGGGAGTGTGGGTGGAAATAAATACTTGCTTTTGGTGCTTTTGTAAATACCACTTTAAACTCTGCCATACACCTGCAAAACACACTTCATTAATTTAAAAGCCTGAATGGATTTTAGAAATCAAACGAATCCCCAGTATTGAATCCCTTGAGGAGACAATGGATATTCTGCCAACTCCTGCCAGGAAGTCTAGATGCTCTAATGTTATTACCTTACCTTTTTAATACTGCTAAAAAGCCTCTCTTGTCCCATTCTGTATGTTCCTCTGGTCCCTGTGGTAAGACCAGCACTCGCCCATCCTGCTGTCCATTTTCTGCCATGTCAAGTTCTACATGTTCCCCTATTAACAAATAAGAATCAGGAAAGTCACATGATGAAGTTACTCTGCACTCCAATCAGAAAGTGCTGTCCTCACAACAAGGAAGGCTATCTTACACCAGCCAGTGGCCTGGGTGTCAGCCGATGTAACTTTACTGGTAAACTGCTTAGCTGAACTGTAGCCATCCCAAGAGAAAAATCTCTGGCACTTTCTTGAATTCGTACCCCAAGATCCTAGAAATTTCTTGTTGAATCATCTGCCAATACTGTTTTGCTCTTTCACAAGTCCACCACATATGGTAAAAAGAACCTTCATGTTTTTTACATTTCCAACATCTATCTGACATCTTATTGTTCATCTTTGCCAATTTTTTAGGAGTCATATACCACCTGTACATCATCTTGTAACAATTTTCTTTTATACTCTGACATGTTGAAATTTTCATAGAGTTTTTCCATAAATACTCCCAAGTATCCATCTGTATTTCTCTATTTACATTAATTGCCCATTTAATCATTTGAGACTTCACTACATCTTCTGTAGACCATTTTAACAACAATTGATATACTTTTGAGGTTAATTTTTCATTATCTCCAAGCAAGACATTCTCCATTTCAGTTCGTTCTCATCTAATTCCTACAGTTTTAATATCATTTTCCACCAAACTTTTTATTTGCGGCATCTGGAACCAATCATATTTATTATTCAGCTCTTCAGCAGTCTTTAATTCTATTTTGCCACTTTGTATTTTCAACAGTTGATTATACGACAGCCGCTTTCCTTCATCCGTCTCAACTGTTATTTTTATCACTTCTGCTGGTACTATGCAAACTTCTGGCGGGAGTTTTGCAAATTAGTGGGCATGGAGCAGGGGTTGAGTTCCGCCTACCACCCGCAGACGGACGGACAGACGGAACGCGTGAACGCCCTTCTAGAGCAATACTTAAGGTGCTACATGAATTACCAACAAACGAACTGGGTTGAGCTGCTTCCCTTTGCTGAGTACGGTTACAACAACAGTCTGCATAGCTCGACTAAGACTTCTCCATTTCAGATTGTCAATGGCTATGAAGGGAAGCCTTTCCCCCTGCTCCCTAGTGGCCAAGAGAGCTCTCCTCCCACCTCCTGTCGACAGTGGTGGGAGGAAATCAGGAAAGGCTGGGCCATCATACAGGAAAACCTAGAGGCAGCCAAAAAAGACTATGAGGCCCACTTCGATAAAAAAACACTCACCTGAGTGGGAGTTCAAAGTGGGAGAGACGGTTTTCCTTTATACTAAAAATTTGCCTCTGCCTCAAAATTGTAGGAAACTGGCATACAAATACTTGGGTCCATTCAAAATAAAACGAGTAATAAACAAGGTAACAGTAGAACTGGAGTTGCCTAAACTGTTCAGTAAAATCCACCCTGTTTTCCATTGCAGTCTTCTTTGGAAAGATCCTGGAGTTACGTCATGGCACCCCCACCCTCCAGAGCCCCAACCTATTCAAGTGAGGGGTCAAAGTCATCATGAGGTGCGGGAGGTGCTAGATGCCAAGCTGAAGAAGGGGGTTTTGTATTTTCTAGTGCGCTGGAAATACTTTCCCCCAAGCTGTGATGAGTGGGTCAAGTCATCAGACCTAAGAGCTCCGCTCCTGCTAAAAAGATTTTACCTACTGCACCCAGGCAAACCCCGAGCACGAGCTTAGGGGGGGCAGTATGTCAGCTGATGTAACTTTACCGGTAAACTGCTTAGCTGAACTGTAGCCATCTTTGAACTGTGTTACTAACCATGAGAAAAAACCCTTGCATATCAAAGTAGAGAATGCAGATGTTACCAGTGCTCAGTGTGAACCTTTCTTTCCCTTGATACTAACAAAGGCAGAAATTCCCTTATTTGAAGATAAGGCGCCTCCAGGGACAGTCGCTTGACTATCCCCGGAAGAATAGCAACCACAATGAGATAAGAGGGAAAGACCGTGTGAATTGTTGCACCTCACCTCAACAATATTTAGAATTGTAGCTCTGTACAGTTCCCTTTGATGTATCCCAATATAGCCAGCCTCCTAAGGCCACATTGTATCAGTCTCAATCTTCTCCTTCGCTCAGATACTTATGGATTATTGAATAAAGCTTAACTTTGCAACAATTCCATCGTCTGACACTGGGCTCTTCCAGGTTAGCCTCCATGAAAGGCCAAATCTCCACCAACAAATGTGAAGAGTGGAAGGGGGAAGGGCTCCTGCCTTCCCACCTGCCATTTTCTAGAGTCAAAACAGCCCAAGCAGGGGGCTGCACTTGTACAGACTGCAGGCATCCAAGAGGAGGAGGGAAAGACAATCCTACACAAAGAAACTATGACATGAAATATATATAGATGTTTTAACCAATCCTTGGCACAAGATCACAATGTTTACAGTGATCATTTCACTTACCCAAGGTCATGTTGTCATAGCCACTGTTAACAATGGCAGCTCCACAGTACCGAAGCCGTGTTTCATCTGGCAAATTCTAGAAGGGAGAGGAGAAGAAATCAGTATTTTACCCTTTTCCTTCAATATAGTTAAATTATGCTTTTCTGCTTATTTTTCCCTTTGATTTCCCCCCTACAGCCTGCATTTTACAGATGCATTTGTAAATGAAGCATGACATGACTTATAAGAAAAGGATGGGGGGGGGGAGAGAGCAGGAGAAGTGCATGATCCCACAGCCCAGCCCCAGGTTCAGTCTGGTTTTCCTTCTTCCAGCCCTTATTGTGTAGGCCTTCGAGGACAACTCTGGTGAATGTAGGAAGAGCAACATGCAAAGTAGAATAAAGGCATGGGAGGAGGTTCAGAGAAATGAATAACCTGGATACAGAATTTGAACACCTGGATGGGAATATGGCAGATTACACCAAATGGGAAAGGTGAAATGCCACAGTGCTAGAATGTGCACTAAATTAAGCAATACTGATGCACTCCACAGGGCTAGCTGTGCCCACCCACATAACGGGTGTTTGGAGGGGTCTTGGTTTGATCACTTCTACTTCTGCAACAGGCAGCCATGAGCCTCGGAAAGCTTCTGCTGAATTAAAAAGCATTTTGTTTGAGAAAGTGCTGCTGGGCTGATTTCGAGCTCTAACAAAAGAATAACTTTGGAACAAGGATCTGAGTTTTAAAAAACTCCCTGCTGTGATCCAGGGAACTGTAAGAACAAAACACCTACACCAGTAGCTAATTTAATAATTAAGTCTATAATTAAATTTGTAGAGGGTTAAGAGACACCTCTTCTGACTTCAAGAGAGCCACTGATTTCTGCATAATCAATCCCATAGGTCCCCCAACATTTCTGAAGGGCATTTCTCCCTGGCAGCTGGTAACTTTGGCTATCATTGTTTCAAATGGAAGATTTAATTAATAGATATAATCTGGGTTGGAATGTAAAAAAATATATAAAGAATACCTCAGTTGGATGAATCACATCTTTTTGAAGTCTTGTTCTTCCAACATGTGGCCAGGTTGTGCCATAAATACAGGTGGCACTTCTAGCTACATTTCTAAATAAATAATACATAAATATATATCTACTTTGTATGCCGCAAAACATTTATTGAAAATAATAAAAACAGAAGGGAAAAAATTAAACATTCATTTGGATTCTTTTCAGATTTAGATATTTGGCAAAGAACAACTTTAAGCAGAAAATACCAGGAAGAATATTTTTCTCCTGCAGTAATTTTTAAATTCTAGTTGAAAATATTTATGTAGCCATTGATAAACAAACAAACAAACAAATAAATAAGCTACTTTCTTTGCCCTCATTACACCACTAATTACACTAATTGCACTAATTACTATTGCACTAATTACTATTATTTATCAATTCACTTCATTTATAGCCCCACGCATATATGTCCCTGCATGTGAAGTTGCCTGATACCGAATGAGACCCGCAGTCCATCAAGGCTCAGAGTGGCTCTCCGGGGTCTTCCACAGCACCTGCTGGGGGTGCCAGGGATTGAGCCTGGGGACTTCTGCCTCTTGCATTTATTTTTTTATTTCTGATTTTAAAAGCTATTTAAAAGAATTTTTTTTTTACCGTATTGCTGACAGTCTAAGATTTGGTTCTATTTTCACTCTTAGCACTTTTATAAAGAGGTGACAGATATATTTGTCGTCATTGTCATCATCTCTATATATCTAATTCCCAAGTGTGTCCCCTGTCTGTGGATATCTAAGTCAGCAGATAGTGGACACACCTGCTCTAAAACACGTGTTTCAGTACATTTGGGGGACCCTCAAGGTTTGCTAGACAATTAAAAACAACAACATGGGGGGGGGGTTAAACTCTCCTCCAAAAACAGTTATTTGTGCATGTGCAGAGAACCTTTAACAGTACTGGGGGCTCCTGCCTAGAACTGTGCCAGGGAAGCCACTGAAGGGTGGGGGGGCTCAGGGGGCCACCCAGAGCAGCTCCAGGCCAGCCACTGAGAAAAGCGGTAGGGAGGCTCTGCTGGCACTGAGCTCCTCCCCATGAGCCGCAGTGAGCAGCATGGGAGTAGGGAAGCTGTTCCACATGAGCTGCAGAGAGCAGCAAGTGGGGGAGGAAAGACTCTGCCAGCTCACCCGGGCAAGGCCTCAAGAGGGGCTATGGGGCGGGGGACAGAGAGAAAGAGAGTGAGAGGGCAGGGAGGCAGAAAGAGGCAATGAGGAGGTAGCGAGCAGAAAGAGAGAGAAAGGAAGTGATTGCCGTAGTGGGCAGAAAGAGAGTTAAGGCGCAAGAGGCAGAGAGACGAACAGGCGTTGGGGAGAGAGTAAGAGACGGGGTGACAGGATAGAGACAGAGAGAGGAGCAGAAGAATAGGGGGAGAGGAGAGGAAACAACGGGCAGAATATCCCCTTCCCACAAGTTTTTTGCAGGTCCCCACTTGTCTATATATATATTTCTCAAGTGTTGCTCCCATCTGTGGATGTCTGGCCTTCCAGAGCTGTTGCGGGGGTGGGGATGGGAATCAAGGTGATCTCAAGGACAGCCGCACCAATAGGTGGGGGGTGGGGGGGAGAGAAGTTGCTTTGGGCCCAGCACCAGACTGGGAGCCACACCAGGCGGTGGGCAATGGCGGGAAGCTAAGATGGGGAGAGGGACTCCCCCCACAACTATCATGGGTCACCACATATATTCTAATAGCAAAGTTGGCCAAATCTGAGGATGCTTAAATCCAGTGACTGGAACCATGAATGGACAGCACAGATCTTTCTACAAACCTGAAAAACACTCCAGGTTTGCAGAAGAATCAGAGATCTAAAAATAAAGAAAAAAGAAAAAATATTGAGAAGTAAAAAACCTCAAAAACAACCAACCCCACACTGATCAACCGAGTGCCAGGAGCTTTACGAAACAGAAGCCCTCAGTGGCTGCTGCTGCTGCTGGGCAACCACAGCATTCTAGCCTTGGGTTTTGGCAGTAAAAGTCAGGCGGGGGGTGGGGAGCAACGCCCTTTCCAGGGCTGTTGTGGCCTTTGAGGGAGGACTCATCACGCCAGACCTGGCAGCAGCTACATTGAGGGGGGTTAAAAAGCCCCAAAGGATAAAAGGAGCACTTAAGCTTTAAGAAACGAGTCCCTCAGTGACCACTGCTAGGCAACCACCACGGTTTCGATCAGTAAAAGGCAGAGAGAGGGGAGGGTTTTCCAGGGATATTTTGGCCTTTGTGGGAGAACTCCCTGGGGCCAGGCCCCCAGCAAGCACTGGACTACTTGCTACCATCCAACTTACAAGACAGTTGAGCATGGCTGCTTGTTGTTGTTCATGTGGTATAATGGTTAGAGTTTCAGACTACATCCTCGAATTCCCATTCTGCTGTGGAAACGCATTGGGTGACCGTGGGCCAGTTCCATATTCTCAGCCTAATTTACCTCAGAGGCAGGAGGGAATGGCCACTGAGAGCACCTGGATGCCTTCGGGTGGTTTGATGGCCTGCCCTTCCCACCTGGGCCAGCCAGCCTCCTGACAGAAGAGCCCAGTCCAACCCACTAAAGCCCCACACTAAGCAGGAGAGCCATCATGAGGTGGGGCAGGAGAGATGGAGCCTAGCCCACCAGGCCCCATGCTCAAGACAAAACAAGGGAGGTGGCAACATCTAGCTCAGCCCACTCGAGGCAAGGCAGATACTGGCACCCAGCCAACCCCTGCGTGAAGCAAGCCAGACACTGGCACCCAGCCTGGCCAAGCCATTGCAAGGCTAGGCAGATGGCAGTGCCTAGATTGTCGAGCCCCACACAAGGTGAGGCAAGGCAGTTGGCAGCACCTCAACCAACCAAGCCTTGTGCCTGGCAAGCCCCCTGCAAGGCAAGGCAGCCAAGCCCTGCACAAAGAAAGATGAGGCAGATGGCAGCATCCGCTAAGCCAAGGAAGAGGCTGGAGCCTACATGAGGTGAGGCAGATGGCAGCACCCAGGGGTGTCTGGCCCAGCTGAGCCCCAGCAAAGGCCATAGTTTTCCCAGCATGGGACAGGGCAGGGTGGAAACTGAAAATGGGGAGGAGATAAAGGTAGGTTGGCTGGCAGATGGGAAGGAGAGAAGGCGGGAGGAAGAGGACCAAGAGGGCGTTCACAGAACAGAAAGGAAAAAAAACAATGGGGCAAGGGGATATAAGAGTCTTTGTGAGTTCCTGCTTCTGCAGTAGAATAATAAGGTCTCAAAAGAGGTTGAAAACAGCAGAAAAACTTTTAATGTGAAAATATCAAGGTAAAGTCCAAAATGCTGAAATTATATTTAAAATTAAAATTACACAGTCTTTCTCCCCCCACTTCATTGTTAATTTTCACACTATAAAAAATAAAACAGCTGTCTTTTATGCTTTTTAAAAGTTGTTTTCTTTAAAATATATTAGACAAGCAATTTTTTTCTTTGCTCCGTCACTGATCCTTGTCTTCCTGTTATGGTTTGCACCAGGTAAAATGACCATGCACTGATTATATTTGTTTAGCATGGTTAATATCCGCTTAAGTGCACACCCATGTGGTACAGAATCATAGCTCATCAGAGCAACTGACTTTGAAAAGGGCTCCTCCAACAAGGTGACTACTGGAATTAAGCAACCACCAGATGAATTTGGTGTGGTCACCATTTCTCCACATGTAAAAAAGTGAGAATCTGGCTTTATTCCTATGGTAACTGGGACGCGTCTATGCTCAGGGTGGCCAAACCTGCCTAATTTATTAATTTTAAGGTTTTATCTGTTTTATCTGTTTTAAATGTTTAACCCTTTACATGCCTAAATATTGTTTAATTTTTATGTTGGATTCATTATTGGAAGCCGCCCTGAGCCATTCGTGGGAAGGGCGGGATATAAATTCTAAATAAATAAATAAAAATAAATAAATAATGTAGATGTTTGAGACGAAGGAGGGAGGGAAGGAGAGGTGAAAAGAAAGCAACTTTAAATGCATTCTTGGAGAAATTATTTAAAGAAATAAATGCTTTTTCCAAGTCAGCTAACAGGGTGGTGGGGACTTTGAGAGCCACACAATATGTGTGAAAGAGTCACATGTGGCTCCTGAGCCGCAGTGTGGACACCCCTGGCCTCGACCATCACCTCTCTATAAAGTCAAGCTTTCAAAGTATGCCTATTTTATACATTTGTGTGTGTGTGTGTGTTGAGTGCACACAGACATTCATATATGGTCATACAACCACACATAGGTCAAAGCGACTGATGGAGGCGGTCTGCCATTGCCTTCCTCTGCAGAGCCTTCCTTGATGGGCTGCCATCCAAACACTCAGCCTGCTGAGTTTTCAAGATCTGATGAGATCAGGCTATACCAGACTGCCTTCCCTCGCCCAACACCCGATATATGTACCCACATGTTATTTAACAACTCAGAGAGCTGTTTTGATGGTTCATCACTCACCTATCATTATAATGCTGTACATATGAAATTTCTGCTGTGCACTCCTGCTTGCTCCACTTCATAGCTCTTTCTGTGTCCACACACATGCTTAGTTCACTTGTATCACCAGCCTTTAGGATGAGGAAAACTGTCAGGTTCAATTGTTTATTTAGATAACGTCTCTATTGCCTTGTGCTGCCACAAGTTATCACAGACCAGAGCACCAGCTCTCCCTCACTGTGCAATGAAGTTAAAGCCCCCCAGGAGGAGGAGACGGACATTCTGGAACCACCCCTGAAGGTGGCAGCTGGGGCACCTTCAGGAGACCCCTTTAATGTCCAGGAGGAGCTGCAAAATGCTGGGCGAGTGCTACCTTCCTCCTCAAACTCAGAATCCCCACAAGCATGCCAGTCCCATCAGAACCCTCGTCTCCAAAATCAGAAGCAGCACCTTTAAAAAATCCAGGAGTCTGTTCCAGGGATTTTTGTCCTCAACTCCTTGTAGGAGTAAGTAAGGCCTCGGGTCACTTTCACCTTTGTTCAAACAGCATCTAAACTCCTTGCCTTGCTGAATCTATCCTCAGTGAACACAGTCAGCAACACACACACACACACCCTTGATGCTGGAGTTGCAGAGACTCTACCTTGACTCTGCCAGTCTCAACCTTAAGCGGGACACAGGCCCCCAATGCAATATAAAAATGAATAACATCACAAATGTTTCTCACCTTCGTTTCTTTGAATCTGACATTTACAAAGAGAACTGATATCAAACAAACAAACAAGAGAGAGATTGGAATTTATTTTAACTAGTAGCCAATGAGTTTGGTACCATGGATCTATTCTGGTAGCAGAGGTGCTTTCCTCTGGCGGAAGGCGGAAGCCTTGGCTTGCACAGCTTATTTTAGGCACACGAGCCATGCAATTGGTCAGTAAATATGTATATGCTTATATTTGGGCAAATGTTTCCACTATTGTTTTCATTCTATGACTCCTGGGTTTCTGTGATGTTAAATCCCTGGATCAGTCAGCAGAGGGTGCTTATAGTCACAGCTCCATTCTGCATTTTCCTCTCCTCCACAGACCCTAACCCGGCCCCAGGACAGTGGAGTACCAGGGTTGCCCAATCCATGTGGGCTGAACTGAGGAGGGGGAAGGCAGCCAAAACCGTCCTTTTGCATCAGCAGAGCTGGCTCTTGCAGGAGGAGGAGGAGAAGGAGGAGGTGTGAGGGGTTTTGCCCTGCTTCCCTGGAAGCCTTGGGAATCAACTCCCCCCAGAGGAAAGGAAGGTTTCATGGGAGTGTGGGAAAAATCCATGATGCTTGCGCCTACAAATCACAGGGTGCAGCCCATTTTGATTTCCCATTTTTAAAAGTACAGCATTAATTCCATGCAGTCTCTCTCGTTCTCTCTCTCTCTCACACACACACACACACACATGCACGCTGAAAATTCTGTCTGAAAATTCAAAGAAATGTCTACTCACAAAGTTGCAATTATCCCTGTATTCTGTTTTATCTGCAACAAATAAGGTACTTGATAAAAGACAGCATTATCTGATTGTTCAGATATCTACCTCATTTAGTGCTTCTGTTGGCATGCCTACTCACAAGTAATTTCCATACTACTT
Source organism: Heteronotia binoei (assembly GCF_032191835.1). Taxonomy (NCBI): domain Eukaryota; kingdom Metazoa; phylum Chordata; class Lepidosauria; order Squamata; family Gekkonidae; genus Heteronotia; species Heteronotia binoei. Next base: position 3,146,283 of record NC_083236.1, on the reverse strand, counting down.
TTTGCACACCTTTATGGTGCATACACAAGGAGTAGGGCAGGAATTCAACAGCACAAAGAATGGCAATCCCTAAAATACTGTTCCTCCCACACACACACACACACCCCATACCACCATGACTACTTTGGCCATATCTCAGCAAACAATGAACGTCCCCCCAACACTCTGGAGCATGCAGAGTCCCCACATAAAAGTGAGCACCAGTCAAGGTAGGGTGCCTAGAAGAAAAAGCACATGATGAATATTTGCTGTGCTGTTAACACTCTGCAGGAAGAGGCTTAGGTGGCTCTGGCAAGGAGAATCACAGCGTATGGCAGCCAGGCTTGATTCATGAACCAGGTAAGACTAATCAGATGCTTCCACTATCACACAGACAGGTCCTCTGTAAAGGCCATGGTAATAAAACCAGCTGATTTTAGAATTTCATTTCCTAACTTACTTTAAAACTGTGAATTTCCACAAGGTCTGTCTGTGCAGTTATCTCAGTCCAAATTCAGAGAAGGTATTTGGCCCCAGTGACATTATTCTTATTGAGTTGCAGATCACTAAGAAGACTTATGGACTTTTATTTTATTTATTTATTTTATTACATTTGTATCCCGCCCTCCCGATGGGCTCAGGGTGGCTAACAACAATAAAAACAACAGAGGAAAGGAATCTTGCTACTGAACTCACTTCAGAATGTCATGTCATAGTACAGATCTTCGTGTTTCAACATCATTTTTTAAACTTCTGAACTCACCTAGAAATAACCTTTTCTGTCTTGAATGTAATTCTGTGTAGACAATGCAGACATAGGGATAGGGGGAAAGGAATGCATCCCCACACTTGAATCTCAAGTCTGATGCTTTTTCCCATCTGCTTAAATCTGAGTGATGTGGTTAAGGCTCAGGATTGGGTAGCAAACAGGAGAGGAAAAGGGTGTGAAAATGAAGTTATACTCTGTGCTTTGTATTGTAGATAAAAATACAGAAGTTACCACCTGTTTTGGTGTAGTGGTTAAATGGATAGACTCTAATCTGGGAGAACTAGGTTTTTGATTACCCCACTCCTCCACGTGCAATCAGTTTGGGGACCTTGGGTCAGCCACAAGTTCTCAGCAGAGCTGTTCTCTCAAGAGCAGTTCTCAGAGTGCTCTCTCAGCCCCACCTACCTCACAGGGTGTCTGTTGTGGGGAGAGAAAGGGAACGGAGATTGTAAGCCACTCTGAGTGAAGGGTGAGTGTCAAGAAGTTGTAATTTAGAAACTTAAGTTTTAGTCCTCTGACCCAAGTAACTTCAGGCTTTCTTTCTTTCCCCCCCTTTCTCTGAGAAGCCAGCAGCTGGTGACCTTGGAGGAGTGTTATCTTGGTTCCTTTTTTTTTTTCTTGCACTGTAGATCGTTATTATCTACAGCTTTGTGCATGTGGAGGATATGTGGGGTTTTTTGCCCTGTTGTTGATTTTCATCTACACACAGCTTTGTTATTAGACATCATCAAGGCATTAGCTTAGAGCCCTTTGATTGGCTCTTTAATCAGGCCATGGTCAGAATCCCTATAAAAACCCTTTGCTTTTCCTGGTCTGTGGGTCTCTTCGGCTGTCACACTGACTCCACGCTGGCCTGACAAGGTCTCCATCATTCTCCTAGGAATTCTGACAGTTGCTGGAATGCTTTGCATGAGCAACAAATGAAACCTGTCAAACAAGGTGCTGGACGATAACTAAGTTAGAGAGAATATATATGTTATTGTTTTACCTGCACTAACTTCCCCTCCCCACCCCACCCACCCCAATTTCTGCCACCATCTAAATACATTTCCTTCTTTATTACAGTTGGTGTTTCTGTGACCGTGAATTCCAACCTTGGCATTCGGGAACCCTGAGCAGGGCCAACGCTAAAAAAAGTTGAACCACTGCTGCCTCCCTCCTCTCTGCAGTCCTGTGTCAGGCCAAAAGGCAAATCAGGCCTGCTGGAGTCAGACAGCTGCAGCACAGTGAGGTATAACTCTAATCTCCTTCCCCCCTTCTTCTATATGTGCAAGAGCAGCCACAGGGAAGTGTGGAATTGGAGACCAGGAAACCAAGGGGTATCTTTGCATCAGAGAAGGACTCCCTCCTCTGGAGGAAAGCACCTCTCCTGGCAGAACACAGGCCCAGGAGCCAACCCAAATGTTTTCTATGTGCCACTAAGGTAGGCATTTACAGCCCTGGAGAACAGCTAAGTTCTGAGAAGGAGCGGAGGGCTGGCATCTGCTTGGTCTGCTTCTAGCCTGAGGAAAATCAGTTAGGCTGCTCAGTGATTGCTTATGGCTGTTTCTATGTCCTGACTTGTGTTGTTTGACTTTTTGGGCTTAGTTCTGAGCAGGGCCAGTCCTAGGGTGTTTGGCGCCCCAGGCAGACTTACTGCCTGTGTGCCCCCTCTGCAGGGGCACCCCCAAGCTGCCCCCCTTCTGTCTTCTCTGTGGCGCCACAATGTGCCTCCGTGCTCTGCTCCACCCCACCGGCGCACTCAGAGAAGCAATGCCAGCCTTGTGCTTATTAGGGTTGCCAAGTCCAATTCAAGAAACATCTGGGGACTTTGGGGGTGGAGCCAGGAGACATCGGGGTGGATCCAGGAACAAGGGTGTGACAAGCATAATTGAACTCCAAGGGAGTTCTGGCCATCACATTTAAAGGAACCGCACACCTTTTAAAATGTCTTTCTTCCATAGGAAATAATGAAGGATAGGGGCACCTTCTTTTGGGGCTCATAGAATGGGACCCCCTGGTCCAATTGTTTTGAAACTTGGGAGATACTTTGGGGAGGGTCACTAGATACTATACTAAAAATTTGGTGCCTCTACCTCAAAAAACAGCTCCCCCAGAGCCCCCGAAACCTCCAGATCAATTCCCCATTATACCCTATGAGAATCAATCTCCACATAGAGAATAATGCTCAGCAAACGTGAGAGGATGCAAGGACTACAAGTCCCAGCATGCACCTCGTGAAGGGAGGCCAGACTGGAGCGAATAGCAGGCCGGTGGTGGGCGGGTCTTTGTAACTCGGAGGAAGGGAGAAGCTTGAAGCCAGGCAGGGAAAGAGACATGATGCCATTCCACCCCCCACCCCTGCTATCAGATTTTTAGGGAGCGGGGGATTAGGCTGCTAATCCAGGGGTCCCCCGGCAGGGCGGGGGGGGTTGGGAAGCCTAGTGCTTATCCACTTTGGCAGGCATCATAGTAGACTGTTCTCTTAATAGAGAACAGGAAGAGGCTTCTCTTACCCCTCCCTTCTGGAACGGACAAGCCTCGTTCTGATCTCTATTAAGAGAGAGCACTCTACTGATGCCCACTGAAGCAGGTAAGCATGAGGCTGCCATCGCTCCTCTTAGCATGCCAGGGAAGAGATGCCCTGCCCGTTGCTTAATTGCTGCCATGAGCCAACGGCCGCGGCAATTAAACATTTGTCTTGGGTACCGGGAGGGGGAGGAGAGCCCAATTTGGCACCCCCCCCAGCGCCCTAGGTGCTGGTTCTGAGCTACTTCAAGCAGGTCTGTGGAGAGGCACCATGATGAAAGTATTTAAGACCCCAACTTCCATCCCACAAATTGCCCTGTCAACAAGTCCCTTTTAAAACAAACAAAAGTTGTTTTTCCCTGGGTGGTGAGGCCAGCAATGCATCCTGGAGACGAGGTTTGATCCAGGGGCCCATTTGCTGATACCTAATCTAAGGGCTGGGAATGGAGGAAGAACCAAGCAGAAGCTGGTTCTTATCATGAGACAAACAGGTTCGTGATTGTTTGTGATTTCTATGCCAATAGAAGAGGAACATCTAATGTGTTAGCACCTAACTGTATATTGTCTTAATTTATGGGTTTTAACTTATCTATTTAAATGGTTTTATTGTTCTATGATGGTGATCGCAGCATGCCATGACTTGGATGTAAGCTGCCCTGAGCCCACCTTGGCAGGGAGGGCAGGGTATAAATCGAATTAAACATTAAAAGTATTTGGATTGGATTGGATGTGATCTAACAAGCAGCAGGTCAGCCATAGGTGGAGTCAGCATTCATAGAATCACAGAGTTGGAAGGGATCTCCAGGGTCATCTAGTCCAACCCCCTGCACAATGCAGGAAACTCACAAACACCTCCCCCTAAATTCACAGGATCCACATTTCTGTCAGATGGCCATCTAGCTTCTGCTTAAAAACCTCCAAGGAAGGAGAGCCCACCACCTCCCAAGGAGGAATCCTGTTCCACCGAGGATCCACTCTGACTGTCAGGAAGTTCTTCCTAATGTTGAGCCGGAAACTCTTCTGATTTTATTTCAACTCCTTGGTTCTGGTTCTACCTTCCGGGGCCACAGAAAACAATTCCACATCATCCTCTATACGACAGCCCTTCAAGTACTTGAAGATGGTGATCCTGTCACCCCTCAGCAGCCTCCTCTCCATCCTCAGCTCCTTCAATCTTTCCTCATAGGACTTGGTCTCCAGACCCCTCGCCATCTTCACATTGCTCCCATCGCATTGCTCCCATTCCAGGCTTCCTTCTGGTATTGAAGCTAAGAATGGGGTGGGGAAAACCTAACCAGAGAAATGCTCCTTTTGGGAGTATCCCTCCACCTGTTTCTGCTGCTGTACATGTAAGTGAAGCAGATGTGCAAATGACAGCTTCATCATCACCACATCTGTATTGGAATCTGTTATATGCACACTGGCATGCACCCAGCATGTTCTTCTTTGAATGTAGCAAATGTGCAACCATTTCATGGTATAGCCATTCTGTGGTAGCTTAAGGAGAAGGTGAGTCTATCACAGGAGTGGCCAAACTGTGGCTCAGGAGCCACATGTGGCTCTTTCACACGTTTTATGTGGCTCTCAAAGCCCCCATAGCTCCATCAGCTGGCTTAGAGAAGGCATTTCTCTCTTTAAATCACTTATTTGAGCCAAGCCAGCTGGCAGCTTGAACATAACATAAGAACATAAGAGAAGTCATGTTGGATCAGGCCAATGGCCCATCCAGTCCAACACTCTGTATCACACAGTGGCCAAAAATTTATACATATACATATATATATATACACATACATATATATACACACTGTGGCTAATAGCCACTGATGGACCTCTGCTCCATATTTTTATCTAACCCCCTCTTGAAGCTGGCTATGCTTGTAGTCGCCACCACCTCCTGTGGCAGTAAATTCCACATGTTAATCACCCTTTGGGTGAAGAAGTACCTTCTTTTATCCGTTCTAACCCAACTGCTCAGCAATTTCATTGAATGCCCATGAGTTCTTGTATTGTGAGAAAGGGAGAAAAGTACTTCTTTCTCTACCTTCTCCATCCCATGCATACTCTTGTAAACCTCTATTATGTCACCCCGCAGTCGACGTTTCTCCAAGCTAAAGAGCCCCAAGCGTTTTAACCTTTCTTCATAGGGAAAGTGTTCCAAACCTGTAATCATTCTAGTTGCCCTTTTCTGCACTTTTTCCTATAATATCCTTTTTGAGGTGCGGTGACCAGAATTGCACACAGTATTCCAAATGAGACCGCACCATCGATTTATACAGGGGCATTATGATACCGGCTGATTTGTTTTCAGTTCCCTTCCTAATAATACCCAGCATAGCATTGGACTTGGAGAATGCATTTGAAGTTAAAGTTGCTTTCTTTTACCCCCACCTCCCCCCATCTATTTACTTTCCTTCCATCCTTCCTCACAGCTCTCAAACATCTGATGTTTATTTCTTGTGGCTCTCAAATGCCTGATGTTTATTCTATGTGGCTCTTACGTTGAGCAAGTTTGGCCACCCCTGGCTGCTGGTCTATCATTTGCCAGATGGGATGGAATATAAACAGCCTTTTTCTCCAGTTAACTTCATTCAACACCGATAAAAGGATACAAGGAAACATGACCAGATGTCCAGTAGTAAATGGGTGTAAATTATTAAGATTTCCAAGTATTACTCTGATTGCTTCCTGAAATATGTAAAGGAAGGACTGAAACTTCATTAGCACTTGCAGATTTCTAACCTCTAAAACACATAACAAATTACCCTCATTAGAAATAAGACTAAGAAATAAGGCTTGCAAGTTGCTAAAAAAAAAATCCTTTAACACATATCAGAATTTCAGCAACTTCTTGCACCACATTATACAGTAACACACTAAACCCTTGAGACGTTCAATAAAAGAAAAGCAACAATTAAGAGAGTTTTCTTCTTCCTGGTTTTGCACATGACTATGGATTCTTCCACAAAGGAGGAGGATGTTTAGGGGGAGTATTCTTGTGTGCTCATCAGAACATCAGACCCACAAGCCACCCCGCAGCCTTGGTGCCCCGCTGACCCTGCTAGCAGAAATATGCTGTAGAGAATTTAAGAGCAATATCACCATTGTTCATTTCAAAATGCCACCTTAACTCTTGCGCAATGCAAGTTGCTTTTAAAGTTATACCTCCCAATGATATGGGGTTTGTAATTATTTGACAAACCAAGAACAAGAAGAGGGGAAGAAAAACTTAACCCATACAAACTAAATTAAGAAACCAAAAGGTTACCATAAATATAAGGGCTAAATAGTATCACTTTAAAACATACAACATAAACATTATCAAATATACCAAAATAAAGTATGTCACAGAAGTGAGTACACCCCCTCAAATTTTGTAAATATTTAAGTATATCTTTTCATGTGACAACACTGAAGAAATGACACTTGGCTACAATGTAAAGTAGTGAGTCGACAGCTTGTATAACAGTGTAAATGTGCTGACCCCTCAAAATTACGCAACACACAGCCATTCATGTCTAAACTGCTGGCAACAAAAGTTAATACACCCCTAAGTGATAATGTCCAAATGGGGCCCAAAGTGTCAATATTTTGTATGGCCACCATTATTTTCCAGCACTGCCTTAACGCTCTTGGGCATAGAGTTCACCAGAGCTTCACAGGTTGCCACTGGAGTCCTCTTCCACTCCTCCATGATGACATCACGTAGCTGGTGGATGTTAGAGACCTTGCACACCTCCATCTTCCGTTTCAGGATGCCCCACAGATGCTCAATAGGGTTTAGGTCTGGAGATATGCTTGGCCAGTCCATCACCTTTACCCTCAGCTTCTTTAGCAAGGCAGTGGTCTTTTTGGAGATGTGTTTGGGGTTGTTATCATGTTGGAATACTGCCCTGCGGTCCAGTCTCTGAACATGCTCTGCTTCAGTATGTCACAGTACATGTTGGCATTCATGGTTCCCTCAATGAACCATGAACTCCCCAGTGCCGGCAGCACTCATGCAGCCCCAGACCATGACATTCCCACCACCATGCTTGACTGTAGGCAAGACGTACTTGTTTTTATACTCCTCACCTGGTTGCCTCCACACACGCTTGACACAATCTGAACCAAATAAGTTTATCTTGGTCTCATCGGACCATAGGACATGGTTCCAGAAATACATGTCCTTAGTCTGCTTGTCTGCAGCAAACCGTTTGCGGGTTTTCTTGTGGCTCATCTTTAGAAGAGGTTTTCTTCTGGGACGACAGCCCTGAAGACCAATTTGATGCAGCTTGAAGAGTATGGTCTGAGCACTGACAGGCTGACCCCCCACCCCTTTAACCTCTGTAGCAATGCTGGCAGCACTCATATGTCTATTTCTCAAAGCCAACCTCTGTATATGATACTGAGCATGGGCACTCAACTTCTTTGGTCGACCATGGCAAGGTCTGTTCTGAGTGGAACCTGTCCTGTTACACCGCTGTATGGTCTTGGCCACTGTGCTGCAGCTCAGTTTCAGGGACTGATGGCCTATAGCCTAGGCCATCTTTATGTAGAGCAACAATTCGTTTTTTCAGATCCTCAGAGAGTTCATTGCCATGAGGTGCCATGTGGAACTTCCAGTGACCAGTATGAGGGAGTGAGAGCGATAACCTGCTCCCCCTTCACACCTGATACCTTGTACCACTAATAAGTCACATGACACCAGGGAGGGAAAACGGCTACTTGGGCCCCATTTGGACATTATCACATAGGGGTGTACTCACTTCTGTTGCCAGCAGTTTAGACAATAATGGCTGTGTGTTGCATAATTTTGAGGGGACAGCACATTTACACTGTTATACAAACTGTAGACTCACTACTTTACATTGTAGCCAAGTGTCATTTCTTCAGTGTTGTCACATGAAAAGATATACTTAAATATTTACAAAATGTGAGGGGGTGTACTCACTTCTGTGACATACTGTACATGTATTTATTACAAATTAGATAAAAAAAAAACAGATAAAGGCCCAACAATAGCCACAAAACAATAAATCATACCTAGGTATCAGCAGACAATATATGTGACCAAAGCATAGGCATTTCAGCCAGTTCAGCCTGCCTCAATGGGCAAACATATATATTGCACATTAGCTCCAGGTAGTTCCATGAATACTGAAAATAGGATCAATTAAAAATGATTTTATAAGGAATCTCAGTGACTCAAAGCAGGGATGATGATGATAATTATTATTATTATTATTATTATTATTATTATTATTATTATTATTATTATTATTATTATATCCCGCCCTCCCCTGCCAAAGGCAGGCTCAGGGCGGCTCACAGGACATGATGTTTACCATGATTACAATAAAATACAATCATTCCTATAAAACAATTTAAAATATAAAATATAGTTGAATTACAGTCATAAATTAAGTTAAAAGTTAAATAAAATAATTAAACATTGTAAGTTATTATTTAAGGTGCTACAATTCAGGATATGTGTAGGATGGCTAGATGTCAATTAACCAGGTTCCATCTTAAAAGCGAGCTGAAAGAGGGCGGTTTTGCAAGCCCTGCGGAAGTGATTCAGGTCTCGCAGGACTCGCACCTCCTCTGGTAGTTGATTCCACCATTGGGGAGCCATTGCTGAGAAGGCTTGCTCCCTAAATAAAATACAGAGGCCTCATTTTCAAACACCTTGTTATGTTTTGTGTTGTATTGGGGTCTTCTTGTCTGAGCTTGAGACAGGCACTCCTTGCAAACCAGGATCCTAAAGCCTGGAAGAACTGGCCAGTCAGGATGCTAGGCATGTAGCAACTTGTAACAAAGAGATGCAAATGAAGGATTCTGGAATAAGCCAATCAGGATGCTAGGCATGTAACAACTTGTAACAAAGCGATGCAAATGAAGGATTCTGGAGTGAGCCAATTGGAATAATTGTTGCCTGCTAGGGGGGCGTAGTTAACCATGGCCAGAGTGTATATAACACAGGTGATCGAACTTGCTTAATGCAAGAGCCACATAGAATTAAACATCTGAAGTCGGAGGGAGGGAGGGAGAGGAGGAAGGGAAATAGATGGGGAGGAGGGATAGGGAGGTGGAAATAAAGCAACTTTAACTTTAAATGTATTCTCCAAAGAGACAAATGCCTTCTCCAAGCCAGTTGATTGGGAGGGGGGGTGCTTCAAGAGCTCCACAATATTTGTGAAAGGGCCACATGTGGCTCCCGAGCCACAGTTTGGCTACCCCAGTATATAATGGGTGAAGTGCCTGAGCTGTTTGTGACTGTGTCTTCTTGCAATAAAGCAGGACTTTTTTGTAGAAAAAGCCCAGCAGGAACTTATTTGCATAATAGGCCATACCTCCTGATACCAAGCCAGTCAGAACTATGTTCCTGCTCAAAAAAAGCCCACACCTCCAGCCCAGATCATTTACTTATGTCTTCAGAGAGAAAGATGCATAATCAAAGACACAAGTATAGGACCAGGACAGAAGGTATTTGAAAATGAGACCTCCATATTTTATGCCTGCCTTGAGTCACTGAGATTTCTTATAAAAATATTAACTGATCCTATTTTCACTATTGTTTTCTCAAGGCACAGAGGATCAAAGCTAAATTCTACATTACGATTTCTGATACAATGGCACTGGATATCTCACCTCTAGTTCCTTATTGACAATGTTTTCATGAAGGTCAATATTAGTACTGCAAAAACACATAATAGCAATTGATTTCAGAACTGAAGGGCAAATGTGCACTCCAGCATTCTAATACGTAATTCAGATCAAAGTCTACCACATTGTCTCCAACAGTCAGAAGCTCCTCGACAGGCCATACACAGAGCTTAATAAAGACAGTTGCCCTCCTCAGTTGGTCACAGCATCTGGCACTCAGGAGTATATAATGCCTCCAAACAGGGAAGCTTCATTTTAGCTACTTTCCCCCTCCCAAATCTGAAAATGGTCTGTGGCCTTAATTATAGAAATCAGTCATTGTTAATATGCACATTTAAAAAACATTTTATGCCACTGGTAATTGGGATATGAACCACTGCATCACTCACTGGCGGAAGACAACGATCAAGGGTGTCACACAGCAGGGGACCCAGAGGGGCCTTTTAGGGTTGCCAAGTCCAATAAAAGAAATATCTGGGGACTTTGGGGGTGGAGCCAGGAGACATTGGGGAAGAGCCAGGAGCAAGGGTGTGACAAGCATAATTGAACTTCAGGGAGTTCTGGCCATCACATTTAAAGGGACCATACATCTTTTAAATCCCTTCCCTCCATAGGGAAGGATAGGGGCACCTTCTTTTAGGGCTCATAGAATTGGATCCCCTGGTCCAATCTTTTTGAAACTTGGGGGGTTTTTGGGGGGGAGGTATTGGATGCTATGCTGCAAATCTGGTGTCTCAACCTCAAAAAAACAGCCCCCCCCAGAGCCCCAGATACCTGTGGATCAATTTTCCATTATTTCCTATGAGAATAAGTCTCCATAGGGAATAATAGAGTTCCCTCCCCTCCCCCCATTTTCTCTCTCTCACTCACACACGCTTAACTGTCTCTGGTGCAAGTGGGCAGCCGTGTTGGTCTGAAGCAGTAGAACAAAGCAAGAGTCTCTGGTGCCTCCACAACCAGGTCTGGAAAGTACAGGGGCTATGCTGCTCTTTTACACACACACACTCACTTGTCCGAAAGGAAAGCAAAATAAACAGAGGGGCTGCACTATCAGGAGGTCTGCTGCTGCTAACCCTTCCCCATGAAGTAATTCCTGCTCCAATTTAAAGGCACACACATTTTAAAACTGTACCTGTTTGCAGGTCCTGCCTAAGATCTAGTCGGCCAGCTGGCTGGGGAAAGCCTGTAAAACCCGGGAATCCCCTGGTTGGGACCTGGGGATTGGGAAGCCTAAGGGGAAGGGAAGGGGCAAAGAGAAGCTGCGGCAATGGGACTGGGTGGGAAGGGAAGGGCCGCCATTCCCCCCCCTCGCTTCCAGATTTTTGGTGAGCGGGTGAGGAGGCTCCAAATCGGGGGGTCCCCCGCCCGGGGCGGGAGATTGGGAAGCCTAGGCCTTCTACTGGCTGCCACTAATCTGGTAAGGGCCTGTCTGGGAGGGCTCAGAGCACCCACCCTGTTGGGTCTGGTTTTGGATTGCTAGACTGGTCAAGCAGCTGTCCTTCCCTTCCCTTAGCAGAGTGCTCCTTCTGAGCTTCAGTGCAGCAGCGTGGTCTAGTCTAATATTTACTTCACTATCCCACAAACTGCACAGAGAGCTTTGTTTTAAGTTAAGAAACCAATACTGGTGGATTAATTTAAAGAAACATAACATAAAACTGTAATGGAGAGAACAGAGTGTCTAAACTATTCTAACTAACTGGCCATCTGCTTTGTTCAGAGCAGGAGAAGAGACAACATGCTGCATGCAGGGAAGAAGAAGAGAAGAGGAGAACAAGGAGGAAAGAAGTATTTAGAGTACAGTAACATATTGTATCCCTAAGTATCACTAAGTATCCCTTTAACTTCCAGTATTTTTCAACATATTTTTGAAATTTCTCCCATTCTTTTCTAAATTTCTCCATATTGTTACTGTACTCTAAAGAAACAATAAAAACATTATGTCATAAGAACAATATATCGCACTTTCACCCCGCCTCCTCTTCCCCTTTTCTTGACCCCCGCCGGTGTTACTTAAACTTAAAAAAAAAAACAAGGTAATTTTATCAAATCAAGAATCTTCGTTTTAAAGTTCTATAAAAAACAAAGAGAAACATAAAAAAAAATTAGTCCATTATTCCATCACAGTTCAACTATTATCAAAAATCACTAAGTATCCCTTTACCTTCCAGTATTTTTCAACATATTTTTGAAATTTCTCCCATTCTTTTTTAAATTTCTCCATATCATTTCACTCCAAGAAATAGTTTTTAAAATCCAATCCCATTTCTCTGGTATTTTATCTTGCTTCCATAACTGCGCATATAATGTCCTTGCTGCTGAAGCAGATACCACACCAACACTCTATCTTGTTTCAGAAAACTTTCCATTTGTAATCCCAACAAAAACGAGTCTGGAGACCTCTTAATGTCATAACCTAAAATTTTTGACATTACTTGCTGGATCATTTGCCAAAATTGCTTTGCCTTTTCACAAGTCCACCACATATGGTAGAAAGATCCTTCATGTTTTTTACATTTCCAACACCTGTCTTTCACCTGATTGTTCATTTTTGCCAGTTTCTTAGGTGTCATATTCCATCTATATAACATTTTGAAACAGTTTTCTTTAATATTATAACATGTCGATATTTTCATAGAGTTCTTCCACAAATACTCCCATGGTTCCATTTGTATTTCTTTGTTGAAATTAATTGCCCATTTAATCATTTGAGATTTAACTACTTCATCTTCTGTAGACCATTTCAATAATAATTTATAAATTCTTGAAATCAGTTTTTCATTATCTCCCAACAGCATTTTTTCCAGTTTCGTTTGCTCTTGTGTAATACCTTTGCTTTTAATGTCCTGTTCCACCAAACTCTTAATTTGTTGCAGTTGAAACCAATTTTATTTATACTTTAATTCTTCAATTGATTTGAGTTCCATCTTTCCTCCCTGTATCTTTAATAATTGATTGTACGTTAACCATATCCCTGCATCAGTTTCTGAAGATAATTTTATTACTTCCTTTGGCACAATCCATAATGGCTTTCTCTCATCACAATACTTTTTATATTTTACCCATGTACTTAGAAGTTTTTTTTTATGTAATGATGTGAGAAAAAGCCATCCATCTTATTTTTCCTATAAAACATATATGCATGCCAACCAAAAATATTTCCATGACCTTCTAAAACCAGCAGTTTCTTATTGAATAACGTCATCCAATCTTTAATTCATACCAAACATATTGCATCATGGTATAATTTTAATTTCGGTAATTGGAAACCTCCTCTTTCTTTTGCATCGGTTAAAATTTTCATTTTAATCCTTGGTTTCTTGCCTGCCCATACAAATTCTGAGACTTCTTTGCCATTTACTAAATTGTTTATTATCCTTCACAATTGGAATTGTTTGAAATAGAAACATAATTCTTGTTAGAACATTCATTTTAATTGCAGCAATTCTGCCCAGCATAGACAAGTTCAATTTATTCCATTTAATCAAATCGTCAATTTTCCACCAAAGGTTTTCATAATTATTTTTATACAAATCTATATTTTTCATAGTGATTTCCACACCTAAATATCTTACTTTCAAAGCAACTTCACACTCTGTTATCCTTTGCAATTCTTCCTGTTGACTCTTTGTCATATTTTTACACAAAATTTTCGATTTTTTCTTTATTTATATAAAAGTCTGCCAATTCTCCATACTCTTGAATTTTACAAAGCAGCAATGGTGTCACAAATAAGGGATTTTCATTGATAAACATTACATCATCAGCAAACGCTCTGTATTTGTAAGAAAAACCTTTTAGTTTCAGCCTCTCTATTTCTTTATCTTCTTGTATTTGCATAAGCAAAATCTCTAATGTCATTATGAATATCAATGGAGATAAGGGGCAACCTTGCCTTGTACCTTTGCTGATTATCATTTTCTAAGTCAAATCCACATTTATACAGAGTCTTGCTTGTTGCTCAGTATATATCGTCTTAACCATTCGCATAAAAGCTTCTCCAAGTCCTAATTTCTCCATCACTGCAAACATAAAGTCTCAATTCACATTGTCAAAGGCCTTCTCTGCATCTGCAAAGAATAATGCCACCTCTTTTTCAGGATGCTTCTCATAATATTCAACAATATCTATAACAGTCCTAATGTTATCTCTAATTTGTCTCCTGGGGAGAAATCCTGCTTGTTCCTCTTTAATAAAATTATTCAAATACTGCTTGAGTCGTTCTGCTAGTATCCTAGTATATATTTTGTAATCAATCAATATCTTTATTGCATTAGCAAAAATATTGCCATAGCAACCAACCAAATACAACAATAAGATGAGAGGGAATGAAGAGAAAACACAAGGCAGCATCCAGTACCTCATTCCATACTACGATAAAAAATCATACAATCCTAAAGTATCTAGAATAAAATGTCAATAAAAATTTTAAAACCTAAAAATCTATACATTCTAAACTTTTAGAACCTTAACAATCTAAATTTAAAATTTAAAACATCAACAAAATTTAACCAGGACTACACTAAAAAAGAACTGAGAGTGATAATAGGGAGCGATCGATGAGGCACGGTCTTCATTTTCTTTTCCATGATGACAGCCACAAACCTTGCAACTTGAAAAGTAGTGTATTTATCTCTATCAGATAGTAAAAAAACTAATTTCTCCTGATTTGACTTCCCAAGAAGAGACAACAGAATAAGACCCAAAAACCTATTCCGTTCAGAGTTAAAATCAGGGCAATAAAACATGGCATGAGAAAGATCCTCAATAGAAGTTTGGTCACAAATACAAACTCTTTTCCGATAAGGAATCTGCCTAAAGCGACCTTCATTAGCCAATAAAGGTAATAGATCAAAGCAAGCCCTCGTAAATGCTTTCCGAAGCTTGGGATTCGCTAAAGTAACAAAATATGAAGAAAATATCGGATACGATAAAGATAAGTGATTATAAATCACAGCTGCTTTCAATTCACCTATAGTTCCCATGTCAGCTTGAATAGATTGATCTAACAATCTTTGCTTGACTAAGGATTTAGCCGTGTCAAACCCAAGAGAACCCAAAAAATCAACTGAAAACCCAAGCTTGGCCACTATATTCAGAACAAAACTGCGCCAAGACCTATCCTTCATTTCCCCATACGCCAAGGTTAACAGTTCTGGAGCCATATGAAAAATGATCTTCAACCAAAAGTTGATAGTTATTTTATAAACTAAAGTAGTTATCTGAGGTAAAGATAGCTCCAGTCTAGTCATTGGCGAAGGTGTTGAAGGGGGAACCGCAAGAAGCCTACGCGTTAATTTATTCTGGGAAACTTCAAGAGGGTGGAGATTACCAGGGGCCCACACTGGCGCTCCATATATCAGCTGCGGTAATAATTTCCTTTGATATATCTCAACAGTTGGGCGAACCAGGCATCCACCTCTTCTTCTATAAAATCTCAGTAACCCCATCATCGCCTTTTCAATATTATGGTTAGCAGAATCAATATGAGGGGCCAAAGAGCCTGAGTGGTGGAACAAGACACCTAGGGAGGGAACCTGTTCAAGTGGTATCCCATCCATCTTCCAATTATAGTATTTAGGTCTTTGAGCAAAGACCATAATCTTGGTTTTATCATAATTTATGTGTAATATGTTATCCTTGCAATACTGGCTAAAGCGAGCCAATAATCTTCTCAGACCAATTTGGGTATGAGAAATTAAGAGGGTGTCATCTGCATATAGCAGAGTAGAGATGAATTTCTCACCAACTTTGACTGGAAAAAAGTGGGGACCTGCCAGAAAATCTACTATGTCATTCAAGTATAAATTAAAAAGAAGGGGAGCCAAAATACAACCTTGGCGAACACCTTTTGTTGTTTTAACTGCGCTGAACAATTGGCCATACGGGCCAAATCGGATCCTCAGGCTTGTGTTGGAATACAGGCCTATTATCCGTGCAGGAAGCCTTGGGTCAATGCACAATTTACTTAGCTTTGCCCATTGGCAGGTTCTCGAGATCGAATCAAACGCCGCTTTAAGGTCAACAAATGCCACAAACAGTTTTTTAAAGGGGCGAGTTGTGTATTTGTTAACCAGGTGTTGTAGTAATATACAGTGGTCCAGGGTGGAATGACCCTGTCTAAATCCTGCTTGAAATGGTGCTAACAATTCGTTATCAAAGACCCATGATTCCAATTTGGATAAAAGATGTCTAGCATACAATTTTCCAGCAACATCTAACAAGCTTATTGGCCTATAATTTGCAGGGTTGGAACAGTCATCCTTCTTATAGATTGGGACCACAATAGAGGAGGAAATCTTCCAGTCTTATCAATAGTAGTAAAGAGAGTGGCTAGTACGGGCGCCCACCAAGATTGAAAAACCTTAAACATATCTGGCGGGATGAAATTTTCACCTGGGGCTTTATTACTCCTCATAGAGGAGATAAGAGATCTAATTTCACACAGAGTTACAGGTGGCCACTCAGGAAAACCAGTTGTCAGGGAGGGGGATACACAATTTGTTATTGTGTTATCCTCGAGCTGGTCATTAAACAGATTTACAAAATAATGCTCCCATTGTTGCTTGGAAATATAAGAATCTGATTTTGTAATCATTATTAAGTAATGAAATTGGTCTGCAGTTTTTTACATTTGTGGTGTCTCTATCTTCTTTTGGTATCGATGAAATTATTGCTTCCTTCCATGTATTTGGTATTTTCCCATCAATCCTTATAGTGTTCATCAATTTTTGAAGTTTTGGTACTAACACTTCTGCGAGGACTTTATAAAATTTGGCTGTAAAACCATCTGGGTCTGGTGCTTTTCCCATTTTCATTGAATTTATTGCTGCTTCAACTTCTGTTTTTCCAATTGGTTCATTTAAGACCTTTTCCATATTTTCTGTTAAGGGACTTACTTGAATTTTCTGTAAATACGCGTCTATTTTTCTTTTCTCCACCTTTTGACCTTGAAATAACTTAGCATAGTATTTATAAAATTCCCTTTTAATTCCTGCTTGGTCAACAATTTCTTTACCTTCCAATACAATTTTAGTAACAAATTTATTTTCCCTTTTTTTTTTCATTTGCCAAGCCAGGTATTTTCCAGGTTTATTTGCTCCTTCAAAAGATTTCTGTTACAACCTCTTAAGGTTCCATTCTACCTCTTTATTTAACAAATGTCTCAATTGGTTCTGCAATATAGTAATTTCCCTTATTATTTTCTTTTTTCCCAGTCTTTTTTTGAGTTCCTTTTCTTTTTTTCCCAATCTCTTTTTGAATGGACGGGCCGAATTCTCGTCCTGGATAGGGAGGTGAGGCACTGGAGGGCCGGTGGAGTGCTGCTGCGGACGAACCGCCGGGTGGGGCCTGCCACTGACGCGGAGGTGGTCAAGGCCGCGGTGTGGATTGAGAGGCGACTGGCCGAATGACGATCAGGGCCAGCGTCGCTGACTGGAATGAGTGGAGTGAGGCGGTTGAGCGAGTGACGAATGGCGAGCAGAGCTGATGCGGGGTCGGGGACGCTTGCACGGCGTGAGGCCGGAGACGCCTATATGATCGAGGCACCAAGCGGTTAACGAGGCCGAGCACCAAGAGGGGTACACCATTGAAAGAAGCTCGAGGGTGACGGCGGATAAGGCCGGGGGTGCTGCTGCTACCGACGAGAGCTTGCAGCGACAGTTCCAATGTAGCCGGGTGCATCGACGAGGCGGGGGCCCCGAGTGGACTGGTCATTCCCACAAGAAGAACAGTGGAGCTTCATTGCGTGGCGGGGGAACACGAGGGGGGTCTCTGCCCCCCCCCCGGGCTCACCAAGCTGCGTGGAAGATATTAGACCTGGGCCTTGGCTACTGGACTCTGCACCTGGTAGGACGATCACTGCTTTCAGTGTTACACCTGGCACGGCACTGCCCCCCTACATCAACGCTGGCTTTGCACTCCACCCGCACTTTACTACACTTAGCATACTACCTCATACCATACCGTATACTACCTCAACCAGGAAGAACTTATATTGCACTTTAGTAACTTTCTACCTCCTTGCTCATGAACTACTAGTTTAAAATTGATTTGTAATTAACTCATTTGATTAATTCATTATATATTTATTGTATATATTGGGTTTGAACTTATGAATTTTATTGGCAGATTAAATTGAAAATAATTAATGGGGCGGGATTTATAATTAATTTTAGCCATCAGATTTAAATTATTTATTTGACCAATTATATACAAGGGGAATTGAGGGGTAGGTTTGTTGGGTTAATTTGAATATTGGGATCTAGTAGGGCGGAATGGACTAAAGAGTGTTAGTGACTATTGTGCATCAGTGTTGGCTAAGACATCGGCAACCACCAGTGGGGAATGGTTGGTCCAGGGATTCCAGTTCTCCTGGGGAGGGTAGGTATGGCGGTGGGAACAGACAATATAAGGGAGGGAGACCGAGACAAGTCAGCGCTCGCTCACCCTCCAATCTGTGTCCCATCCCAATGATGACAGGGAGTAGGACCAGGATGGACAACCCGCCCCCGTCATTGGTGTTATGCAATGTCAGGTCCATTAATAATAAGACTTCTGTCCTTCAAGAGTTTTTAATTGAACAGGACATGGACCTGGCATGCGTGACCAAAACCTGGGTTCGAGAGGGAGATACAATAGCCGTCTCACAAACAGCTCCACCAGGTTACTCGGTCTTTCACCAATCACGGACTAGCGGGCGGGGGGGGAGGAGTGGCGTTATTTATATGTGAGGCTTACTCCTTTAGGGTGCTCCCGGCTCCAAAGATCGAGGGCATTGAATGTGCCGGCCTGGCGTTGGAGGCTGGAGAGGGATTGGCGATCTGGCTGGTATACCGTACGCCTAACGCACCAGCCAGCGCCTTACCGTCCCTACTCGAGGTGGTGACAGGCTGGGCGCTGGAGCACCCAAGGCTGGTGATCCTGGGTGACTTCAACGTCCATGCTGATGACCCAGCCTCTAGTCAGGCGACAGAGGTAGGTAGGTAGGTAATTTTATTTATATCCCGCCCTCCCTGCCGGAGCAGTCCATGGTGACACTAGGACTCTCAATTTGTTACAGCCCCCACTCACCAGGCTGGACACATGTTAGATCTGATCTTTGCGGCCGGGGTTATGGTGGACGATATAACCACCGAAGTGGTGCCATGGTCGGACCACCTCGCCCTTAGGGCTCGTATAGATATGCCACCCCAAACCTGTTTAGGCGATGAGCCTATTATGGCTTGCCCGCGGAGCCAGATGGACCCAGAACGGTTCCAAATGGCCCTGCGGGATCCCTGGCCCTCTGGCAATTCCCTCAATGGCCTGGTCGAGACCTGGAATAGCCGGCAAATCTAGGGCCATTGACGAGATTGCACCTCGACATCCTCTACGGCCTCGGAGTAGGCTGGCTCTGTGGTATACCCCGGAGTTGCGCCAGTTGAAACAAGGTCGCAGACAGCTAGAGAGGCAATGGCGACGCACCCGTGACGAAGTGACTAGAACATCTTATAGGGAGTTTATGAGGTCCTATGAGATGGCAATCAAGGCCCCAAAGAAAACATACTTTGCGGCCAAGGTTGCGTCTGCAAATTCGCGCCCGGCACAATTATTTAAGATAATTCGGAATTTTACTACATTGCCACAAGGCAAGCCAAATGTTAAGGAATTGGAAATAGGCTGTGAGGCTTTTGCGAAATTTTTTGCAGACAAGGTCCAATCACTCCACCATGACTGCCCTACCATATTGGATAAAGTGAGTGAACTCGAGGCTACGTGCGTGTCTTCTAATTTGATCCTGGACTGCTTCGACCCACTCAGCTTGGAGGAAGTTGACAGAATCCTTGTCACTGCACGCCCAACTACGTGTGATCTGGACCCATGCCCCTCCTGGTTAATTAAGGCCTGCTGGGAGGAGTTGAGATGTCCTATACGGGACATCATAAATAGATCTCTTTCGGAGGGCTTCTTTCCAACGCCCCTGAAGGAGACAGTGGTCTGCCCCCTCCTGAAAAAGGTTACATCAGATCCGGCCAAATTGGCTCATTATCAGCCGGTCTCAAACTTGCCCTTTTTGGGCAAAATTATTGAGAGGGCTGTGGCGTTGCAGTTACAGGGCTTCTTGGATGACGCTTCCACCTTGGATCCATACCGGTCCAGCTTCTGCCCAGGCCACGGGGTGGAGATGGTGTTGGTCACCCTCATGGATGACCTCTGGCGACATCTGGATCGAGGCGGCTCGGCGGTGTGACGGAACCGGCCCGATTCTGCCTTCAGACCCGGTCCCGTCTGCTCCCTATTGAGTCGCCAACTCCTGGAGAGAGCTATTTCTCTTCCTGCCCCTTGGGCTCGCTGCCACCACCTGCTCAGTCTAGGGGTTCAGATTGAGAGGAACAGGACTCCCAATCCCCCTCTCCAGCTATGAGGCCAGGCCTCAAGGTCCTCTGCCACCCTGCACTTGGGTTTCACAGAGACCTCAGCACTTCTTTGGGGCACCCCTGGAGGATTGGCACCTTATCCAACTGCATGCCTTCCCCCTTCCCCGGGGCCCCCTTCTCAACACAGCGTGGTCTAAAGCGGTTTGGGGATCTATATTTATTTATTTATTTATATTAAGATTTATACCCCGCCCTTCTCACCTAAGTGTCTCAGGGCGGCTATGTGGTACAGAGATTGACTGCCAGCATTTAAAACAGAAAAACTATTTATTTACAAGAGAAAAAGATAGGGAAAGAAAAACAAAACAAAAACAGTTGCATTTAAAAAGTTAGCACAGCACCCGCACAGCAAACAGTATAACAAAGAAAAGTTGATTATAAACGCATCCTGCTGGCCCTGATCTAAACATGCCCTGCCCTTTTGGATGACTTACTTTGTCTTACTGCCTGGAGGCCTCATTCTCTTTTGAATAGGCCGCATGCACAGGCAGGAGCTCTCCCACTGGCAACCTCTTCCTTCGAGCTGCAGCTGAGAACTCAAAAACTCTTCCTGCTTAACTCACATGCAAAGAACAAAAGCACTTCCTGCCTCTCTAGGAGACTTTCCCCCTAGAGTTGTTGGTTTGGCTCTGGAAGGGAGGGGGGTGTTTGGAGGGAGGCTACAAAGCCTGCTGAGGAGTTTACTGATCCCTGCCAATGAAGCACCAACACTCTAAGATGGCGTTTCTCCACAGGCGGTATTGCTGCTGCTAGACCTATCGGCTGCGTTTGATATGGTCGATCATCGGCTGCTGACCCGCTGCCTTGCCAATGCAGGAATTCGGGGGCTAGCCTTACAGTGGCTTTCCTCCTTCCTTGAAGGCCGGGGACAAAGGGTGGCGGTTGGAGGAGAGATGTCCCAGAGACACCTACTTAACTGTGGGGTGCCTCAAGGGGCAGTTCTCTCCCCGATGTTGTTTAATATCTTTATGCGCCCCCTTGCCCAGATTGCCCGGAGACATGGGCTGGGTTGCCATCAGTACGCTGATGACACTCAGCTCTATCTAACTATTGATGGGCGGCCGGACCGCCAACACCCCTATAGATTTGGACCGGGCGTTGCAAGCCGTGGCGGGCTGGATTAAGCTGAGTGGGCTGAAACTGAACCCAGTAAAGACAGAGGTCCTTTGCGTGGGTCGCGGCGAGCTAGAAGGGGAGATCTCCCTACCGGTCTTTGACGGTGCGTCACTGATACCAGTGTGCACGGTCAAGAGCCTGGGAGTGCTACTGGAGCCCTCCCTGACAACGTAGGCACAGATAGCAGCCACTGCTAAATCCGCCTTCTCCATCTTAAAAGGGCGAGGCAGCTGGCCCCCTTCCTGGAACGTAGCGACCTAGCAACAGTGATCCATGCAACGGTCACCTCGAGATTAGACTACTGTAATGCCCTCTACATGGGGCTGCCCCTGTGCCAAACTCGGAAACTGCAGCTAGTGCAGAATGCGGCGGCCAGGCTACTAGTGGGACTACCTTGGTGGGAACACATGCGGCCTGGGCTGAGGGAGCTGCACTGGCTTCCAATTGTATTCCGAGTTCGCTACAAGGTGCTGGTTATTACCTTTAAAGCCCTATATGGCCGAGGACCTTCCTACCTCTCTCCATATGTTCCCCAGAGAGCACTGAGATCCAGCTCCCAAAGTCTCCTAAAAATCCCTGGACCAAAGGAGGCCAAACTGAAAGTAACGAGGGAGCAGGCCTTCTCAATAATGGCTCCCCACTGGTGGAATCAGCTACCGGAGGAAGTGCGAGCCGTGCGGGACTTTAACCAGTTCCGCAGGGCTTGCAAAACTACCCTCTTTCAACAAGCCTATAAGGAACCCTGAAAGTGACATCCAGCCATCTGGATATATATCTCACTGAAATGTAGCACCCTTAATTTATTGTGGTTTTAAATTTTATGTAACTGTTTTTAACTGTATTTATTAACTGTATTTTATCATGAATTGTATTATAATCATGGTACACACCATGTCTTGTTAGCCGCCCTGAGCCTGCCTCGGCGGGGAGGGCGGGATATAAATAAAACTTTATTATTATTATTATTATTATTATTATTATTATTATTATTATTATTATTATTATTATTATTATTATTATTATTATATGTCCTTAAATCAGATCCTTCATCTTCATCTTGATACTCCTCTCAAACGAATCTGGTTTTCCATTAACTTACAATCTTGCAGAGCTGCTTTCTCCTGCAATTTATTAATCATGGAATCTTGATCTTATTTTCAACCACATGTATTTTATTTAACATTGTTTGTGAGTCCTTTCTGAGATCTTCAATTTCTTTTTTTATTTCTGACTTCACCACCTCTAGTTCTTTGACTACTTGCTTTTTATTCTCTGTTATTAACTCCTTCATCACTTTAATCAGTCTTGCCTACATGGCATCTAATTGTTCTTGTATTTTAGGCATTTTCCCCTCCTCAAGTGAAGCGGTCCCTGCGCATGTCTGTTTTGGCAGCCTCTGCTCAGACATTCCTCTCCCTTCACTGCCAAAATAAGCTTTCGGGTTGACCTCTCCAAATTAAAAAAACCCACTGGATCTTAAAGTTTGGGAGATGCCTTTTCCAATGCTCCCAAAATCGCCATTCTCAGGGCTTCCTAGACCAAGATATTGATTTTTTAAGTCTTTAAAAAAGACAAAATGGCACCCATGATTTTTCTA
Source organism: Heteronotia binoei (assembly GCF_032191835.1). NCBI lineage: Eukaryota > Metazoa > Chordata > Lepidosauria > Squamata > Gekkonidae > Heteronotia > Heteronotia binoei. Next base: position 3,123,251 of record NC_083236.1, on the reverse strand, counting down.
ATCTGTTTAAAATTCTCTTCTCCTCCAAGAGGCCACCCAAATTGACACCACCTATATGTTCCAATATATTTCACTCTGAAGTGATGATATCTGCTGGCTCCAATAACTTTTAAAGTCCCGTTTTTTTTCTTTCAATTTTTAAAATTATTTCAACCTTCCTTTAATGGCCGCCACAATTTTTCTATGATTTTCCAGTCTGAGAGAAGGCCAGGGGGTCTTTAGATTCCCTTCTTCCAATGGCCTCTTCCTGCTTTTCTTGCCACGAAGTCCCGTTCTCAATGGTTGAAAGATCTCACATTACAATTTCTGCGTCACTTCCTGTGAAGTCTTCCAGCTCAGCAACTCAGTGACGATGGGGTTTTTTTTTACAGAAACCGAAAGTATTCCAAACATAAGTTGTTTTTCAGCCTTTAACTTTGCTTCTAAATCTCCAAAAAGTCTCAAAATTACCCCCTTCTCTTGTTTATAGCTTTAGAATTTTATAACTAAGTCCAAATTTCAATCTTTATTTCATATAAAGTTGATTTTAGTCCCGGAGCGAAAGATAAAGATCTCCTTACCTTGCAGCCAAATTTAACCTCCTCAACACCGTTCTCTCAAAAAATGATTATTTAGAAATTAAAATAGTCCAAAGAAGGCTTGAATCTTGATGAGTTTAAGTCAATTTAATGACCATAGAGACCCTTTGTAGACGCTGGAATGCGATTCTTTGATGGGGATTCTTCAAAGCCTAAAAAGAACCCCACTGGGACTCTTCGTCAGCCAAAGTAAATCCCCTCAGAATTCTCCCATGCATGTCTTAGCCTTTTCCCCGCACTGAGAAAAGTAGGCAGCAGGCGTTGCGTTCGCCTTCTCTGCCCAGAACAAAGGCTCTGGTCCGCTCCCTTTGTGAGAAGCAGCTCCATGATCCAACCCTGGAAGTCCGGATCTACATGTTTTTTGAGGGGGGGCAAAATTAAAAAATTACGCCCCCTTTTGGGCCATTCTGTCTTATGGTCCCATAGAATACAATGGACTCCATACCCAATTTGGCGCCCCCCCCTCTGTTGGCACCCGGGGCAAGCACCCCCCTCTGTCCCCCCCTAGATCTGGCCCTGCCAAAGAGATGTGAGGAGCCAGGCAGTTTAATAACAAGAAGTTTAATGTAAGTGCTCTAGATGAACAAGTGGGTAGTAAAACATTTAGTGCAACAGTGAACTATGAAACAGTAAAGGTTAGTGTAAGCAATTTGGGAGGGAAAACTCTGTGGTACCTATTGTACTTGCGAGTGATGTCATTGCGCTGCACGCGCTCTGCACACACAAAAACAGTCTCCCACTGGAGGCTCCGGAGGACGTGGCAACCCTACAGGTCCCACCCCCTCCAAAACTCTGCCATCCAATGAAAGGGACAGAAGGAATCCTGGGAGATGTAGATCTCTGCATCAACTCCTAGGCCGCAGTAAGTCTCAGATCATGACAGAGGAGAACAGACAAGTCTCCCCAGAAAGCAAATCCCATCATTTGTGTGCCACAGGGTGCTGTTAATGAGCTCCTACTTCTCCAAACAAAAGGATTTAAACCCAGGAAGCATGGCCCCAGGAACATTTCACTGACAGAGTGCATAGTATCTTCCAAACACCCTGGACATAACCAGTAAAAATGGTTTAAACTGCATGCAAAAGTGTCTAGAAATAACACGAATAAATAAATGTAAAAATTTGTTCATGGCAAAGATGAAATTTGAACCGGAGCCAGCATGGTGCACTGGCTAGTGTGTTGGACCAGGATCTGGTTGACATGGGTTTTAATCTTTACTGTGCCAAGGAAGTTTTCTGGGTGACCTGGGACACCCTCTCTCAGCCTAGCTTTCCACACAGGGTTGCTGTTGCTGTAAGGATTAAGTGGAGGAGCCGCTTTGAGTCCCCACTGGGGATAAAGGAAGTAAGTAAAGTTGGAGGCTCATGGCTTAGTCTTTTAGCCATTATAGCTACCCTAGTTCTAGGACGGCAAACTTAAATATTTGCCCCATAAAATACATTGTCTGAGTTTGGTAGCTCTAGATCCAAGTTCTTAGACATCATCATGAATTCCTTATTTATTTGTTTATTTTATTAGACCTATGGATTGCCCAGTCCCTGCTATTGCAGGGCTCTGAGCAATGGACAGTAATAATAATAACATCAGACATAAGATAAAACAATTAAACAACACTAATAGCACAAAATGTAGAAGAGTCGGATGGCGAGTTCTAGTTATTTCTAATTGCAGCCTGCAGGCACTTCACAGATGGGGGAAAGAGGGCTCAGGTGAACATAAAGAGCAGAAGAGGGTGCCAGCCAAGGTGGAAACAGCCGGGCAGAATTGCATAAGACCCCACAGGGCCCTGATGGTATTCAGCACAGAGTCCCAGAGGGTTGCCAAGTCCAATTCAAGAAATATCTGGGGACTTTGGGGGTGGAGCCAGGACACATTGGGGGCGGAGCCAGGAACAAGGGTGTGACAAGCATAATTGAACTCCAAGAGAGTTCTGGCCATCACATTTAAAGGGACAGCACACCTTTTTAAATGTCTTCCTTCCATAGGAAATAATGAAGGATAGGGGCACCTTCTTTTGGGGCTCATAGAATGGGACCCCCTGGTCCAATCATTTTGGAACTTGGTGTCAAGTCGAGGGATTCAAGAATGAGTAAAAGTTGATACTAAGTTCCCATTTATTGATAACCGGTACTCTGGCGCAAGCTTCTAGCTTGCTAAGAATGAAACCAATACAGTGATACATGGGTTTTAAGGTACACTTCAAAACATTCCTATCGGGGGGGGGGGGTTACAGGAGGAAACATTCACACGCAGCTACTAGATACTTCCTCAGACGATAGCTAGCAAATGCTCTTGAATTGTTATGCAAGGCTTCCTCCCACCTCAGGCCCTGAGAAGGTGCCGGCTAGTTCCTTCACCCCAGTTACAAATCAAAATAAGAAAAGGGGGGAAGGGGAGCAACTAAGGTAGAACATTAGTAGCAGTGGATCCATTAAGATTTTAACAGGGCCTATTGCTTAGGCCATGATCCCCCAGTCTTAAGTCGTTATTAGTCGATCTTGACACTTGGGGGGTACTTTGGAGAGAGGCACTAGATACTATACTGAAAATTTGGTACCTCTGCCTCAAAAAACAGCTCCTCCGGAGCCCCCGAAACCTCCAGATCAATTCTCCATTATACCCTATGAGAATCGATCTCCACATAGGGAATAATGAAGTGCTCAGCAGACGTTTCCTCCCCCCCTTTCTGGCGACTCTGAAGCGAGGGATTGGCCTCTCTACTCACGAGTTGCTGCCAACTTCTTCAAAGTAGCACAGACACACTGTCCCAAGAGGAAGCCTTTCAATTGGAGACTGAAGCCTCTGAAGGTGGAAAGGCACATGGTCCTCTGGGGGCAGGAAGGAGCCAGCTGACTGGGGGCAGGAAGGAGCCTGGGAACGTGGAAGAACCCACACTGGGACCTGGGGATTGGCAAGCCTAGAGTCCCACCAGGTTGCTTCCAGGACCAAAAAGGCCTTGACCCTGGTTGAGGACAGAGGGATGTCTTTGGGGCTGGGGACCACCAGCAAGTTGCTATCTGAAGAGCATAACACTATCCCAGGGACATAATGGAAAAGACAGTCCCCCAGATACATCAGTCCCTGACTGCTCAAGGTCTTGAAGGTCAATACCACAACCTTTAACTTGACTGAGTACTCCACTGGAAGACAGTGCAGCTGGCACAGCACTGGATCTCTGTGTGCTATCTGTGATGTTTCCATCAGGACTCACAACACTGCATTCTGGTAATTAACATTTTATTGGAGTCTTCCAATACAAAAAACAAACAAGATTGCATACTACTGTTGCAGAAGGTACACTTTACAATAGTAATAACAATGCTGCATTCTGGTCAGCTAGAGCTTCTTGGTCAGTCTCAAGGGCAGGCAAGCACACAGCAAGTTAGAGTACTCTAGCTTGGGGGTGACCATTGCATGGATTTCCTGTCGCTAAGTCAGGGTGCGACAGGAAAGGGGCCAATTGCCAAGCCTGGTGCAGATGGAAAAACACAAGCCTAGCAATATGCATGACTTGGGCCTCCATATTCAGGGAGGCATCCAAGATCACTCCCAAACTCTTGATGGCCTACTCTGGTGTCAGTGATGCCCTGTCGAGAGAAAGCAACCTATGTCTCAATTCTGAAGGGGTCCCCTGCCACAGAACTTCTGTCTTAGTTGGATTCACCTTGAAACCTGCTCTGTTTCAACCACCCAACCACAGCCTCCAAACCTGAGGCCAAATTTTGTGGGGTGGTACTTGGGTGACCATCCAATAACAGATCTTTTACTTCTATTTCCTGTTTCCTATATAGCATCTATAGTGAAGATTTTTCAGATTGGTTGGTCATACATACCTAACAGTGTTGCCATATTTGATCTTGAATTTATACACATTCAGTCCTGCATGAATAAATCTTGTCTCAGGCACTGGATAAGTAAAAGGTTTTAAAGATGTGCGTTCAGAATTCCAACCTAGTTAAGAACAGAATTAGATAAAACATTATTCTAAAAAATAAAATATCTAAGTTCAGTTCCATCATGGACCAACACAAAAAATATGCTATTGACAGTTCCAGTTTTTAAAATCTGTCTGAAGGAAAAATAAGTTGCTTACCTGTAACTGATGAGCTGTGAGCGGCCATCTGCACAGTAACATATCTGGGTGCTGCACCTGCACTGGACTCCATTCGGAAGCTTCAAAGCTAATCCCCAGCCTTTTGGGCAGCCTTTCTCCTCTACTCTGGAGAGCAGGCTTCAACTGAGCATGCCTGCAGCTGAGGAAAAAGCCATTACCCATTCATTTCCTTACAACTGTCACCAGTAAGCCTCATCGACTAAAGATAAGTGGCAGAGAGATGCCAGCAATGGGGAAGGTTGGGTGGGTACATGTGACTGCACAGGCGACCACTCCAAGATCATCAATTACAGGTAAGCAACCTGATTATCTTCTTCATGGTTTCTGTACAGTTCCACATATGGGGAACTAGTGAACTAGAATGAACTCAAATGGTGGGCAGCTCTACAAGACCCAAAAGGGAGAAAATATCATTAGACATAAGGTAACATACTTCACAGGCTGACCAGGGGAACATCTCTGGAAAATGGACTGCAGAGCCGAAGGAGGCATTGTACGTGGCTCTGATGACCGCCTTCCATGCCAATAGGTACTTGCAAGTCTTACGGCCATGGGCTGTAGCATAGGCAGTAAAGTGTCTCCATTTCATTTCATACATTCAATGAGTGGAAGACCTTCTAGCATTGAGAAGAATGTGAGATATCTCAGGTAGAAAGGTCAGTGTGAGATCCTCCAAGCAGTCAGGCTGAAGGAGGATGGGTCATGGTGGAGGATGCTGCCATTCTGCTGGGACAACAGAGCCGGATCTTGGGGAAGCCTGAGGTACCGGCAGTAGTGGGAGCCATGGTTGCTGCAGTCACCATGGGGCAATCAGGATACAAGCTGTTTTGTCATGGATAATCTTCTGCAGCACCTGAGGAATCAAAGAGTAGGGAGGGAATATGTAGAAGAGGGTTCCCGATCAGTGGTGAAGGAAGGCATCCCCTTGAGCAATCCCCGTTGGTGGCCCCAGGAATAAAAGACTGCGCATTTTGAATTGTCCTAAGAGACAAAGGCACCCACAGTCAGATGTCCAAATGCAGCAAAAATGTTCAGGGACCACTTGGGCTCCATTTGACTTGACTGGTGTGTCTGAGGGAGTCGGTTTGAGTGTTTTGTATGCCAGAGACATGTATCACAGTGAGGAAAATGTGGGGGGGGGGGCACCAAACTCCCAAAGCGCACAGTTTGACAAAAGTTGTAGCCCCTTGCTTGTTTACATAGTATACGCTGCCCACAGTGTCTGTGACAACCTGTACTACTTTGTTCTGAACCAAAGGACAGAAAGACATCATGGCTCTGTAAACTCCCAGCTGTTCAGCAGGAGACATGAAACTCCTCACAATGGGCTCTCCATCCCCAAAGCAAGAGTGAAACTTGAGTCTCAGGAGGTCTGGAAGGCAAACCTGGCTATAGATTGTCCAACACAGTCCACCAACAGAGTGAAGTGGTCACGTTGTGTGCAAGTATCAGCACCATTGACTGAGGGTCTGACAGTGGATTGAAGTGGTGACTGAATCACAGCTGGAGGTGTCACATCCACAACCTAGCCATGGGAACGACGAGGGTTGTCAAGGCCATGAGGCCTAAAAGCTGTGAATAGAGTGGGCAGTCTGAGAGGGCGATACAGGGAACACCTGAACAGAAACTTGAAGAACAGCTGCTCTGTTGAGAGGCAGGAAGGCCTACACACAGTGTTTATCTGAGCCCCAATGAACTGCAGTAGCTGTGTGGGTTGAAGCATAGACTTTTTGTGGTTTACACAGAGACCAAGCCTCTGAAGTAAGGTCAGCGTGATGTGAACATCTTTGGCAAACTGTTGAGGGGAGGGTGCCAGTAGGAACCAATTGTGGATGTAGGGAAACACTGACACACCTTGGAGATGCAGAGCAGTTGCTACCATAGCCATGCATGTCATGAATACCATTGGGGCTGTCGAAAGACTGACGGGAAGAACCCAGTACTGATGGTTAAGAGAACCCACACCAAAGTGAAGATGGTGATGTTGAGGCCTGATGGTGAAGTGAAACTATGCATCCTTGAGGTCTATGAATGCCAGCCACATTTGAGGGGAAATAAGTGGAAGGACTGACTGCAAGGTCACCATTCTGAACTTTGACTTCCAGATAAACATGTTGGGTCTTCTCAGGTCCAGGACTGGGCATCTCCCTCCATCTCTTTTGGGGACCATGAAGTACTTGGAGTAATACCCCTGTCAGCGAAGAGAGTTGGGGACATGCTGCACCGCTCCCTTGACAAAGAGACTGGCAACTTCGTCCATGAGGAAGGTTGAAGGTGGTGTGGTCACAAAGTGAGGAGTGGGTGGTAGTAAAATAAACCCTTTGGTGTACCCACCCTGAGGAGAACAGAGGAGAAGGTATGACTGGCACAGCGGTAAAGAAGGAACCAAGCAAGTAACAGCTTTCTCCTCAGCTCAAGGCATGTTTAGTTGATGCCTGTTCCCCAGAAAGGAGGAGAAAGCTTCCCAGAAAGGCTGTGGATTCCAAATGGAGTTCAGCACAGGCGCAGTACCCATATGTGGAACTGCACAGAGACCGCGAAGAAGATCTTTTGTCCACACTGCTGTTTTATGAGCTCAGAAGGCATATTTAGAGATAACTATTAACATTAATGAATTCATTTGTCTGATTCAACACTTGAACAAAAAATAAAACCATTCCAAATAAAGTATTCACAGTCAAGCCCAGGGACAGAATTTTTAATGCCCTCAGTGAACTATGACTGGCACATTCCCTTCTACATTTATTCTAGAGGAAAATCAAAAACATAGCATTTGATACTTTTGTTTATAAGAGATCGCACATTAACAGCACAGGGAAAAAATCACTTCAGTTTGGCATTTCTTAAAGGCTAGTCCTCCAGGGGACTCCCTAGTGCACCTCTATTGTTGGGCCAGTCGTGCCCCTAATACAATTGTCAACTCTGGGCTGGGGAAAACCTAGAGATTGGGGGGGGGGGAGCCTGGGGGGGGGGTTTCAAGAGAGAAGGGACCTCGGCTGGTGTGGTTTAGTGGTTAAGAATGTCAGACTCTCATTTGGAGAGCTGGGTTTGATTCCCCATTCCTCCTTCACATGATGCCTACTGGGTGACCTTGGGCCAGTCACTGTTCTCTCAGAACTCTCTCAGCTCCATGTACCTCATACAGTGCCTGTTGTGGGGAGAGGAAGGGAAGGTGATCATAAGTTGCTTTGAGACTCCTTTGGATAGAGAACTGCGAGGTATAAAACCCAACTAACTCTTCTTCTTATAATGTCATAGAATCCACCTTCCAAAGCAGCCATTTTCTCCAGGGGAACTGATCTCTGTCATCTGCAGATCAGTTATAGTTATAATTCTGGGAGATCTCCAGGCCTAACCTAATTCATTACTTGTCTTTGTTGACTACAGATGGTGCTAAAATCGTAACATCCTAACAGTGCTAAGATCCTGTGGGGAATCGGTGGGAGTGGTGAAATGGGAGTGCCAAGATGGAACCGTCACTGTCCTCAACCAATGCCTGTTAGAACATCTCTGCCTTGCATGCCCTGCAGAACTGTAATATGTCCTGCAGGGCCGCTCTGCCTCTTTTGTCCACCCAGGTCCTGGGTGGGTGAAAGGGGCAGTGCCTCTGCCTCGCTCTGATGTATGGCCTAGTTGCTAACAGGCCATGGACCAGTACCGGTCCGTGGACTGGGGGTTGGGGACCCCTGGGATAGACAGTGTGTGTGGGGATGCGTTTTCCCCTATGCTCCACCACAAAAGTGTTGATCATCTGAACAGGTGCCAACCTGCAAATGGGCAAAATCAACAACTGCCTGTACACAGGCCTTCTCTGTTGTGGCCCCCACTTTGTGAAATGGCCTGTCTGAGGTCAGGAAGGTGCCCACTCTCTTGGCTTTTGCCAAACTATGCAAAGCTGAATTATTCAAGAGGGCTTTTTGACTCAGGCAATAGAGTTCCACTGCAGTAAATGATTCACAAAAGTTACCTGAATAAATTATTAGGGGCTGTGGCTTCTACTAATGTGTATACTGCTGAAAACAGTATCCTACTATGTGATTTTTTGCATCATTTAATGTGTTGTGTTAATACTTAAGAATTGTTTCAGTTGTTTTCAGACTTCTTATGGGTTCTACAACCCTAATCACATTGATTTTTAAGGGCCCATCCATCAATTGTGTTGACTGACTCTTTTTAATCAAGTTCGAATGATGTAAGTAAGTAAAAGCTAACTTTTCAAACTGTGCTATCTTGCAAACCTGCAGAAGCAATTTTTCAAAGCTCACCTTGGGAAAGAAAAAGACACATTTCAATTTCACACTCTGAGGACAATTTCTAGATAAGCCCTTTTGCTCTACAAGTTATATCTGTTTAGTTTCGACTTTAAGTGGGAGTTCTGTTCACAACTGACTTTGAAAGAGGAAAAGGAAGCACTGGGGCAAACAGACTTCAGGCTGCACTTCCCAGCTTCCTTGGGAGTACATTTTACTGACTTATGTGGACTTACTTTCAAGTAATTATGCCAATGATCAAGCCGCAATTTAAAAATAAAAACAATTTTTCAAAATGCATTTTCAAAACAATCTAACTGAATAGCTGTAATCCTGAGATAGGTTGTGAAGGAATTAAGCTTTCTAAAGCACATTTATCACCATCCAAAACAAAAGTTCCCTTCAGATTTGTATTGGGGTTGTTCGAATGAAGTCTGTGCACTTTTTTTTTTAAAGGCAAACTACTTTTTGCAACTAGTCCAAGGGGAAAGGAATCCAGTGAGGACAGTCGTGTTCCAGGAACGTGTATCTTTACAGCCATCTTTCATAGAGTAAGAAAGCCAGGCCTGATGTTTAAGGGGAGAGAAAGAAACCACTTGTTAGTGGCTGATAAGAAATCCTCTTGGGCTGATACCTCTTGCTGCCTCTTTCCTTAAGAGATTACTTAAACACCACTTGGGTGCAAATGAGAGCAGTGGAAGTGGAGGTCATCCTTCCCTCAGGAAGCATTTCTGAGGGAGATCTGAGGGAGCCACCAGGCTCGGCTGGAAGAGGAAAATGCAGCGGGCTTCAGTTCCTTTTTCTCCCTCAGATTTCCCTCCACACCTCAGAGCCAGCAGCCCCTAAACAGCCCCAGCCATGTAGAAGCGCCAGCCTGAGAAGGAGAGCACGTCGCCTGCCTGGAATGACCCCACCCCCACCAGGCTGCCGCACCGCTCCCCTCCAGCCGGAAAGGCCGCGCCACCTGCCTCCTACCTGTGGCCTCCGACGCCATTTTGTGTCTTGAGGCCTCTCTGGCTCACAATGTGCAGCGCCCCCTGCCGGAGCCCAGCAGATAGTGTTCAAGTTCCTGCCAGATCAACCGACTGGTAGCCACTGGCACGGAGCCCAGCGTTTGTGTGAACAAGGAAAACACTTTTCTTTTTTTAGTTAAAACAATTTTATTTGGTAACATATGGTAACAAATTATATTTCTTGCATCATTAATAACTTCTTTTATCTATCCCATATATTACTTTCTACCCACTCCTCCCCCCATTACTTGACCCCTGCCATGTTATTTACGTAAAGTACTAATGTTTAAAGGTACCCTTAACTAATAAAAACAAAAATTAATATTCTTTTTTCTAAGACTTAATCATTATCAAAACTGTCCAATGTCCTTTTATTTTCCACTCTTTTTCTACATATCTTCTGTACTTTTTCCACTCCATCTTAAAAACTTCTAAATCATAGTCTCTTAAAATTCTTGTTAATTTGTCCATTTCACTCCATGTCATAACTTTTACAATCAAATCTCATTTCTCTGGTATTTTTTCTTGTTTCCACAACTGCACATATAATGTCCTAGCAGCTGAAAGCAAGTACCAAATTATAGTTCTATTTTCTTTTGGAATTTTTCCATTTGTAATCCCAACAGAAAAGTCTCTGCAACTTTCTTAAATTCATATCCCAAGATCCTAGAAATTTCTTGTTGAATCATCTGCCAATACTTTTTTGCTCTTTCACAAGTCCACCACATATGGTAGAAAGAACCTTCATGTTTTTTACATTTCCAACATCTGTCTGGCATCTTATTATTCATCTTTGCCAATTTCTTAGGAGTCATATACCATCTATACATGATTTTAAAACAGTTCTCTTTAATACTATGACACATCGAAAGCTTCATAGAGTTCTTCCACAAATATTCCCAAGTTTCCATCTGTATTTCTTTATTTACATTAATTGCCCACTTAATCATTTGAGATTTCACTACTTCATCTTCCATAGACCATTTTAAAAGTAATTTATATAATTTTGAAATTAATTTTTCATTGTCTCCAAGCAGAACTTTTTCCATTTCTGTTTGCTCTTTTCTTATTCCTTCAGTTTTAATGTCATTGTCCACCAAGCTCTTTATTTGTTGCATTTGAAACCAATCATTTATTATTCAGCTCTTCAGCAGTTTTCAATTCTATTTTGCCACTTTGTATTTTTAATAGTTGATTATATGACAACCACTTTTCTTCACCCGTCTCAGCTGTTACTTTTATCACTTCGGCTGGCACTATCCGTAATGGTTTTCTCTCATCTCCATTTTTTTCATATTTCATCCATGTATTTAGAAAGCTGTTTCTTACATAATGGTGAGAGAAAAAGACGTCTATCTTTCCCCCCCCATAATACATATAAGCGTGCCAGCCAAATTTATTTCCATGACCTTCCAACACTAGGAGTTTTTTGTTTAACAACATTATCCATTCTTTCATCCATTCTAAGCAAACTGCTTCATGGTATAATTTTAAGTCTGGTAATTGAAATCTGCCTCTCTCTTTTGCATCTGCTAAAATTTTCATTTTAATTCTTGGTTTCTTCCCCACCCACACAAACTCTGAAATTTTTTTTTGCCATCTATTAAATTGTTTACTCTCTTTCACAATCAGAATAGTTTGAAACAAATGCATTATTCTTGGTGGAATATTTATTTTAATTGCGGCTATTCTACCCAACAGTGACAAATTAAGTTTATTCCACTTTAACATATCTTCATCCATTTTACGCCATAGCTTCTCATAATTATTTTTTAACAAATCAGTATTCTTCATTGTTATCTCCACACCCAAATATTTTACCTTGGAGGTAACTTCACAGCCCATTAGTCTCTGCAATTCTTGTTGCTTATTTGCATATTTTTACATAGAAGTTTTGATTTTTCTTTATTAATACAAAGTCCCGCCAACTCCCCATATTCTTGTATTTTGGCTAACAACAAAGGTGTGACTTGTATGGGGTTTTCATTTATAAACATTATATCATCTGCAAATTGTCAAGTCTGCTTCAAGTCTGTATTCCATCTTTGGTTCGGGGGGAAGCATTCTGGGTAAAAGCCACACTGTATACCAATGCTGCTAGCTTGAGCTCTCCTTTCCCCCCTCCCTTCCTTTGTTATGTAGTTTTGCTTTGAAATGGGAATATGTGAAAGAGATTATGGTGCCTTCTCAGGCTGGGCACCGAGGGAGGTTTCTCGCCCAAGGCCAACAGGCCTGAGAACGAAATTGTAACAACAATGTGTGAATGTGCCCTGCATAGTACCCCCTCCCTAAAGAATCCCTTTGAAGTATACCTTATATGATTACACTTTACTGTATGGTTTTCAGTCTTTCAATCTCTCTGAGTAGTCGAGAACAATGATATCAATAAACTAAAAACTTTTTATCAAGAAGGTCTCGTTATTGAATCAGCCGACTTGACAAATGCGCTGTATTTGTAAGTAAATCCTTTTACTTTTAATCCTTCTATTTTTTTATCTTCTTGAATTTGCATCAGTAATATTTCAAGAGTCATTATAAACAACAGTTGGGAAAGTGGACAACCTTGTCTTGTACCTTTACTAATTATCATGTCTTCTGTAAGATCAGCATTTATACATAGCCTTGCACATTGTTCAGTATATATTGCTTTTATCATTCTTATAAAGCTTTCTCCCAGCTCCATTTTCTCCATTACTGCAAACATAAAATCCCAATTTAAATTGTCAAATGCTTTCTCTGCATCCGCAAAGAATAATGCTACTTCCTTTTCTGGATGTCTTTCATAATATTCTACAATATTTATAACAGTTCTGATATTGTCTCTTATTTGCTTTTTGGGAAGAAACCCCACTTGATCTTCCTTTATAAAATTGATCAAATATTGTTTAAACCGTTCTGCCAAGATTCTTGTATATATTTTATAGTCGTTATTTAATAATGAAATTGGTCTATAATTTTTTTACGTTTGTAACATCTCTATCTTCCTTTGGAATCAACGAAATAACAGCTTCCTTCCACGTATTTGGTATTTTCCCTTTTGTTCTTATCATATTCATCAATTTCTGAAGTTTCGAGATTAACTCCTCTTTGAGGGTTTTAAAAAATTTAGCTGTATATCCATCTGGCCCAGGTGCTTTTCCATTTTCCATTGCATTAATTGCTGCTTCAATTTCTATTTTTTTCAATTGGATCGTTCAAAACTTTTCACATATTTTCTGCTAAGGGTGCTATTTTTATCTTTTGTAAGTACTCATCCATCTTTCCTTTCCTTATTTTAACACCTTTAAATAACTTGGCATAATACTTAAAGAATTCTGTTTTTATTCCTTCTTGTTCTACCACCTCTCTTCCATCCACCACAATTTTGTTAATAATTTTACTTTCTCTCTTTTTCTTCAGTTGCCAGGCCAAATATTTTCCAGGTTTGTTTGCTCCCTCGAAAGATTTCTGCTGCAATCTTTTCAGATTCCATTCCAGTTCTTTATTTAACAAATGTCCCATTTGCATTTGTAATATTGTAATCTCCCTTATAATTTTCTTTTTCCCTGGCCTTTTTCTCAGTTCCCCTTCTTTTTTCTTTATTTTGTTTTGAATGTCCAACATCTGTTTTTCTTTTGCCCTCTTATCTTTGTTATTCAATGTAATCAATATTCCTCTCATTACTGCTTTATAAGCATCCCAGACCATCTGAAATTCTATATCCTCTTTATCGTTTATTTGGAAGAAAGCTTTAGTTTCATTTTCTAGAGATGTCACTATTTTTTTTTTCTGTAGTAAATCTTCATTCAATCTCCATCTTCTCATTTTAGACAATTTTGTAATCCACATTATTGGGTTATGGTCAGCCCCAATTTTAGGTAAAATCTCTATTTTCTTTGTTATAAGGCCTAAGTCTTTAGTGCCCCACACCATGTCAATTCTAGAAAAAGTTTTATGTCTTGCTGAAAAAAAGGTATAGTCCCACACTTCAGGATTAAATTTCCTCCATATATCCTCCAAATTTTCTTGTTTGATCAATACAAAAAAAGACTTTGGCAATTTTCCTTCCTTATTTTTTTTACCACCAGACCTGTCCAGTGTGTTTTTAATTGTTCCATTAAAGTCCCCATTATCAAAACTTGGTCATAAATCAGTGCATCAAATTGTTGTATAATGTCTTTTTAAAAAGCATCCTTTGCACCATTTGGTGCACACAGTCCCAATAACAACGAGGGGGTTTGCATTTAATATTATTTCTACCGCAACAAATCTTCCATCTTTATCTTTAAACACTAATTTCGGCTCCAATTCTTGTTTAATATAGAAAATCACTCCCCTTTTTTTCTGTTCAGCTAATGAATAAAATCCTAGTCCCAGTTGTTTATTCAAATCAATCAATCAACCTTTAATGGCATGTAAAAACAGGTTAAAAGAACAATGGGTTGAAAAACAGAAAATAGGTTAAAATACTGGACATCAGGATTAGAGTACATTTACATAAGATCACAGTTAAATGGGACAACAAGACTGTTCCTTGTCTTGACTAATCTTTTTGGCCCAGTACAGAAATAAGGCAGTATTTAAAGTTATGTCAGGAGTAACATCTTTCAAAAGAAACTGGACCTTATCTGTGTCAAGTCGGTAGATTCAATAACGAGGCTTTGTTGATAACAAAGTAGCTAGTTTATTGATATCATAGTTCTCGACTACAAGGAGAATGAAAGACTAAAGATCATACAGTAGGATGCAAGCATATAAGGTACACTTCAACCTGCAGGAACCAGGAATTTTCTGGCCGATGCTCTTTCTCGGCTCCCGCAACACGAGAGCAAGAGGGAAGAGGTGGTGGACTCTTTAATTCCACCCTCCCAAGTGGCGGCCATGGTCACAACCTGATCGCAGAAGAGGAGGGAGCTGGAGGGGATTAGCCGCGAACAAATCGCCGTGGAAATGGAGAGGGAAGGGGGAATCCGGCCAGAGGGAGTGCTGAAGGGGAAAGACGGACTCTGGTATAAGGGGAAGAAGCTTTACATCCCCGAGGGGCTGCGAAGGGAGATCCTGCAGCTTGGCCACTCCTCCAAACTAGCCGGGCACTTTGGTTACATAAAAACCCTGCACCTAGTCAACAGGCAGTTCTGGTGGCCATCCCTAAGGAAGGACGTGTCGGAGTTCGTGGCTAGCTGCCCCGTGTGTGTCCAGATTCTGGTCTAAGAACTTGCGCAACTCCTTTTTCTCTGCCCACCCCATCTGGTAGAGTTTGGCCTTTGGCAGGTTCTCTCCCGGGATCAGTTCTATGGCGCAATCTGTGCTCCGATGGGGGGGTAGTTGATTAGCCTCCTACTCACTAAACACCCCCATTAGGTCGCGGTAGACGCTTGGGACGGGGTGCGCCTCCTCCACCGAAACGCACGCCCTCTCTTTGGCTACGGGAGTGCGCGGGCCCCACGCCGTGTCCCATAGGTGGCTTTTGCATAAAGGGTCCAAGAACTGGATGGTTTGGGCCCTCCACCGGAAGCTGGGCTCGTGTTTCTCCAGCCAGCCCACCCCCAGCACTACAGGGTAGGAGCATGAGAGGGCAATGACAAAAATTTCATGGTCCCAATGTTCCTCGATCCCCATGGGACAGGGCTGCATTGCTAGCGTGCACGGTTCCCCGCACATCATGGACCCGTCCATTTGCTCAAACAGCATCGGGTGCGGTAGCTGTGAGCTTTCGAGCCCCAGTGCCTCCACTACTTTGGGGGAAATTAACTCTCGGTTGCACCCCGAGTCCACTAGGGCCCGTATTTGCAGGAACCTTTTCAGTTTGGGGTTCAGCAACTTCACAGTAACAAAATATAAACGTCCCGTTACTCTCACCGTCAGTGGTGCCTCTTCCCGCTCGACCTGCTGGTTGGCACTGTTCACAGCAGGCCGGTCTCGTTTCCCGCTGGCTCGTCCGCCCAGGCGAGGTCGGCCAGTTCCACAGACAGCAACACCTCCTCGTCCAGCAGCTCCTCGGTCACCACCACGCTGCTCTTCACCGCATCCTTAGGGTGGCCGGTCGCCTTCTTGGGTCTTGGGGTGCCTGGTTTGGGGGCCGCCTGGGGTGCTTGAGCGGCTGGGGGTTGGGGGCAATTGGAGGCGAGGTGGCCCGGATCCCCGCACCTGAAACATCGGCGGGGCCCTACCGGCACCCCCGCCGCTGGCCTCTTGGCTTTCTGGGTCTCAGTTTTCCCCGGGGCGGCTTTTGACTAGCTCTTGCCCGACTGGTGTTGGCGCTGCATCGCCACCCTCTTCAGGTTGGTCTCTACCTCCCCTGCCAACTGGATCCAACCCACCATGGTGTCTGGATTGGCTTGGGTGAGCGCCCGATCCAGGATGCTAGCGTTGAGCCCCCGGGTGAAGTGATCAATCTTCATCAACTCGCTCCAGCCCCAGACCTTGGCCGCATTCGCCCAGAACTCGGCCGCGTACTCGCAGATGGATTGGGCCCCCTGTTGCATATCGCGGAGGGCTGCGAGCGCGCGAGCCTCCTGAAGGGGGTCTTCGTACTGGGTCAGCAGAGCCTGCAGGAATGTATGCACATAGTCCAGATCGGGGCTCATCGCCTCACACAGGCTCACATAACATCTCTTGGCTGCCCCCCTTAGCTTCAAGCCCAGGTAGTCCACCCTACTGAATTCGTCGGGGAAGGATTTCCCCCAGTAATACATGTAGCTGTTGGCTTGGATGGCAAAGTAGTTCACCTCCTCTGGATCCCCGTCGAAGGTGGCATCCAGCTCTCGCCCTCTCCTCGCATCGCGCGGGGCCTGAGGGATTGTGGGAGCTGCACCTCTTGCAGGGGCTGTCGCCTGGGCCGGTTGGCTCGGGCGGCCTCGGGTCATCAGTTGGACCGGTGGTGGTCTCCGGGACCCGGTCACCCCCAGCACTCTCCCTAGTTGGGCCGTTAGGGTATGCATCTCGTCCTTCAGGCCCCGCATCACTCCGTTGACCTCCCGGCGCACCATCGAACGGAACATCTGGTAGTCCTCATCGTGCATGTCTTTCAGCCTCGGATCCCCTCCACCGGCTTCCATGCACTCGGCCCCCTCGCTCTTGCCCTCTGGTACTTGGACAACGATGATGCTGTCCACTTCCGCCGGCTTGATGGTGCCCGGGTTGGTGGCCTCCGTTTCGGCCATGCGTACCCTCCGGCTGTGGTGGGTCATGATGGCTTCTCAGCGGATCGGGGCCTCGTCCATGGTAGTGGTTGAGGTCCACGGTTGGTACTGCCGGGGCGTAATCACCAACTGGAACTGGGGAGGGGAAACTGCAGTTCTCCTGGAGTCAAGGATGTGCCACGGTGTCTTGGTCTCCCCCTCTTCGTTGGAAAGCTCTCCCTTGTCCGGAATCTTTTCGGCCATCAGGTTTTAAAGTTGCCGGAAAGGTTGAGCTTCGAAGGGGAGTCTTTCAAAATGTCAAATTGATAGATTCAATAACGAGGCTTTGTTGATAACAAAGTAGCTAGTTTATTGATATCATAGTTCTTGACTACAAGGAGATTGAAAGACTAAAGATCATACAGTAGAATGCAATCATATAAGGTACACTTCAAAGGGATTCTTGAGGGAGGGGTACTATGCAGGGCACATTCACACATTGATGTTACAATTTCGTTCTCAGACCTGTTTTGGCCTTGAGCGTCTCCTCGGCTCCAACCTCCCCCGATGCCCAGTCTGAGAAGGCCCTATTATCTCTTTCACATATTCCCATTTCAAAGCACAGCTACATAACAAAAAAAAAGAAGGGGGTTGAGGAGAGTTCCAGCTAGCAGCATTGGCATACAGTATGGCTTTACCCAGGATGCTTCTCTCCTCAACCAAAGATTGAGTGCAGGCTTGATCAGAGTTAAAGCAGACTTGACAATCTGGATCAGCCAGACCCATCTTATTTAAAAGAATAGGATCCAAAAATCGACCATGAATACTTAGATAAAAAAGACAATACAGGAGAATATGTGAAATGGTTTCAACAGATCCAGACTTACACGGACATAGTCTGGCCAGGTAGGGTATGTTATGATATCTACCATATAGAACTGCTGATGGCATAACATCAAATCTTGCCAATGAAAAGGCCCTACGCTGTTGAGGACTTTGCAAAGAATAGAGATAGGAAGCCATATGGCCAACATCAAACGAAAACCCTAGACTCACGGGAGAACAAGTTTTATTAGCGGCGCTGTGGAGATTTTGTAATTCAATATCCAGAATTCTGGCTTTAATCATATGAAATGCCTCTGTTTGTGAGAGCATGGATAATGACTCTAAAGATAAACCAACAGTGCTAATCTTTTTCTCGATGGAGACTAGCCAATTAGAATAACTAGATTCTGAGAGCATTTGAGAGATAAGACTGGAAGGATCGAAGTTATAGTGTATTCACAACCAATATTTAACAGTTAATAGCCATATCCTAGTTTCAAGTGGGACCTGCCCCGATTCTAGGCATAGGGCTGCACAAGGCACACAACATGGCATTCCCAAAATTTTATGAAGAAATTTGGCTTGGATGCGTTCCAAGGAATAATCAAACGCACCAATCCATAATGGCATACCATAAAATAGTTGCGCACATGTTTTGGCCTTAAAAACTTTCAGAGCAGTCGGCATAAATTTGATTGCCCTTATTGTAGAAGAAACGACAGAGAGCCTGGGCACTGGCCTTAGCCATATTAGTTGCAGACCTTCGCTGAACAGTCCAAGATGCATTGTATTGGAAATGAATACCTAGATACTTAAAGTGTCTAACCTGCTCTATTCTATTTCCATTAAAGTCCCATTTGAATAATTTCCAAGTTCTTGAGAAGACAAGAATTTTGGTTTTTTCAAAGTTAAGTTGGAGCTTATTAAACTCAAAATACTCAAGACAGCGGCTAAAAAGATGCTTCAAACCCACTCGCGTGCAGGACATAAGTAAAGCGTCATCTGCATACAGTAACAGTGGCACGTGAGTGGAACCAAGTTTAGGGCTATGACCGTCGGTGCCAGACAACGTCAGTGCTAGATCACTAAGGAAAAGGTTAAATAAGGAGGGGGCTAGAATGCAGCCCTGCTTAACTCCCTTATTAGATGGAATTTTTGCCGTTAACTTTCCGGCTAGAGAGCATTTAACCTGGCAAGTAGTTGAGGTATGCAATTTTCTGATAAGAAAAAGTAATCGCTTGTCAATATTCATTTTATTCAATTTGTCCCAAAGTAAGTCTCTATCTATGGAATCAAACGCCCCTTTAAGATCTAGGAAGGCAGTATATAACTTAAGCTTGGCCTTCCTAGTATATTTATTTACTAGATGGGACAAGATAATACAGTGATCCAGTGTGGCTTTCCCATGGCGAAAACCCACTTGTTCTGGCCCTAGGATTTGTTGTTGTGACATCCATGCAGTAAGTTTGGCTAACAGGTGCTTGGCATACAACTTGCCAATTATAGAGAGGAGGCTAATAGGTCTAAAATTTGAGGGGGATGAACAGTCACCCTTCTTGTAGATTGGCACTATTTTTTATTCCATAAAAATTTGTAATCCTTTTGTTTATGCACTTCTTGTAAACAAACTATATTACAATTTTGCTTTTTAATCCAATGAAACGTTGCCTTTCTTTTTTTGTGGTGAATTTAGTCCATTTACATTCCAAGATAATAATTTGTAATCCATCATGGTGCAAATTCTTTATGTTCTTTATAAAACCTACGCAGTTCCTGTGTGCTTGTAATTGTAATCCTTTTACCTTGCAGCTCAAAGCTCAGACCTTCAGATATTATCCTCATTTCATATACCTCATTTCATTGTCACGTAGTTTTTCTGTCAATTTTTTGTATGCTTTTCTGTCATTTATCACTTGTCTTGGCAATTCTTTCATGATTCTTACTCTGCTGCCTCCCACTATCAATTTCTTTTCAAAATTTTTATTCAAGATTCTTCCCACCATTTCTTTTGTCATATATCTTATAACCACATCTCTTGGTATATTATTTTTCTTGACATATAGTGAGTTCACTTTATACATATAGTCATGCATGCTTCTAGTTCCTTCAGGATCTTCCTCCAAAAATTCTGCAATTATTCTTATTATATATCCTTTCAAATCAGTCTCTTCATCCTCAGGTACTCCTCTCAGACGTATCTGGGTTTCCATCAATTTGCAGTCATGAATTGCCACCTTTTCTTGCATTTTTAGCAAAGTAGAATCATGTACTTTCACTCTCTCTTCCACCTCTTGCACTTTCTTTGATGTTACCACAGTCTCATTTCTGAGATCTTCTATATCTTTCCTTAGCTCTTCAATGTCTTTTCTAATTTCTTTTTTAGAAGCAGTTATCATGTCTCTCACCCCTTTCATCATCCTGGCTTCCATTGCTTCTAATTGCTCTTGCATTTTCTCCATTAAGGCAGTCCTTGCACAGGTTAACTTATGCTCTGACATTAAAAAAAACACCGAAAATTTTGACCTCTCCAAATTAAATTTAAACTATCAGGTTTGATAGAGTAAAACTTGCCCTTTTCAATAAGCCTAATTTTGCTGTCCTCAGAGCCTCCTGGGCTCAGATATTAATTTTCAAAATTTTTATTTCTTCCAAAATGGTGGTCACGACTTTCTGCTTCCCTTTAAAAATGTTTTCCTTCAAAAGGCTTCTAAAATAATTATCAGCGATAATGTCCAATAGTATTTACCTTATAATTGTCACCTCTGTCAGCTTTACCAATTTTTAATGTCCCGAACACTTTAAAAACTTTGTTTAAATTTTGACCTCCTAGCAATGGCTGCCGATGTTTTTCTATTATATTATAGTTCTAGAGTAGGCTAGCTGCTTCAATGATTTCCCTTTTCCATCTGACACTTCCTGCTTTTCTTGCCACCAAATCCCGTTTTCACTCGTAAAAAGATCTCGCGATGTTTGACGTATTTCCTGTGTTGACTGTGAGAGCTGCAAATATGTGACGATGGGGCTTTTTCACCAAAACCGCAAGTAGACAAAACAATAAATTCCTTTCCACTTTTTAGCACTGTCCTTTAAATTTACAAAGTTCAAATTTTGCCCCTTCTCCCCTTCTTCTTCCAAACTTTCTGAATCTCTATTTCCCACCTTCTGATTTTATTTTGTTTAACTTTAAATAGTCCTGGAATGAAGATAGTCATCAGTACCTTTTTCTGCAGTTATCCCGATCCAACACCAGTCTTGTATAGCTTTAGATGTTTAGCAGTCTCAAAGAAGGTTAGGATCCTGTCGAGCTTATGTCAAATAAATGACTCTGGAAACTTCTGCAGATGATGAATATGCAACTCGTCTCCGGAGAGCCCTCAAAGCTTCAAAGGAGCCCCCCCCCCAGGACTCCCTTTTAGCCAAGGTAAATCTCCTGTGCATATCTTGGACTGATCTCTGACTGAGAAAAGTAGGCAGTAGGCATTAAATTGCCCTCCACTACCCTGAACAGAAGCCCCAGCCTGCTCCCCTTCTGAGAAGCAATTCAGCTCGGCATTTTCCAACCCCGGAAGTCCACAAGGAAAACACTTTTCGATCATGCAGATATCTGTCAAGTATTTTAAAGCATGAATACAACAAAAGAGATATTTATTTCAAACAACGTTTATACTGCCTATCTGGAGAACCTCAGGTATCTTGCAAAGGAAAAAAGGATACAAAACATCAAGCAGCCCGTTGATTGTTAGAAAAATCCAGCGAGATCACAAAAAAAGAGAAACGTTTTGCAGCTTAAAATTAGTCCCATAAAACAGTTCTCAGGATAGAAGGGGACTATCTCCCACTAAGTTAGCAAAAAACCCCACAACCCACCCGACTCTGAGCTCTATAAAATCCACCCACATAAAACACACAGCGATGCCCTCAGTTGCCACCTCAATAAGCATCATTTGGTTTCGCATTTTTTTCATTGAAGAAACTCTGTCAGTGTGTATTCTGTGTAGGAGGTTTATTATGCAGCTTTTTATTTTGATCATATCGTTTGTTGTTGTATCTACCTCTTG
Source organism: Heteronotia binoei (assembly GCF_032191835.1). Classification (NCBI taxonomy): domain Eukaryota; kingdom Metazoa; phylum Chordata; class Lepidosauria; order Squamata; family Gekkonidae; genus Heteronotia; species Heteronotia binoei. The sequence goes on along the minus strand of NC_083236.1, from coordinate 3,101,313 downwards.
AACTTTGCCTGCCTGAAATGGATGAGGATTAAAAAGGTAAAGGTAGTCCCATGTGCAAGCAGGTTTTTGCCTAGGGGGAGGGGGGATTTAAAGGGTTAAGTATTTTGTGAATATTTGAGTGCACTTGTTGCATATCATTTTAAAAGTTTAATTACAAAAATAAAAGAAAATGTAAATAATAAGGGGTTTTTTTGGGGGGGGGTTGCTCTCCAGTGCTGCAACATACCTTTCCAGGCTTGCCTGACGGGTTGCTTTTAAAGAGTAGCAAACTCTCTCTCTCTCTCTCTCAAGATGCCTTTCCACCTCTTATGCCGAGATCAGTACAACTTGTTATCCTGCCCCCTGCCACAGAACTGGAGCCGGTGCCAGAATACTTATGCTAGCTATGAAAGGTATTTCGGCTAGGTGTGTCTTAAGCTTTTTGTTGTTGTTTGAGGGTCACGAGGAATGATGCCCATATATTCCTAACAAATGATAAGCAAGGAGAAATAGGCAGCTGATATCAATTCAGTTCCATGAGAGACAAACCTGAATTGAGAGCATTAAGTCGTGGAAGAGTTGATAGAGAAGAGGTGATGTGTTGAGAGCTTTAAATCATGTAGCTTTAAATTGTCAGACTAGGACCTTGGAGATCCTAGTTTGAAACACTCACACCCCCCTGGAAACCTGCTGAGTGACCTTGGGCCACTCACTCACATGCTCTCATTTGAACATCTGAAGCTGCCTTCTACTGAATCAGACCCCCCTGGGTCCATCAAAGTCAGTCTGGCAGCGGCTCTCCAGGGTCTCACGCTGAGGCTTTTCATGCCTATAATAATAATATAATAATAATAATTTTTTTATTTCTATCCCGCCCTCCCCACCGGAGCAGGCTCAGGGCGGCTCACAACATAAAACACACATTAAATCAATTATAATTATAAAACACGGTTAAAACAATTACAAAGTATTAAAATTCACATAACAGTATGGCGATTATAAACAAGTTTCAATAAATTTCAGAAATAAAAACATTTCAAGAATAAAAGCATTTCTAGCAGCATATCTAGTTTTGTCACAAGTTTTTTCACTAATTTTTTCGCTAGTTGAAGGCCATCTTGAAAAGGTGGGTCTTACAGGCCCTACGGAATCCCTCTAAACATCGTATGGCCCTCACCTCCTCAGGGAGTTGGTTCCACAGTAATGGAGCAGTAATAGAGAAGGCCCGGTCCCGGGTGGCTTTCAGTCTGGCCTCCCTTGGCCCAGGGATATTTAGCTGGTTTTTCCCAGATGACCTCAGTGCCCTCTGGGGCTCATATGGGGAGAGACGGTCCCTTAGGTAGGTAGGTCCTCGGCCATATAGGGCTTTAAAGGTAATAACCAGCACCTTGTAGCGAACTCGGTATGCCACTGGCAACCAGTGCAGTCCGTGCAGCCCCGGCTGTATGTGCTCCCACCTTGGGAGCCCCAGCAACAGCCTAGCCGCCGCGTTCTGCACCAGCTGCAGCCGCCGAATTCGGCACAAGGGCAGCCCCATGTAGAGGGCGTTGCAGTAGTCCAGTCTCGAGGTGACCGTAGCATGGATCACTGTTGCTAGGTCACGGCGCTCTAGGAAGGGGGCCAACTGCTTCGCCCGACGAAGATGAAAGAACGCGGACTTGGCAGCGGCTGCTATCTGTGCCTCCATTGATAATGAAGGCTCCAGAAGAACCCCCAGGCTCTTGACCCTGTGTGCCGCTTTAAGCTGCACACCGTCAAGGACTGGCAAGGGGATTTCCCCTCCCAAGGCACCGCGACCCAAGCACAGGACCTCTGTCTTCGTTGGATTCAACTTCAGCCCACTCAGTCTGAGCCAGCCTGCCACGGCTTGCAATGCTAGGTCCAGGCTTTCTGGGACGGAGCCAGGCCGGCCATCCATTAGCAGATAGAGTTGGGTGTCATCAGCATATTGATGGCACCCAAGTCCAAACCTCCGGGCAATCTGGGCAAGGGGGCGCATATAGATGTTAAATAACATCGGGGAGAGAACTGCCCCTTGTGGGACCCCACATACTAGTGGGTGCCTCCGGGACCATTCCCCCCCAATGGCCACCCTTTGTCCCCGTCCTTCGAGGAAGGAGGAAAGCCACTGTAAGGCCAATCCCCCAATCCCCGTGTCGGCGAGCCGGCGGGCCAGTAACTGATGATCAACCGTATCAAATGCGGCCGACAGATCTAACAATATCAGCACCGCCACGCCGCCTCGATCCAGATGCCGCTGGAGGTCATCCACCAAGGCGACCAGCACTGTCTCCGTCCCATAACCCGGACAGAAGCCGGACTGGTGAGGGTCTAAGGCGGAAGTGTCATCCAAAAAACTCTGCAGCTGTAACGCCACTGCCTACTTGCCTGGAGCCTTTTTAGTAGGCAATGCTGGGGATTGAACCTGGGACCTTCTGCTTTTTAAGCAGATGCTCTACCACTGAGCCACTGATGCTCTACCACTGATGCTCTACCACTCAGCTGAACCTACCTCACAGGATTGTTGTGAGAAAAAGAAGAAGAAGATATTGGATTTATATCCCGCCCTCCACTCCGAAGAGTCTCAGAGCGGCTCACAATCTCCTTTCCCTTCCTCCCCCACAAACAACAAACACCCTGTGAGGTGGGTGGGGCTGGAGAGGGCTCTCACAGCAGCTGCCCTTTCAAGGACAACTTCTGCCAGAGCTATGGCTGACCCAAGGCCATTCCAGCAGGTGCAAGTGGAGGAGTGGGGAATCAAACCCGGTTCTCCCAGATAAGAGTCCGCACACTTAACCACTACACCAAACAAGTGGAGATGTAAATGATGTCAGCCTCTTTGGGTCCCCGCTGGGGAGAAAGGAAGGTTGTTGATGAAGCAAATACATAAATAAATACATAATATTGCTCAAAGTCCCCACCCAAATGATGCAAATAGTTATTTGGAGTTTCTGCCTGCATCGCCCAATTGTGGCCAGCCTTTCGTGCTTGGAGCAGTTTGTGATAGGGCATGGAGCATACCTGGTCCCAGTTAAAAATACCACTATGGCATGATGGAGACCTCAAGGTATGTCTTTGGATCACAGGCTTTTGAAATTAGCATTTAAAGTTCTGCCTTTGATACAGTAGGTGCTAAGGGGTTGACTAATAATAGTACAATGCTATATTGAGTTATTTCCAGTCTAAACCCATTGATTTCAACAGGCTTACTCAAGTAACTCTGCGTAGGATTACTGTGTTAGGACAGACTAAATGTGGCAACAACAATATCGAATGTTCTTTTGTATTTAACACATAGGATTATAACCCAGTATACAGTTCCCATGCATTTCTCTCCTACATGGATTTAGATTGCTGTGGGCAGACTTCAATAGCTACCCAGATCTAAACAACATTTTTACTCCCTCAGATTCATATCTAGTTATTTCATGGGCTGGGATAGGAGCCAACACAGGTACACAAAACACTTTGTCCTGTCTGACATTAACCTTGCTTAGAACAGTCCTTTTGATTATGCTTAGTGGGAGGTGTGTGGGTTTTTTTTTAATACTGCTGTGTTTTAAATTATCAGCTAGCTTTTCTTTTTCTATCTTGTTTTGTTTTACATCAAACAATAAAGGAATACTCAAAGACACTTTTAGGCTTTATTGCACATTGCATGCTGCTCTCCAAGTTGTCACCTTGTGGCCTTTTAACTGACAGGTGGGCTGCCATTACAGCGTCTGTAGGGAGGACACATGGACTATTAACAGACATATTAGACAGACTTTAGCAAATGTTTCCCACCGCCAGGAAATTCTTTGTTTTCCAGGCATTTGACCAATCTGCCCTCAGGAGAGGACAGGTAACTTGGACAACTCCAGGGGAGGAGCCTCTGACTGGGCCTTCCTCACATTCTGATTCCCAACATTTTTTGCCCAACAAGTTTACAAAATTAGGGCACTGAGCTCTAACTTGGAAGGACTGCCTAAGCAATATGCACAAAAGTTAACGCTGTGATTACTTTGCAGTGAATTGTGGATTGGGCTGTGAATTCTAAGAGAAACAACAGTTGATTTAAAATTTAAAATAAAACTGAGTTATATCATGGCAGTACTGTAATGTAAAAGAAACAACATCAACATAGAAACATACCATAACAACCACAGTAGTGTTTAACTTCAAAAAAATTGAATTGCCATAAAACTAAAATACTAGTTAGAGGCAAATTACAAGGAACACTTACAAACATTATGTTCATGCAGAAAGTAGGCTTCTGAAACACAGACTCACATGAAACTTGTTCCTTGATACAAAACAGCTGAGAACACAGTTAGATGTCTTGAGAGTCACTCCCATTGTTGCCTGAAGCCATTCTCCTAAGTTAGTGGCCAGAAACGCTGCAAAATAAAATCTCAATGGAAAGATTTGCACTATTATTAAAACAGTGGCAAGGCTGGCCCTTGCAAAACATTGGAAGAGCCGCACAATGCCCTCACTCAATGACTGGAGAATCCGGCTCTGGGACTATTTTATACTTGGGAAAATATCCTCTTACAGTTCTCCAGCACACACACCCAAATCCCAGGAAGTCTTCGTGAAGTTATGGTTTCCTATTGTCACATACTTCTCTGACCTTGACATTTTGTCAAAAAACAAACTTTATCATAATCTGATATTTTTCTAAAAGCAGTCACACTCCTTCACTATTGCATCTTGTCTTTATTGTGTATATTTTTGTTTGTTTGTTCGTTTGTTTTCCCCGTTTCCCCTTCTCCCTCCTTTTCTGGGAAGTTAGTTCACCCTGTGCATTGCATGCGTTCTATAAACTGAGTCTCTTTTGAATGTGTTGGGGTGTATTCTCTATGTAGGGAGTTTATTTTGCAACTTTTTATGTTGATCATATTGTATCTACTTTTTGAACTTTGCCTGACTGAATCTGATCCTAGGATAATGGTATAAATGTGTTATTATAGGCTTTAGTCTGGGGGAGGGAGGATTTAAAGAGAAGATTTTGTGAATATTTGACTGCACTTGTATATTGTTGTTTGTTAAAGTTTAATTTTAAAAAGAATGGAAAAAGAAAGAAAATTGTGAAGTCAGGTGATTATCTGTACAGGAAGGATCTATGTGGAGACATCTGAAGGAGGCTTGCCAACCTCCAGGGGAAGGGCTGGAAATCTCATGGACTAGACTAGGGATCAGTTCCCCTGGAGAAAATCCTGCTTTGGGGGGTGGGCAGGATAGCATTATATCCCGCTGAAGTCTCCCAGTACTGTGATCTCCCATTTTTGGCAGTCCTGAACAATGAACAGGGCTGGCTACAGCTGGGGTCCCCCCCCCAAGTACAGCGCTGGAGGGTCCAGGCTGAGATTATGGTAAGTCCACCTCCATTTTACATGGCTTGCCCTCCATTAGCACAATGATATGTAGTTGGGGTTCTGCAGGTGAAGTACAGCCATTTTCTGGGAGGCTGCCCCTGGTAGTAGTAGAGGAGGATTTGTGTAGCTTGCTAGGCCTGGTGTGGTTTGGGCCCCTGGGATACACCAGACTCCCGCAAGGCTGCAGGATTTTCAGAGAATCTGTGGGGAGTTTCCGGCTGTTTTTGATGGCACCCTTGGGACGTACACCAGACCTCCTGTGTCACGTTCTCAGGGTGCATGCAGGCAGGAGCCCAAAGCCAGTCCAAGGTCAGTGTCCAGGAAGTCAAGCAAGAGCCAGGTCACCAATGCAGAATCACAAACCGGAATCAGAAGTCAGTGACCAAAAGCCTTTAAGGTCAGGGTGCCAAGGAAATCAAGCAGGTCAGGATCAGGAATCAGGAAGTTCAAGTTCAAGTTTATTTATATCCCGCCCTTCCCACCAAAGTGGCTCAGGGTGGCTCACAACACATAAAAATCTAACATAATTTGAATTTAAAAGAAGGAAGCAATTTTTTCCAGGCCACTTTGGCCAGGGATCCTGGAGGGTTTTTTTTCTTGCCATCTTCTGGGCATGAAGCCTGCAGGGGTCACTGGGGTTATGTTGGAGGGAGGTACTTGTGAGTTTCTTGCATCAAGATGACCCTTGAGGTCATTTCCAACTCTATGATTCTATGGATTTTGAATAAGCTGTTCAGGTGTGTATGTGTAAATTCTAAACCTATTTTTGGTTTATTGGCATTCATTACAGAAATCTCATGCTCAATGCTTTGAGCCTAAGATCCAAAGGAAAATATGAAATGGCTGGGCATTGAGAGCTTACGTACATAAGTTGCTTCATGTTTTGGTCAAGAACATATGAAGGCATCATGATACAGACTGAGGGTTACGTGTTTGTCTACAAAACTGTAGTCTTTTCCAGAGAAATAACTACAACTCCTACATGGCAGTACAAGAACAGAGAGACAGCAATCTATAGTGGTCAGTATCAGCCTACTATTTGGGAAGTCTAAATTCAAAATCCCCAGTTTACAAAGGAAATGTGCTGAGTGAACTTGGCCTGGAGACTGGACACTCTCTCAGCCTAATCCACTTCACTGGTTTGTTGTTATTCCTCATCTAAATAATTCACATTGCTTTCCTAGTGAGAAAGACTGGATGATTAGGACATGAATATAGTGAAAAAGAGGAGGGGAACCCAGTTGCACTCAAGGAGATCCCTGGGGTAACAAGCCCAACAAAATACACATACTCTCTTTCTCTCTTTCTTTAGCAAGACAAAAAGCTCACACCTTGAATAAAACTTGTTGGTCTTAAAACTTGTTGCTTTGTATCTCTCCTGTGCGATTCAGGGAACTGGACAAAGTAAGCCTTTGCTCTTTTCCTCCCTCCCCAGGGAATGAGGAGAGGGAGGAGCCTCAGCCAATGGAGGGAAGAGAGGCTTGGCTCAGTAGCTCTGCTTTATGATTGAGAGAGCCTGGCAAAGAAAGCTCTTACTCTTCCCTCCCCACCCTTTCCCCCTCCTGATGACAGCCAGTTGCTTGTGGGGTGGATAGGAGTCATGTGGGGGATGGATCTGTCCCACAGGCCACATGTTTGACACTCCTGGACTACAGTTCACTTCCGGTACATGAACAGGTGAAGCTGAAAGCAGGCTGTCGTTCATGAAAACTTGTCACAATGCAATGAAAGCTCTGTCAAGGTGCAGCTGACTTGCGGTGACCCCACGGGGTTTTCCAGGCAAGAGATGGACAGAAATTGTTTGCCACTTCCTGCCACTGCAGGGCACTTCCTGGGTGGTCAACTGATCCTGTTTAGCTTTTGAAATCTGACCAGATTGGGCTCGCTTGTGTTCAAAGGTAAAATAATATCAACAAGCAGGAATATTGTCACATGTTAAAGACTAACTGCTTGTTTCGCTATTATATCACATTTAAACAAAGGGAGCAACAACTTTAAACAAAGTACTCCATATCAAACTGTGATCATTGTGTAAAAATTATGCTTCACACAGCACAAAACAAGAAGGACGGGGAGGGAGGAACAAGCCTGTTGCGCTCTTCATCTTCACCTCAGGCACTTGACAACTGTTAACCAGCCCAGTCAGTTTCAGAAGGGCTGTTACCTTATGCTTGAAGGTTAGCTGAATGAACCTCATTGGCCACTCTCCTACTTAATTTTCTACGTAATACAACACCTCTGACCTCCAGGTGTAGTGATTGTATCGCTTTAAAAAAAAAGAAAGCCAAATATAGCTGACAATTCAAAACAACAAGGAAGAGGTAATCTCTCTGGTGCTATTATTAACCAGTTCCTTGGCTGTGAGCCTCGACGATAAGATAGTGGCTCTGAACATCCAGCCTTTTCTGCAACTGGTCCAATTCTAGGTTTTAACCTTCATAAAGCAACAAGTTTGATCTTTTTTGTTTGTAGTCGTCAGCCTTCTGCAAATCACTGGATCGGGGGGGGGGGGTGCTTGCCCCGGGCGCCGACAGAGGGGGGGGGCGCCAAATTGGGTATGGAGCCCATTGTATTCTATGGGACCATAAAATAGAATGTCCAATAAGGGGGTACCATTTTTTTATTTTGGGCCCCCCCCTCAAAAAACATGTAGATCCGGTCCTGCCCTGTATAGTTGCTGTTTGTGCCTTCCTCGTTTCCAGCTTCCTGTGTGATAAAGACAACATGTAAGGCTTGATAATCCCTCTGATCTATATAAACAAGCACTAATTCTCCGAGTCCATGGCCAGCAAATGCACTTATTGTGCATGGAAGTGAGTATGCCCTGCACATTCTATCCAGGCAGAATTTCTCTAGGTCATTTATGCCCTTCCCTTTCTTTGCAATCGTTATCCTCAGAACATGCCTGTGAGGTAGATGAGACTGAGAGAACATGACTGGTCCAAGGTCACCTAGTAAGTTTCATGGCAAGAAGGGGAAAAGGAAACCATGAAACGTTTAATCCCCTTTCCAGTACGTGTTGTGCTGTAGAACCAAGCTCTAAGAGTCAGTTTGGTGTAGTGGTTAAGTGTTAATACTCTAATCTGCGAGAACCAGGTTTGATTCCCCACTCCTCCACATGCAGTTGCTGGTGTGACCATGGGTCAGCCACAGTTTTTGCGGAGCTGTTCTCTCAAGACCAGTTCTCTCAGAGCTCTCACCTACCTCACAGGGTGTCTGTTGTGGGGAGAGGGAGGGAAAGGCGATTGTAAGCTGCTCTGAAACGGAGTGAAGGGCAGGGTATAAATCCAATCTGTTCTGCTTCTCTTCTAAGACACCAGAGGCACTCTTTCTTTTTTTCCTTAGGGAAGGTGTTAATTGTGTTTGAGATTATACACTGTATGTTCTCTGAGCCACAAAATGATGGCAATGGGGAGGGCAGGGAAATAAAAGGAAACCTTTTGGTTATATATATTTTATTGGAATTTAAAAAAAAACAGGATAAGGAAATACAGAGTAGGGGAGGAAAAGGAAGAAAGGGAAATAACGTTATTTTGACATAAACTCTGCATCATTAGTTTACAAATGCTTCTCATAGTCTATAAAGATTTTCAATTTTTAGATTAAACTAATAATTTGCTAATATCAACACTAAAATATCAAAATTGAGGAATTACAAGTATGTGTCATATAAGAGTTAAATTTGTGTCGACAACCATTCATAAAAGGGTTTCCAAGGGTTCTCTTCATCTCGTGTTAATCTACTCTTAAAACAAAGCACAAGGGCATCTGTTTCAGCTGTCTCTAGTATTTTATCAATCAAGTCCTGCTTCTTCAGAGTTTTATGATGTTTCCAGTTTTGTGCTATCAAAAGTCTTGCTGCAGTAATAATCTGTATCAAGCGTTTATCCTGTCTCGGAAGATCCATTGGTAGAATACTGAATAAAAAAAGTTCTGGTTTAAAATATATATGAGTTTTCAATATCTTTTGCAACATCTCATGTACCATAATCCAGTACTTTTTTGTCACCCCACATGACCACCACACATGATAAAACGTGCCTATGTGAGAAATACATTTCCAACCCTTGTTAGAGACAGTAAAGTACATTTTAGACAGTTTATCAGGTGCTATATACCATCTATAAAACATTTTATACATATTTTCTTTAAAAGTAATAGCTCTAGTAAGTTTTATATGCGATTTCCATGTTTCCCACACCCCTATTTCAATATTATAACCCAAATTTTGCGCCCACTTTATCATAGTATCTTTCACTTCTTTGTCTTGTAACTTCATTTGGAGAAGCACTGAATAGATTCTTTTTATTAGATGTTGGTGTGGACCCAAAATGATGTTATCGAAACCTTGATGATCAGTAGTAAATCCTGTCACTTTGTCTCTGGCATAGAGATGGGATATGTGACAGGATTAATGAATGTAATTTTTCCTGTTTGGCTTCCAACGACATGGAGGGTAGAGAGTGAAGCAATGGAGAATGTGAAAAGAAGTGTTGGCAATGAAATAAGCTTTGGCTTGGAGCGAAACTGGAGCAATGAAATGGATTAATCCTGCGTCTTCTTCTTCCTTCCTCCTACCTGGAGGCTGGAGCTCTTGGCGCAGGCAGGCAGCTGCGGTGGGCCACTCCTGTTAGGGAAGGTGGGGCGCCGGGCCGAAGGAGCCTGCGAGGTGGGAAGCGGGCGGGAGCGCGCCTCGCGGGGCTGTTGTGGCGGAGGCGTCCGGGGGCGGGGCGGGGGGCGGGGCGGCGGCCCTCCCCGTTCCCAGGCGCGGCTGCGGGAGGCGGGCAGAGGCGAGGGGCGCGCTCTCTCTGTCTCCCGCCTGCAGCGCCGCTGGAGCCCCGCGAGAGGAGGCCGGAGGGCGCCATGCCCACCAACTTCACGGTGGTGCCGGTGGAGGCTCCCGTCGCCCAGCAGCAGCAGCAGGAGGCGGCGGCGGCCCAGGAGCCGGGCGGGGGCAGGCGGAGCGGCGGTCCCCGGCGGCGCCCCCCCCCGCAGCAGCAGCAGCCCCCCCCGTGGCGGGAGCAGCGCGAAGGTGAGCGCGGGCGGGCGGGCGGGCGGGGGGCTTGAGGGCTGGGCCGAGCCGCCGCAGGCTTCCTCCCTCTCCTCTCCTCGGCGCCCTTCCTGTTCCCGCGGCCACCTGCAAGCAGAAGGGACCCGGCCAGGGCTTGCCTGATTTGCTCCCACAAGCGTGGCTTCTTCAGCATGCTGCCCCCGCTCTGCTCTTTGCTTCCACACGCGCCCGAAGTGACCCGGGCTTCCCGTGGGTCAGACCCCCTTTGCGGGGAGGGGGCAGGACAAAGGACACCCGGCAGTGGGCTGGAACACGACTCCGAACTGCAAAGATCCCATGATGAGAAGACAAGAGCAGGTAGCAGTGGGTGGGTGGGAGGGAGGGGGGGTTGTGAATTTTCTGCCTCGTGCAGGGGGTTGGACTAGGTGTTCCAACTCTGTGGTTCTGGAAAGGACAGTTATGGCAGGAAAAGTTGAAGGCCACAGGAGAAGAGGAAGCCCCAACATGAAATGGATGGACTCAGTAAAGGAAGCCACAAGGACCCTCAGTTTGGAAGACCTGAGCAAAACAGTTAATTCACAGGGTCGCTGTAAGTCAGAAGCTACATGAGGGCACTTAAAACACACACAAACATACACAAAAGAAATGGACCTTCTCCTGGCCAGAGGGGGGGGGGGGGGCGGACAGGACAAAGGCACAAAAATTTGTGTGGACATCGGGATAAACATCAGATTGCCAAAACTGATGGAAAAAACTCATGCAGCAAAGCCCACGTCTGTTAAGTATGAGGGCTAGACTGCTAGTATTGGTGACAGAGTCCTGCTGTACAATGTTTGACTTTAGGCTCATCAGATTTAAAAAATCTGTAACTTTTCTTGCAAATAGGAAGTGTTAGTGCAGCTCTCTCTGTGCTGTGTTTTTGCCTTGCAGGAACATTTAAAGTTGTGATTTCACCACCACCACCTGCAGATTGATATCCTGCTTTATTCTTACATCTTGGGGACTCTTGTATCACATTCCTGGCTCCTGCCGCTGCTTGTGCAAACCTGTCTTGCAGAAATGGCTGTGCTGGATGCCTAGTGTGGTAGAAAAAAGAAGAACCAAGTGGCAGAAATGCCAAAAAAGCAGAAGTTGGGAAATGATAATAATAATACTTTTTATTTATATCCCACCCTCCCCGCAAAGCAGGCTCAGAAAGAGAGAGAGAGTGTATTTGCTGGGTAGTGGGAACCCACCTGTGTAATTTTAACTAATGTTTGTTCAGCTTTCTCCAAATGGTGAAAATTAGAGGACAAACACAAAATAAAATTGGATATAATTTGTGTAAACAATTGGCCAAGGGAAAATTGTGAACAGGCATATCACCAAAATATGGCATGGGAGGACCTCACATAGTATCTGTTAGAAGAAAGTGTGATAGCCTATCCCATCAGAGTGCAGTAGCACCTCACAGGAGAATGTATGCTTACTTCCCATGCCATAGTAATAGTATTTAGAACATTTCACATGCATAGTCTCAGTCATCCTTACAAACATGTGAGTCGACGTGGTCCTCATATTGGAGCGGAGATAGGTAGAGAGATGAGAGATTTTCTTAAGACTGTGTCCTGAAGTTAATACTGGTGGATTTTGAATTGGAGGTTTTGTAGCAAATAGTTCACTCTCTTATTTATTTTATCATATTTTACTCAATGTATGTCTCTGCTTTCTGGCCTCATGAAGGCAGCTAATGAATTAAAACATACATACTAAAATTACACTTTGTCTGCTGTAATGGTTAAATGTACAGTAATGATATCTTCATCCCCCTACACTGCAAGGATGGAGGTAGCAAAGGAAGATATGAGCTAGCTGGAGGACTTTCAAAGAAGCATCTGGATAATTTCAATACGTAGATAATGACCAATTTCTCACTAGCCCTTTAATCCTATTTTAGCCCTGTCCCCAAGCTGACATTCTACACTAAAATCATAGTATCATGAAGTCATAGAGCTGGTTTCTCTGATTCTATTATTCTAGTGAAGAATGTCAGTTTGGGGACAGGGTGAAACCAGGATTAAAGGTCTAGTGCGAAATTGGTCAATGTTTACTTGGTCTTCCTTGAAAAGCCAGAATCAAAAAGTAGCCAGAAATGAACACTTGGTGGAAGCAACTGTATGAAAGAGCTAATGGCAAGGCATCCTTATGGAGGCAGAATCTGAGAGCAATTTCTGGTCCTCATAAAATTTCATTGAATTGCAGAAGCACCTTAGGTGCTTCAAGTGTATGCATGTGCAACTGTGTTCCTTCTGTTAGGAACCAGAATAACAGGTGTTCAGCAGAAGTATCCTGTCACTTGGCATGGAGGTATTTAATGTTAAAGTACACAGTAGCACATTTCTTTTGTTTATCACTGCTTTAGGAAGAAGCAACCTTAGGGTGCGTTCATATGAGAACTTCCTGTGTTGCTGGTTTAGCATGAAGTGTGGGAAGAACTACTTTGTTCTGCAGTGTTTTGCTCACAGTTGCTACCATGGAGCTGTCCTCACAGGGGCCATGCAGTTTCCCCAGTTTATCATTTAAATTGGCTGGTCAACAGTTCATGTATCAGCACAACTGCTTATGTCTTGCAGGTATATGATTATATTGGTATTGGATGCACTGAGAGCCAGCATGGTGTAGGGATCTCCACTCTGGCATGAAAGCTTGCTGAGTGACCTCAGGCCAGTCACACACAGGCCAGGGCTCCCCAACCTTTTCTGAGTCTGGTCACCTTTGGAATTCCAACACAGGGTAATGGGTATAGCCACAAAATGGCTGCCATTGGAGGTGGAACCAGCCGTCCAATGTCAGAGAGCATGGTTTTGCATAACTCTAATAGTAATTCTTCAGTATTTCAGGCAAAGGCTCTGTTTAAACAATACATTCATCAGAATACTTGAACAGGGGTCATCTCTCCCATGTTAAGATGTTCTGGACGGGGCAGTCTGCAGGTGTCTACACTCAACCCAGAGGAGGTTTTCCAGACACTGTGCCTTGGTGACATTTGATGTGATGCAAAAGTGTTCCATTTTCACCTGTGATTTTTAATTGAGGGTCGGGAGTGTTGGTTTTTTCCCTCCTTTTGTGTGTGTGTGTGTGAGAGAGAGAGAGAGAGAGAATGAATGAATGAGATCACGGATTTTTGTGTGTGCTGTTGGGCTGCTTATAATTTAATTTATAATAATTAGATTTAACTTTTATTGTATTGTCTGATGTTTGTTTCTATTAGCTGACAAGAAAACGTCATGAAAGCATAAAAAAAAATGTTGCTACCCTATTACTTTTCTGCATGAGCAGCTGCTTATTGTTAACCCAGGAATGTCGCATGGCCACAACAGGGAGGTCACATCAGCTAAAGAATAACACATTGCTTGTGAGATCTTTACTGCTAATAAAATGGAGAGGATTCATCCTGAAAAACACATATTATTAGGCAACTTTCCACATCTTTGTTTTTCTTTACTGAAAAGCTGCTTAGAAAAGTAACCAAATGTTGCCGTTTTAAAACTTGGTAAGGATATGGCTAGGAGAAAGACACCACTGAGTTAGTATTTGCAACAGGCCGGACTTGGAATTTGTCTAATGCCAGTTATTGTTTGTACCACTTCAGTTGATAATTTGTGTGGTATTTGTTGCCTGCAAACTTTTATTGGCTTAAAGTAGCAGTCCCCAAACTTGTTGATACCAGGTTTCATGGAAGACAGTTTTCCCACGGACCGGGGGGGCGGGATATCTTTGGGATGATACAATAGTGCACTTTATTTCTATTATTATATTTTAATATGTAATTAAATAATTATACAATTCATCATAATGCAGAATCGTTGGAGCCCTGAGCTTGTTTCCCTGCAGCTAGGTAGTCACTCACCCACTGCTCACCTCCTGTGCGGCCCAGTGGCTAACAGACCATGGACCGGTACCAGTCCACAGACTGGGGGTTGGGGACCCCTGGCTTAAAGGTATTTGGGAACAAGTGTACCATTAAACTTTTGAAAGAACACCAGAGCTAAACAGGAAAGCTGGATTCAGGTGTCCTATATAACTATGATTAAAGAAGTATACGCATCAGTCCAGTTTATTGCTAGTCTCATACATGCACCTCTATCCTTCCTTTCTTCCACTGAAGATTGTGGTTAGACACTAATGCTGGATAAAACACATGGAGAATAAAAAATTTGGATAAAAACATAGAATGTTTGCTTAACAAAGAATTAAGGAATTAATTACAAATTAAGTAAAGAATTAATGCTGTTCTTCATTTTATGCTCATATCAACCCCGTGAGGCTGAAAATGTGTGACTGGCCAGAAGTCATCCAGCAAGCTTCCATGGCAGAGTGGGAACTCAAACATGCATCTCCAAGATAGTAGTCCATCAGTGTAGCTGCTACACCACACCAGCTCTCATTTTTTAATTTCCTGTGGCTTATGCTGGTTTTATATCTGGATATTTCCTGGTTGGGAGAGAGGAATTTGAATATACCTTGACAATGAAAAAAAATCCATGAAGCAGGGAGCATCTGACTTTGAAAGTCATGTTTGTAATAAATCAGTTCTGTAAAAACCATGGGGCAATAGAAACCAGCAAATTAAAAAAACTTGTTCAAGCTGCTAGATGTTATCAATCCAATGCTGAGCAGATCTTGTTTTAAACTGTCATCTCTTTATAATGCCTTCAACCATACGATTTTCTTTGCAGATTTTAGTATGATTGTAGCTGCTTAATGAATGGCCACTTTATACATTTCAAGTGAGTTCTGACTCATCAGACTTTATACTGGAATAACCTTTGTTAGACGGCTGCTCTTGTCTTATTTTGCTGCAACAGAATAACAGTGGTCTGGAACATGCACATCATAGTCTCTAAAATATTTTATGAATGCTGAGTGGAAAAGTGAAAAGTTGCCTCTTGTCTGTTTTTCAGGCCCTCACTTGTGGCTTCTTAAGTTCTCTTTAGGAACCTGCTCTGAGTAAGCTGTGTCATAAACATGTGAACAACTATTTCAAGTGTACAGATGCAGATCAGGTCTTGAGATGGTGATTGTGCCTGTTTTATTCTTAACTTGTTTAAATATGCTTATGATTGTATTTCTTTGACTTCTGTACACTCTCTTGAGCCCCCAAGTATGAGAGAGGGTGGTTTAGAAATTGAACTTATAAATAAATAGAGTAATTTATAAGGTACTTATTTGTAGAGAAAAAAATACACGTTTCTTTGCCAGTTACTGGAATAATGAGACACATGCTGAGCTGAACTGGTATTAATTATATATTCAATCCAGTTAAATTTTGAATAAAGTATGTCCTGTGTTTAGGAAAAGACT
Organism: Heteronotia binoei; assembly: GCF_032191835.1. Lineage (NCBI taxonomy): Eukaryota > Metazoa > Chordata > Lepidosauria > Squamata > Gekkonidae > Heteronotia > Heteronotia binoei. The sequence continues at coordinate 3,085,620 of NC_083236.1, read as the reverse complement.
TTGCATTGGACCCAAAGCATGACCAGTAGAATAAAGCTAGGAGTATGGTTTTCCTGCTTCCTCCTACTGTTTTCCACGCAGCCTCCTGAAATCCCCCTTTGTGGGTCAAGGGATCCTCCAGCACAAAGTGGAGGCCTGCAGTGAGAAGGGAGAATTGGTGAAAATCCTTCTACTGTTTTGCCAACAGAAGATGCTTTATTTATCAGTAAATATTATTGTCACTGTAACATTCATAATTACATTGCATTGTAAAAATAATAATTTGCCTTGTTTGAGTTTTTGGAGACAATATTGAAAAATTCTGCATGGTCCTTGTTCAGTGACTGGTAACTGACCAGTTATGAAGAAAAGTCTACCTCTTCCTATTGACTAACACTAAATCTCCCTGTAGTCTTGGTTGGTGGAGAAACACTTCATGGGTGTGATAGGGTGAGGCCTTCTCTGCTTGTTTACAATCATTTGCAAATTGGATGGATCAGTGGGAAATTTTTCAAAGATTGTCTATGAATAGTTCACTAATTATTATTGAGTGGATCAATTGTGCTGTTATTGAATCCTGAGAAAAGTGTTAGCACCTGTCCAAATTCTTCAGTATAAAGTGGGTTAAATATCAATGCAATTAGAGCCCTGTTAAATCAGACTTCTTGGGAAAGCTGGACAGGAGAGGAAATAAAGGTAAATTGTGGGAGGGAGAGAAGGAAGCCGGAAAAGGGGAGTGGCTACAGGGGCTTTCAGGGAAGGGGAATTAATGGGGAGGGGAAAATGAGGTGCTCTCCACAAGTTTTGTACTTTCTGTTAACGTGGATGTTACATTACATTGGTAATAGATCTATGAACAACTTTCTGTGTTCCACGAATTGGGTTGAATTCCCTTTTAAAGCCATCTAAGCCAGTTGCAGCATTGTTCTGAATCTGTTGTTAGTTTGTTGTTGTTGTTGTCAGTTCGCTATGTAACCCTTGTGTTAGGGTTACTGGTTGTGATTTTGTGATCTTACCATTTTTACAAAATTATGTACATTGGCTGAAGCCCTGTAGTAGTAGGGATTGGGCAATCCATAAATCTAACATATTATGAGAAAGAGAGAAAAACTTATATCTAGTTTCTCCACACAATTAATTTTATAAAACTTACCTTTATTTTAGTCATTTCCCCCCCCCCCCCCGCCCCCCCAAAAACCCCCAGAACATAGCCCTGAATGCTCTAGTCCAGGGTTTCCCAAACTTTTTATTTCCCATGGCCTGGTTATTTTTACACTTCTCCTTCGTGGCCCACTAAAATTCGGGGGTGGAGCCAGGAGACAGGAATTATGTCATTTTCTGTGGTGTCACTTCCAGGTCAAGAGCCAAGTGAGGTCACTTCCAGGCACACTGAACCAAAACTCCTCCACCTTTGCCTGTGATGTCACTTCCAGAGCACTCCCCCAAACCTGCCTCTTCTTCTGAAGTAACTTCGTTTTCAGAAAAATCTCTCTGAAACTCATGCTGAACCAAAATGGGGGTGGAAAGTGGGCGGTCTGCAACTTTTTCATATATTCCCAGGATCCTCTATTTCCAACCCCACACCTACATAATCTATCTATTGTGTGTTCTTCTCCAGCTTGCAATTGACTGAACCACCTACACACCCCTTCCTCAACTGGCCAGTGTATGCAGTTGGGAGTGCTGTTGCCATTGCCATCAGGAATGCCAGCACTGTGTACCACCGACACTGGGCCCTGGCAGCTGCTCTGCCTCAAAATATGCTGACACATTTAGTAGGCCCTTCCTTCAGCTGCTACTACTGGAACCCTGCCTCAAGCTACAACCAAACTTGCTTGGTTTCAAGAAAATCTTTCCACAGCTATTTTTCATACTTTTCCTTGGCTGAAATACTGGGAAATTGCTGTGAAAGGTAGCAGAGAATTGTACTGCAATTAATGAATTAATTTCAAGTTATATGAAGTTCATACAAGCTTGTGGTTATGCAGATATTTAGCCAGTGAATGTCTTTCATCCTTTTTAATATCTACAGGAGGTGTTTAATTTTGGTGTCAGACAGCTGTTAAAAACGGGCCAGTTGAAAAAGAGTGGTCTTCCAGGCCCTGCGGAAATCGTCAATTTCTCCTCTGGCAATTGGTTCCACCAGTGGGGGGCTACAATCGAGAAGGCCCTTTCTCTGGTGACTTTCAGTTTGGCCTCCCTCGACCCGGGGATTACGAATAGATTTTGAGAACCAGATCGCAGTACCTGGGGATTACGAATAGATTTTGTGAACCAGATCTGGGGAATATATGGGGAGAGACGGTCCCTAAGGTAGGCAGGTCCTCGGCCATATAGGGCTTTAAAAGTAATAACCAGCACCTTGTAACAAATCCGGTACACTATTGGCAGCCAGTGAAGTTCCCACAGCCCTGGCTGTATGCGCTCCCATCTAGGGAGTCCCAATAACAGCCTGGCTGCTGTGTTCTGCACTAGCTGCAGTTTCCGGGTTCGGCACAGGCAGCCCCATGTAGGGGGCATTACAGTAGTCCAACCTCAAGGTGACCGTTGTGTGGATCACTGTTGCCAGGTCGCTGCGCTTCAGGAAGGGAACCAACTGCCTCGTCTGCCTAAGATGAAAAAAAGCGGATTTAGCAGTGGCTGCTATCTGGTCCTCCATTGACAGGGCAAGCTCCATAAGTACCCCCAAGCTCTTGACCTTGTGCGGCATTTTCAATGGCGCACCTTCAAATGCTGGTAGGGGGATTTCCCTGCCCAGACCGCCACGACTCAGGCAAAGGACCTCTGTCTTCGCTGGATTCAACTGCAACCTACTCAGTCTGAGCCATCCTGCCACAGCTTGCAACGCCAGGTCCAGATTTTCTGGGACACAGTCAGGCCGGCTGTCCAACAGTAGATAGTGTCATCAGCATATTGGTGACAACCCAACCGATACCTCTGGGCAAGGGGGCGCACGTAGATGTTGAATAACATCAGGGAGAGCACCGCCCCCTGTGGCACCCCACAATTAAGTGGGTGCCTCTGGGACAGTTCACTCCCAATCGCCACCCTTTGTCCTCGACCATCAAGGAAAAAAGAAAGCCATTGCAAGGCCAACCCCTGAATCCCTGCGTCGGCGAGACGGCGGGTCAGTAACTGATGGTTGACCGTATTGAATGCAGTCGACAGATTCAACAGCATCAGCACCGCCGAGCCGCCTCAATCCAGATGCCATTGGAGGTCATCCACCAGGGCGACCAGCACTGTCTCTGTCCCATGACCTGGGCGAAAGCCAGACTGGTGGGGATCTAAAACGGAAGCGTCATCCAGAAAACTCTAACTGTAATGCTACTGCCCTCTCAATAATTTTACCCAAAAAGGGTAAATTGAAGACCGGCCGATAATGTGCCAATTCGGTTGGATCTGATGTATCTTTTTTCAGGAGAGGGCGGACCACAGCCTCTTTAAATCATAGTACCATCACTTCCAGGGCTGTTGAGATATACAGCAGTAATCTCCAATTATCTCTTTCTGTCCCACACCTCACTCACTCACACAGAAATCTCATAGAAAGGTCAGCTGGCTACAACTGGGGGTGCCAACTTTTCACTGACAGCAAACAACAACATTATGATGTACAAGAAAGTTTCATCCAGTAAAAATGGAAGGAGAGAAAGAGAAAGAATGAAATGGAAGGAAAGGAAAGAAAGAAAAACATGGAAAGAAAGACCATAAGAGAAGTCATGTTGGATCAGGCCAGCTTTTCTCTGCACAACACAGAGATGGGGGAAGGAAAGAAGCCAAACGGAGCTCAGGCTTTGCAGCCTGTGTCAGTCTTCAAGGCTGGCTTTTCTTTGCACAACACAGAGACAAGGAAGGAAAGAAACCGAGCAGAGCTCATGCTTTGCTGGGGGCGGTGCTAGCTTTGACTTTTCTTGTGACCTGGTATTGAGACTTCGATGGCTTGGACCCTGCATTTGGAAAACGCCGCTCTAGCCTTTCTTTGTAGAGAAAGTTCTCTTGAATCATTTTGGTTGACCTTTTCTGTACAAAATATTTACATGTATAACATATTTTGCATAAGGGAATTTAAGATCCAGCATATCTTTTTTCTTTCAGTATCTGATGCCAGTAACCTGATGACTTGTATGCAAAACTTGCAGCCTGTTGAATTGACCTGATTTGACAAAAAACATAGGAATATTTGCGACCTGAAATAGACAAACAGAAACATCACATGATGTGTTTGTTGCATCATCTGAGATTACAGGTTGGGAACCGAAGGACTGAACGTTTCTTTACTTAAAATCTTCTACTTGTGCAGAGAGGGTCTCAGGTCCAATCCATGGCATCTCCAGTTAAAAGGAAAGACCTTTACCTCAGACCCTGGAGAGCCATGACCAGTCTGAGTAGACAGTACTGACCTTGATGGACTGAGGGTCTGATTCATTAAAAGGCAGTTTCATGTGTGTTCACAATATCAAGAAGGTTCTAGGCTAAACCTTTCCTGAAATGCTGGTTTTACTGTTAAGTATTTTATTTGACAGAGCACTCATTCATTTGATTACTCTTACTTTCTGCAGTTGCCTCCTCTACTCTTATTGCTTTGGTCAGGCAGCTGCCTTGATATTGTACCATGAAAAAAATACAGTATGGCAGTGATGATGTTTGGTCTTTCAACAGAGGTGGGATGATTTCTCACTGTTTTGCTGGAGGCAGAAGGGAAGCAGTGGCAGAAAACGGTTTTCTGTTTCTTGTCGTCCAACTGCCCCATTCCTCCTGGCAGGAGGCTGAGCACAGAGGCCAGCTCCCTGTGCTCAGCTTGGCTTACCTGATGACATATTTAAATCCCCCCCCCCCCCGTTCATTGCTGGGGGGGAAGTGGAGATGATTGGGGAAGGCAAGGGCAAACCACCCCGTAAAAAGTCTGCCGTGAAAATGTTGTGATGCGAAGTCACCCCAGAGTCTGAAACGACTGGTGCTTGCACAGGGGACCTTTCCTTTTTCCTTAGCAGAGTTTATACATTTAAACAATATTTTCTTGTTCGGAAGATGTTCACCATTCCTACGGCTGGTACCACAGAATTAGATTGGCTGAAACCCTGTGGGTATTTTCCTGGAAGTAAGGCCCACTAGATAACAAAGGACTTCCATGTCAGTAAATCTGCTTTGGATTTCTCCCTTTACAATGCAAGGGCCAGGCTATTTGCACCATGCTGACAGGAGATAATTTCCATCTATTAACTCCCCATTTACTTATTCTCAGTTTTTCTTTTTTAGGTGCTTGGGCATTTCTTGTGGGGTTATTGAGTAACAAAATGCTTACAAAATAAATCAAGCAAATAGCATACAGTGCATGTGAAACAAGTAGAATAATACAGTGTGTGGTAGAAAGTTAACACTCTAAATGATCAAAAGTACCATCGTGATAATATTTTCATAAAGTGTTAAATGAAAAAACAACAGTGAGGAGAAATTAAAAAAGCTTACATACAAAGTGGTGGCTAAGAAAATGTTCTCTTGCTCCATCCCAAGCCCAGAAAAGAAGAAGAAAGATAA